>NW_020172779.1:5202583-5357331 GCF_003031525.2 Neophocaena asiaeorientalis asiaeorientalis
GGAGGGAGGATGGAAGGAAGGGAGGGAGGGAAGGAGGGAGGGAGGGAGGGAGGAAGGGAATAAAAGCAGGAAGGGAGGGTGGAACTGATTCCTCCTTTGACTCCCATCACCCTTAAAGTGCAAATGCCAGAGAATTCTATTTAAGGCCAAGAGAGCTTCACCTTAGCTATAGTCCCAGCCCACCCCTGGCATCCTCACCCTGTAGTTAAAGTGAAAGCTCCAGTCCCAAAAGGGCCCCGGTCTAGCTCCCTGCAGCCTTTGCCCGTGCAGTTTCTCCTCCCTAGAATATTATTCTCTCTCCTTCTTTGCCTGGAAAAATCTGTCTTATTAATTCCCCTTAGGTATTCTTAGATATTACCTCTGAGAAATCTTTGCCAGCAATCTAGTTCTGGGATTGATGCCCTTCTCTAAATTCCCATGGACCCCTATACACCACCCTCTTGTGACGAGAGCACTGATGACATTTCCTTTGAAATTGTCCCATTACACGTCTGTCTCGCTGACTACACTCTAAGCAACTGCAGAGCAGGAACTGTGTCTTGCTGCCCAGGTGGTCCCTTCACCTAGCACAGTTCCTAACACAGAGCAGCATGTCAGCTATCCATTGCTGTCTAGCAAATCAACCCAAAGCATACCTTATAACACTACTTATTTGCTCCTGATCCTGTGGGTTGGCCTTTTGGGCAAAGCTCTGCTAGGATGACCGGCCACAGCTTGATGTGGTACGGGTTGGGTTCAAACAAACATCTGTGGTCAGGGAGCGTGTCGATTGCGGGGCTGGCTGATTGTGGATGGCTTTGTGCATGTATCTCGCTGTTGGCTGGGGCTGTTGGCTGGGGTGCCTCAGTTCACTTCATGTGGCCTTTCCCCATAGCTAGCCCAGGCTTTCTCGTTAGGCCTCATGAGATCAAAGAGGGGGAGCATGGAAACTGCAAGACCTTTTGTGGACTTGCTTGGAAGTCACAGTGTCACCTCCACAGCATTTTGTTGGCCAAAGCAAGTCACAAAGCTAGCCCAGAATCAAGAGGCTGGGAAACAGACTTCCTTTTGATGGGAGGAGCTGCAAAGAATCTGGCCATTTTTAACCCACTAAGACTAGGTACTCACTTTTTTTGAATAAAGGACCAAAAACTTAACCTAGTTACTGAAAGGCTCCAGCTATCCAGATGTAAATTACCGACCAACCACTGGGTAGAAGGACAACAGTTGTGAATAAAGCCCCACGCCTAATGAAAACTAGAGTCAGAAAAATCCTGAAATAATAGCGCTGCATGGAGCCACGGAGAGCACGGTTTCTATTCTTTGCATTTTGCTGAGGTGTGGAGTGGTCAGGTGGCGCGCCCATACTCATGAGGCTTGTTGGGGCCAGAGCCTGGGCCAAACACCAGCCTCCCGCCCTCCAATCCTATGTCCTTATATAGCCTCCTGCAGTGGAGGGTAGTGGCGTGAAAACAGGCCTTTGGCTTTGGATTATTCATAAAATGCAGTTGTGCCGTGTACCTGTGCAGGTGAAGGATACATACTTTAATTAACTCAGGCCTTGAGTTGTTAAATCATATCATTAAAAAATAAATATTTTATGTGATATTTTGACAGTTGAACGGCTTTAAAATTTAGAAGCTCCATTCCTAAATGTAACACCAAGAATGATTCTAAATTAACAGTAAGCAGTATTTCTAAGAGCTTTTATTTCCTATGTATGTGTGTGTCTGTGTGTACTGTGTGTGAGAGTTCACTCATGGAGAATCCCTGAAATGGCTTACTTTGTTCCTAGAGAAAACACTTTTGGTTTTTCAGGTGTTTGTGTAATGTGTCTGTGTTTTTGTGATAGAGACAGAAATCATTTTTCGTTAATTCTTTAGCATAGGATTTGAAAGCCATGTTGGTTAATTCTGCTGTAGAGAGAAAAATGCAGCTGCCTTTTGGGTTGGTTCTGTTATCTGATGTTTTCTTACTAATATCTGATAAATAATTGTATAAATTGATACATTTCTAGTTGAGAAATGGTGGGTAACATGAAGAAGATATCCATGTTTGAGTAGATTAGATACTGTCAGCTTCACACTACCTTATAAAAGGTGAATGCATTGGAGTGGTAGCAATTAATAATTTAAAAATCATTGCTTTCGGGCCAGAATTGAGTCTCACGTTTCCAAATACTCGTTACTTTCAAATATGTTGTGAAAATAATCTGCTTTTAAGATCTACTTGAATGATGTTGACTATTCTCTCCCGTTGAATATGAATCCTGTTTCATTTTGGTTATACATGATCAGAATAACTCTAGAACATTTCAGTTTTGCAAATTGGTTGGAGTCTATTGGTGTCATTGACCATGGCTTTACTCATTTAAGGCAGAATTTCAGGTGTAATGTTTGTCCTCAGTTCAATACCAAAAGGACAAATCTGCAGTGTACCGAAAGGAAGTTCATCATCAAAGTTAGCATATGGTATTGTCAAATGCATTAATATATGTACCTAATATATATGTTTATTTTTAAATTAGGTTAAAATTTATTTTCTCCATTTCTTAAACATTATAGCAAAATACTTAAAATTATAATATGAAAATACAGTATAGCATGAAATAAATGTTCAATTTTTAAAACAATGACTTTAGGGTTCCAGCTTTTTCTGTCTTTTAGAACAAATTAGCCATTTTTTTTACCCTAAGAAAGGGTTGCACTATAAAGCTGATCTACTACTAACGTATCAGAGAAAACACATGGGACTCATATCTAATTCTCTAGTGTAGCCAAAAGTGCCATTTGTAAAACTACTTAATGATGGATGTTTTCTGAAGCTCTTTTGCCTGGGAAAAAAAAAAAGTGCATTAAAAAGCTTTTTCTGTAGTGTATTTGATTTGGAATCATTTCCTCACTACACAGTTACTGATGCGTGTTATGGAATAGTCTATGTGGAAATATGCTATGTCGTTGTTTACAATTTTGAGAGAATGCTATTTTTTTGCTTTTTGTTTTTTTTCAACTAATTAGGAAATCAGTTACACAATTCAGTATGTGTAGGGTAGAAGTATGGAGATGAGTGGTTATTCAGACTACACGCAGTATTAACCAAAAGGACTTTACATTTTTCTCTCATTTATTCACTTGCTCTTTCATTCATTCAAGAAACCTCACTGAGGACCCGTGTTTTGCTGGACAGTATATATAGGCCCTGGATGTATAAAACTGAGTAGACCGGACCCTGGATTCAGCTCATCCTTCAAGAGTCACCTCTAGGCCTGTCTCCTAGAAGACTTCTCTCCATGGAGAGGTGGGAATATGAAATCCTGGGTTGACACGGGTGTTTTAATATCACAAACCACCATCCAACCCCAGAACCAGAACACTGACAACTTATATTTAAACCGTTGTCTCCTTCCCAATCCTGTCCCGCACTTTCCCTTACCCAGGGAAAGCACAATGGCAAATGTTGAGTTTACCATTCATTCTCTTGTTCTTTTTTTTGGCTGTGCAGTGGTGAAAGCGCTGAGTCTTAACCACTGGACTGCCAGGGAGTTCCCCACTGTTCTTTTTGTTCTTAATCATTGTTTAGGTTTTTTAAAAAATGAACTTAATTAGAAGAACATCAAGTTTTATATAAACTTCTGGGACTCGCTTGTTTTCATTCAAGATTATATTACTAAGATTCTTCTAGATTTTTATATGTAGTTGTAATTAATTCATTTTTTACAGCTTCATAAATTTCCAGAGCACAAATTATGTGTCTGTTTTCTTGACAATGGGCATTTGGGTTGTTTCCATTGTTGTTGTTGTCATAAGTAGGATTACTATGAACATTCTGATATCATCTCCTGGGTTCAAGTGTAGGAGTTTCTCTTCGGTATCCACAAGAATCTGAGTCATAGGAAATGTGAATACTAAGTCTACAAGATCACATGTAACTAGTTTGCAAAGTGGTTTAACCAATGTAGTTGCCCATCTGAAATATAAACGTGATATATGTTAATCAGTATCTTATCCAACACCTATATTCTGAAACTTCTTAATTTTTGTCAAATGTTTATTTGGTCAATGATATTGAGAATTCTAATTTGCTGCAAAGTTCATAAAGTTTAAAGCACAAAAAATGTAAGAAGTCATTTGTGAGCCTAACTTAGTATATCAATGTCTTCTTTACACACAGGCTGTCTTTGAAACTTTTTACCCTACAACAACTCTGTGATTTTGATGAGACAAGGATTACTGGAAGCCATGTAACATCTTCAAAAACACCCAACAAAGAATTTATTAAGCACCTACTATGGGCCTGTCACTAAATCTTTCCCAAACAGCAGTAAATAAGAAAAGTTCCAGTCCTTATGAAGTTTATATATTCTTGGGGGACTAAAAGAAGTTCTGCACCCAGTTCCATTGTGGGGGGTTCCTCCAGCACCACCAAGCGATGCTCCAACACCAACGAGGTGTCCTATAATTCAACCTAATTCTGACACTACCCGGATACAGCATTAGATTCCACAGTTTAAGGGTTCACACCTACAAGACTGCCACTCCCCTTCACTTCAGCTGCCAATTGCAAGCCCAGGTTATCACCTGTGCTTCTGATTGAATGGATCAGAGGTTCTCATGACCCTTTCCTTGTGTTTGACTAATTTGCTAGAGCAGCTCACAGAAAGCAGAGAAATGTTTTACTTATTAGATTACTGCTTTATTATAAAAGGATATAACTCAGGAATGGACAGATGGAAGAGATGCACAGGGAATGGTATGGGGAAAGGGCATGAAGCTTCCATGTCCTCTCAGAACATGCCACTCTCCCTAAATCTCTATGTGTTCTACAACCCCAAAGCTTTCACAATCCCAATCTTTTCACTTTTTATTTATTTCATTTATTATTTTAATTTTTGAATTTTATTTTTTTACACAACAGGTTCTTATTAGTTATCTATTTTATACATATTAGTATATATGTGTCAATCCCAATCTCCCAATTCATTCCACCACCACCACCAACCCCGCCGCTTTCCCCCCTTGGTGTCCATACATTTGTTCTCTACATCTGTGTCTCTATATCTGCCCTGCAAACAGGTTCATCTGTACCATTTTTCTAGGTTCCACATATATGTGTTAATATATGATATTTGTTTTTCTCTTTCTGACTTCACTCTGTATGACAATCTCTACATCCATCCACATCTCTACAAACGGCCCAATTTCGTTCCTTTTTATGACTAATATTCCATTGTATATATGTTCCACATCATCATTTGTTTTTATCTCATTTATTTCTGCTCTGCTTTTTATGATTTTTTTCCTTCTACTAACGTTGGGTTTTGTTTGTTCTTCTTTCTCTAGTTCCTTTAGGTGTAAGGTTAGATTGTTTATTTGAGAATTTTCTTGTTTCTTAAGGTAGGCTTGTATTGCTATAAACTTCCCTCTTGGAACTGCTTTTACTGCATCCCATAGGTATTGGATCGTCGTGCTTTCCTTGGCATTTGTCTCTAGGTATTTTTTGATTTTCTCTTTGGTTTCTTCACCGATCTCTTGGTTATATAGTAACCTATTGTTTAGCCTCCATGTGTTTGTGTTTTTTACGTTTTTTTCCCTGTAATTGATTTGTAATCTCGTAGCACTGTGGTGAGAAAAGATACTTGATATGATTTCAATTTGCTTAAATTTACCGAGGCTTGATTTGTGACCCAAGATGTGATCTATCCTGGAGAATGTTCTGTGTGCACTTGAGAAGAAGTGTAATCTGCTGTTTTTGGATGGAATGTCCTATAAATATCAATTAAATTTATCTGGTCTATTTTGTCATTTAAAGCTTGTGTTTCCTTAGTAATTTTCCGTCTGGATGATCTGTCCATTGGTGTAAGTGAGGTGTTAAAGTCCCCCACTATTACTGTGCTACTGTCGATTTCCTCTTTTATAGCTGTTAGCAGTTGCCTTATGTATTGAGGTGCTCGTATGTTGGGTGCATATATGTTTATAGTTATTATACCTTCTTCTTGGATTGATCCCTTGATCATTATGTACTGTCCTTCCTTGTCTCTTGCAACATTCTTTATTTTAAAGTCTATTTTGTCTGATATAAGTATTGCTACTCCAGCTTTCTTTTGATTTCCATTTGCATGGAATATCTTTTTCCATCCCCTCACTTTCAGTCTGTATGTGTCCCTAGGTCTGAAGTGGGTCTCTTGTAGGCAGCATATATATGGGTCTTGTTTTTGTATCCATTCAGCGAGCCTGTGTCTTTTGGTTGGAGCATTTAATCCATTCACGTTTAAGGTAATTATCGATATGTATGTTCCTGTGACCATTTTCTTAATTGTTTTGGGTTTGTTTTTGTAGTTCCTTTTCCTCTCTTGTGTTTCCCACTTAAAGAAGTTGCTTTAGTGTTTGTTGTAGAGCTGGTTTGGTGGTGCTGAATTCTCTTAGCTTTTGCCAGTCTGTAAAGCTTTTGATTTTTCTGTCGAATCTGAATGAGATACTTGCCGGGTAGAGTAATCTTGGTTGTAGGTTCTTCCCTTTCATCACTTTAAATATATCATGCCACTCCCTTCAGGCTTGTAGAGTTTCTGCTGAGAAATCAGCTGTTAACCTTCTGGGAGTTCCCTTGTATTTGTCATTTTTCCCTTGTTGCTTTCAATAAATTTTCTTTGTCTTTAATTTTTGTTAATTTGATTACTATGTGTCTCAGAGTGTTTTTCCTTGGGTTTATCCTGCCTGGGACTCTCTGCACTTCCTGGACTTGGGTGGCTATTTCCTTTCCCATGTTAGGGAAGTTTTCGACTCTAATCTCTTCAAATATTTTCTCAGGTCCTTTCTCTCTCTCTTCTCTTTCTGGGACCCCTATAATGTGAATGTTGGTGCGTTTAATGTTGTCCCAGAGGTCTCTTGGGCTGTCTTCATTTCTTTTCATTCTTTTTTCTTTATTCTGTTCTGCAGCAGTGAATTCCACCATTCTGTCTTCCAGGTCACTTATCTGTTCTTCTGCCTCAGTTATTCTGCTATTGATTCCTTCTAGTGTATTTTTCATTTCAGTTATTGTATTGTTCATCTCTGTTTGTTTGTTCTTTAATTCTTCTAGGTCTTTGTTAAACATTTCTTGCACGTTCTCGTTCTTTGCCTCCATTCTTTTTCCGAAGTCCTGGATCATCTTCACTATCATTATTCTGAATTCTTTTTTTGGAATGTTGCCTGTCTCCACTTCATTTAGTTGTTTTCTGGGTTTTATCTTGTTCCTTCATCTGGTACAAAGTCCTCGGCTTCCCTGGTGGCGCAGTGGTTGAGAGTCCGCCTGACGATGCAGGGGACGCCGGTTCGTGCCCCGGTCCGGGAGGATCCCACGTGCCGTGGAGCGGCTGGGTCCGTGAGCCATGGCCGCTGAGCCTGCGTGTCCCGGAGCCCGTGCTCTGCAACGGGAGAGGCCACAACAGTGAGAGTCCTGCGTACCGCAAAAAAAAAAAAGCTCAAAGTCCTCTGCCTTTTCATTTTGTCTATCTTTCTGTGAATGTGGTTTTCCTCCCACATGTTCCAGTGTTGTAGTTCTTACTTCTGCTGTCTGCCCTCTGGTGGATGAGGCTATCTAAGAGGCATGTTCAAGCTTTCTGATGAGAGGGACTGGTGGTGGGTAGAGCTCAGTGTTGCTCTGGTGGGCAGAGCTCAGTAAAACTTTTATCCACTTGTCTGCTGATGGGTGGGGTTGGGTTCCCTCCCTGGTAGTTGTTTGGCTTGAGGCAACCCAGCACTGGAGCCTACCTGGCTCTTTGGTGGGACTAATGGTGGACTCTGGGAGGGCTCACGCCAAGGAGTACTTCCCAGAACATCTGCTGCTAGTGTCCTTGTCCCCACGGTGAGCCACAGCCACCCCCTGCCTCTGCAGGAGAGCCTCCAACACTAACAGTTAGGTCTGGTTCAGTCTCCTATGGGGTCACTGCTCATTTCCCTGGGTCCCGATGCACACACTACTTTGTGTGTGCCCTGCAAGGTGGAGTCTCTGTTTCCCCCAGTCCTGTCAAAGTCCTGCAATCAAATCCTGCTAGGCTTCAAAGTCTGATTTGCTGGGAATTCCTCCTCCCATTGCCGGACCCCCAGGTTGGGAAGCCTGACGTGGGGCTCAGAGCCTTCAATCCAGTGGGTGGACTTCTGTGGTATACGTGTTCTCCAGTTTGTGAGTCACCCACCCTGCAGTCATGGGATTTGGTTTTATTGTGATTGCTCCCCTCCTACCATCTCACTGGGGCTTCTCCTTTGTCTTTGGAGGTGGGGTATCTTTTCTGGTGAGTTCCAGTGTCTTCCTGTTGATGATTGTTCAGCAGTTAGTTGTGATTCTGGTGCTCTCGCAAGAAGGAGTGAGCGCTTGTCCTTCTACTCCGCCATCTTCAAGAGCCAACCTTTTGATTTTTTAAATGGAGGTTTCATTACACTGGCATGATTAATTAAATCTTTGGCTGTTGGCAGTCAATTCAACCTCCAGTCCCTTTCCCCTCCCCAGAGGTCAGGGAGGTGGGATTCAAAGTTCCAACCCTGTAATCACATGGTTGGTTCTTCTGGCAACCACCTTTAGGTGTGTGTGGAAAGTCACCTCATTAACATAACACAAGACACCTTTATTGCTCTCATCACTTCGGAAATTCCAAAGGTTTTAGGAGTTCTGTGCCAGAAATGGAACGAAGACCAAATATGTCTTATTATGAATCACAACATCACAGAGACATAGAAAATAATTATATAAATAGAATAATTCATTTTAGATGGGAGTAAGTCGTAAGACGTAAATGAAACCAGATGGGGTGATAGAGAATGACCAGGATTTCATGCAGTGGTTAGTGAAAACAGCTGCCACATTACTCATTTTCAGTGGGGCACCTCTCACGTGACGGTCCATGTGGACAGTGCCCCCTGGAGTTATGCAGTGCAACAGCCTTGAGGAAAAGCTTCTACAAACTTGATGTTTTGAGTTAATGCCTAAAGGATGGCCTTGAACAAGCCTTAAAGAAGGACTGCAGGTAAAGGAAGCAAGTCTAAAGGAACTGAAGCTGGAAAGGTTGTGAGGGTTAAGGGCTGTGGATACATACAGGCTTGGATTCAGATTCCAGCTGTAGCACTTAGGAGCACATCCAGTTACTCACCTCTGAGGCATCAATTTCCTTGTCTGTAAAATGAGGATACCAGTACCCACCCCATCTGACTATGAAAATTAAATGAGATAGTGCATGTAAAATGCTCACTCTTGTGCCTGATCCATACTAAATAACCAATAATTGGATGTTTCTCTTGTTTTGTTTGTGTACTAAATGGAAAAGAAAATGCTCTCTGGGCTTCCCTGGTGGTGTGGTCATTGCGAGTCAGCCTGCTGATGCCCCGGGTTCGTGCCCCGGTCCGGGAAGATCCCACGTGCCGTGGAGCGGCTGGGCCCGTGAGCTGTGGCCGCTGAGCCTGTGCGTCCGGAGCCTGTGCTCTGCAACGGGAGAGGCCACAGCAGTGAGAGGCCCGTGTACCGCCAAAAAAAAAAAAAAAAAATTGCTCTCTGGAGAAGCTAGACTTTTCCCTAAACTCATGTCAACTTACTTGTACCTGGGACTGGACTTCAGGCCCCCCAAATGATCGGTCAGTGCTCTTTTCAGTATATCTCTCTGTGCCTTGGGTTTCTCATTTTTGAGAAATAACAATCTCATAAGACTCTTATGGAGATTAATGAGTTAACACATTTAAAGGTCTTGGTATAGTGCCTGGCAAGTAGTTAAGTACTCCAGAAACAACTAATGATAGCTATTGTTATCATTTTTAGTACTATACCATGCTGATTATCTGATACCTTGAAAGACCCACACGAATCCATAAGATCGCCTTTATATATTGTGTGTACATATATGTTTTCATCACCGACAATATGTTACTGAACCAAACTCAGGTTTGCTTTCCTGTGCACAGTGAAGCCAATCTACTGACACCAGGTTATGGTGAAGGAAAGGGCAGCATTTATTTTAACAGTGCCAATACAAGGAGGATGGGTGGCTCCTGCTCTAAAACCCTGAACTCCCCAATGGTTTTCAGCTAAAAGTTTTTATAGGCATAATTTGGGTGAGGGCTGCAGGGTGTGTGGCTTTCTTCCGATTGGTTGGTGGTGAGATAACTGGGTGGTACTCCAGGAATCTTGGGCTCAGCCTGAAGTTACCACCTGGGTGGGGGCCTTAGTTCCTGCAGAACTCAATGATATTGTGATGTATATTCCTTGAGGAAGAACCAGGACCCTGCCTCAAGGCTGCACTGTTGTTGCTTGACTGCTCCTCCCTTGTTTCTGCATTTGCTCCCTTCCTGGTTTTTTTGTTGTTGTTGTTTGTTTGTTTGTATATTGGTGGCTTTCGGGGATCTTAGTTCCCTGACTAGGGATTACGCCTGGGCCTGGCAGTGAAAGCACTGGAGTCCTAACCACTGGTCTGCCAGCGAATTCCCTTCTGGCACTTTAAGATCCTGTTAAGAAAGCAATAGTCATCAATTGTTGTGCCCCACATTCCTTGGCAAACACTATCTTTCAGGGTATATTGGAGACTTAGTTTTGATTATAAAGGAAGTTCTTTTCCTGAGCACACCTTAACTGAGACATCATTCCATTTGTCCATCTGTCTTTAGTGGGGAGCTTCCCAAATCTAGAGATTTAGGACTCATGCCAGAATTATGTAAGCAAAGATCACCACCTTGTGCTTCTGTTGGCACAAGCTTTCTGCAGTCAGGGAGTGGAGACACAGGTTGCTGCTTGCTTTGTACATCTGATGAAGGTAGTGAGCAAAATAATGGAGTGCTCTGTGAGGAACTTGGTGAAGTGTCTCCTGTCCTTACATCTGGGATTTGACAACTCTTTTCCTTTGCCTGTCATTCTGACTTTCTTTCTTTGCCTCCTGGGACCCCATAGCATCTTCTAAATTCCCTTTGTTCCCTTGGGGTTAAACATTAAACTCATTTCTTCCTGAAGTCTGAAATGTCTGGGTCCACAGAGGCCAATTCATAATATAAACTTTATGAAGGTGGCTAGTGACACGTCTTGAGATCCAACCTGAGTGGATGGGTCTTGGGTGGATAGGCCAGTGAGGAGAAGAAAGGAAGAGAGAAGAAGGGCATTTGTTCTGTTACCCTAACTTTGAAAATGTGTATGTGAATGTAGCCAAAACTCTGAGAGGAGCCCAGATTTTACAAGTTCTGGATGTTTCTGCCACCGTGAAATGTGAAGAAGTAGTATACTTGCCCTTATTCTTGAGCCTGGGAAACCCATGGACCATGTGACTCGGGAACATGAAGGTGCATTCATGATTAAGCAGAGAGACTCCCAGGACTGGTGTTTCATAGCAGGAAAGGGAAGGAAACAAATGCTGTGAGCTCTAAGGAAGACGAGTCTGCACGTGTCAGACCAGCCAGTCTGTGTGAGACGAAGAACCCCTGTTTTTTTCAGATTTTCTTTCAGTCAATCTGAGCTACATTGGATATAAAAAACTGTTTCTAGTGCTTTCCTTGCTTGGAACAGAATGAGGGGAGTTCCCCGGTGGCCCAGTGGTTAGGACTCTGCATTTCCAGGGACACGGGTTTGATCCCTGGTTGACCCCACAAGCCACGTGGCGCAGCCAAAGAAAGGAAAAAAAAAAGAAGGGGAACGAGGAGGAGGTACTATACCATCTTTTTGTTTGTTATCACCAGCCGGTAATGCACTCACTTACTTCTCTCCTTACCAGTCCATGGTCTTTGTTTTCCTTCTTGCTGACGAGAATTAGCTTGTCCCGTACCCCACACTTCCACATTACTGTATAAATGGAAA
Organism: Neophocaena asiaeorientalis asiaeorientalis; assembly: GCF_003031525.2. Classification (NCBI taxonomy): domain Eukaryota; kingdom Metazoa; phylum Chordata; class Mammalia; order Artiodactyla; family Phocoenidae; genus Neophocaena; species Neophocaena asiaeorientalis. The sequence goes on from NW_020172779.1 coordinate 5,214,356, forward strand.
CAAAAGTATGAAATCACAATCATCTCTTTTTACATTGGTAAGAGACTTTGTAAATTTGCTGGCTGGTTTATTCTGTCATGCTATGAATGGAGAAACAGCCCTAGAAAAATTAATAAGAATAACAAACAATAATAGCTAATGTTTATTGCACTCTCAGTATATACCAGCTAGTCTGTTGTTTTCTAGGGATGATCTCACTTAATCCTCACGCAACTCCATAAGGTAGGTTCTAGTAAAAATCCTCATTTTATAGGCAAGGAGCTCTCTAGGGAGGTGGAGTTGGTGGCACAAGGCCACACACCAGCCAAGTGGTGGGTCAGAATTGGAACCAGTCACTGACTACTGATGGTATCTGGCTCCTGTGGCCGCCCGGGTGGCCCAAGGATCGAAGAGCACACATGCTCGTAGTAGCAGAGAACCACTGAGAGCCAGAACTAGCTCCTTGCAAGGACTCCACTTCCTTGATGTTGCTGTGGGGTCCACACACATCATCGCAGTCCTCGGCTGTGACGATCCAGGGCTCATTCCCCTTCCCTGGCGGCTGCTGTTTCACGCTGACTTTCCTCCTGCAGACATCAGGGGTTATGCCTGTTTTCCTCTTTCTTCTCAACGTCACTACGTATCATTTGGTTCATCCTTAGGGTTTCCTTTGTTACAAAACTGGAGGGGGGGTGTGTGGCTATTTTTCTAAGACGCTCTTCTGCAAGCAAACACTCAGACACTTTTGTTCTCATGCATGCATTTCATTTCATTCATTCAACACATAATAATAATAATAATTTTTAAAAAAAGTAACTTGGGAGGCCTAGAGGATAGGAACTACATCAACAAATCCTATATCTCTAGGACCTAAGAAGGTCCCCAGCACACAGTAACCTCTCAATTAATGTTTGTTAAATAAAAGTTTGTGTTTGTAAAAATCTCAAATTTACAATATACTTTCCTGAGATGGAAGTGGGCTTCGAAGTCTTGCTGCTGCCTCCTCTTTCCGGCCTTATTTCTTAGATGGCCTGTGAAAGGCACTCCACCCCCCTTTTCATTCATTCCTGGAAGCAGCCTTGTGTGTATCTTAGTTTTCCCTAGGTCCTCCCATAAGGCCAGACTGACATCTACTGGAGCACAGGAGACCTTCAGTCTGGCATCTTTCTTGAAGCTTAGAGAAAAGAAAGTGAACTTACAGCAAGGACAGAGGACAGACAAAGGGAACTTCTTTTTTTTTGTAATCCCCTACCCCTATCTTGTCCCCCCCTGCTTCCCTCTCCCCACTGATAACCACTAGTTTGTTCTCTATGAGTCTGCTTCTGTTTTGTTATATTTACTGGTTTGCTGTATTTTTTAGGTTCCACATGTAAGTGATGTTATATAGTGTTTGTCTTTTTCTGACTTATTTCACTTAGCATAATGCTCTCTGAGTCCATCCATGTTGTTGCAAATGGCAAAATTTTATTCGTTTGTTTTTTGTTTTTGCGGTATGCGGGCCTCTCACTGTTGTGGCCTCTCCCGTTGCGGAGCACAGGCTCCGGACGCGCAGGCTCAGCGGCCATGGCTCACAGGTCCAGCCACTCCGCAGCATGTGGGATCCTCCCGGACCGGGGCACGAACCTGTGTCCCCTGCATCGGCAGGCGGACTCTGAACCACTGCGCCAGCAGGGAAGCCCAAAATTTTATTCTTTTTATGGCTGAGTAGGATTCCAGTGTGTGTGTGTGTGTGTGTGTGTGTGTGTGTGTGTGTGTGTGTCTGTGTATCTCCAGAATTACTTCTTTACAAGGACAGACGTTTAGGTCACAGACCCACCTTAAAAGGAATGAAGGCAAATCCCCAGGACTCCAGGCTTCTAGAAAGAGTTTCTCAGTGGTAGTAGTGATACAACTACTGAGCCCGCGTTCCACAACTGCTGAAGCCCGCGCACCTACACCCTGTGCTGTGCAACAAGAGAAGCCACTGCAATGAGAAGCCTGCGCACTGCAACGAAGAGTAGCCCCCGCTCTCCACAACTAGAGAAAGCCCGCGCACAGCAACGAAGACCCAACGCAGCCAAAAATAAATAAATAAATAAATAAATGATAATAGTGATAGTTATTGATGTCCATTCTGTGCCATTCCCATGTTAAGTATTTTATGCGCATTACTAAGTGTTTTGTTTACTTTCTGCACATTGTCCTGAGTAACCATTTTCTAATGCATGTCACGATGTTTTTATCAACTCCACCTTTGCTTTTGATCTTCTCCCTCCCCTACAACCTCCATCATGAGAACAACTAGGTTATAAGGCCAGGGCTTTGTGATACAGCTAGACTTATCACTCACGCACACACACACACACACAGATGTGAAGGAAGTGAAACTTTCATCTTAATGCAGGTTAATGCAGGTTAATGCAGGTGAGAGTTGTGCTGTCTTTTCATTTCTGACAAATTCTTCATTCTTGGATCTGTTGTGCTTTTCTTACATGAATTAGAAGTTAGGAAGAGTGTGTTGAAGTTTTCACTTAGAAATAGGAACATGTCGTCTGATTCTGGAAGACTACCTCAACATCCTAGCTAAGTTACTGACTGTGACATTTTCTCAGGAGAGAAAGGGACTGTTCATAATCCAAGATCATTAGTGCCTAGAATGAGAAAAACTCAATGGTGATGTGTATTTATGGTTTTTTAACACAACGCACATAATTGTTAGGGGGCTTCCTGAATTCAGCTCCCAGCCCTGTGAAGCAAGAGCGGAATGCACACCCACCCACCCAGCCAAGGGCTGAAGTACCCGCTTCTTACTCCTTGGAAATGGCTTCTGTTTGCATCAACTATATGGCAGATGCCTTTGGATGATGTCAACCTCTTCATATGAAAAAGAGCAAGTCCAGAAACAAAGCATGCATTGCTGTGTCAGGCGAGTCTGGCGGGGCCAGACAATCGTAGGGTTCTGTAAGGGCCAAGACCTCCCCTTGTAGGAAGAGAGACTGCCTCTCATTTGCCTGCTGGAGTCTAACCCCTGCTACCCCAAAGGGAATCCTACTGCAAAAAATAAAAATAGTGCGTGCGGGCTTCCCTGGTGGCGCAGTGGTTGAGAGTACGCCTGCCGATGCAGGGGGCACGGGTTCGTGCCCCGGTCCGGGAGGATCCCACATGCCGCGGAGCGGCTGGGCCCGTGAGCCATGGCCGCTGAGCCTGCGCGTCCGGAGCCTGTGCTCCGCAACGGGAGAGGCCACAACAGTGAGAGGCCCGCGTACCGCAAAAAAAAAAAAAAATAGTGTGTGCACAGCTTCTCATTCAGTACTCGTCTTTCTTGGTGAAAAGTTTCTTTACGGTTAATGTCCAGACTCTAGACTAATTTCAAGGAAAGCTTCCTTTTTAAAGAATTTATGCTGACCGTGAGTTGGAGTGCAAGGCTATTTCCTTTTGATCCTCCTTGCCTTTTGTTTCCTTGACCACCAACTGACTTTCTCTCTCTCTTACTCTTTCCTTCCCCATTTTGACATAAAATCTGTTATTTCTCCTTATCAGCCTCTAGCAGCCTCTTCCAGCAGTTACTGAATGCTGAAGTCTATCTCTGGGAGCGTGGCTGGGATGGGGCAAGCATAAACATGAGTGTGGGTGCAAAACTACATGATGGTAGAAGCCCTGGAGAATCTATGTGGAGAGGCTATATCTATTGGTGGGTCCATGCTGGATGACAAACAAGAAATAGAACCAAGGTCATGTCTTTGCAAATCAACCCCAGTTAAATTAAATCACAGAATTCCAGCAGACTCATCCTTATGCCCTGTAACTGTCTGCTTCATATTAACTCTATTTATACGGTTGTTATGTCTTATCACTAAAGACCTGAGCAGACTCCTTTTGGTATACCTCACATCCCTCTCATATAACTCCATAACAAAATGATTCATTTCCAAACATAGACATTAAAGACAGTACTAGGGTCTATTTTAATATCCTAACTTGGGCAGTTGCCCTGTGGAATGTGAAATGCACCAACAAATGAGATGAATAATTACTGGCACCAGGCATTTCCACAACATTTATCTTGTTTAATCCTTGTAACACTCATGAGGTTGTTGTGAGAATTAAATAATTCATGTAGGGACTTCCCTGGTGGCGCAGTGGTTAAGAATCCGCCTGCCCATGCAGGGGACACGGGTTCCAGCCCTGGTCCGGGAAGATCCCACATGCCGTGGAGCAACTAAGCTCGTGTACCACAACTACTGAGCCTGCACTCTAGAGGCCATGAGCCACAACTACTGGGCCTGCATGCCACAACTAATGAAGTCTATGTGTCTACAGCCTGTGCTCTGCAACAAGAGAAGCCACCGCAATGAGAAGCCCACACACTGCAATGAAGAGTAGCTCCCGCTCGCCACAAGAGATAGCCTGCACACAGCAATGAAGACCCAATGCAGCCAAAAATAATATATATATATTAATTAATAAAAAAAATTCATATAAAGAGCTTATTATATGCTTGGCATATGTTAGGCTTAATATCATTATACTTACTATAATAATTATATGATAACGTCATGTGGTTTTATTTTCAACACATACCAGCTGGGAAATGTGATTGTGGTAGACTAGATGCTTGACACCAACACTGCTTCCTCTTCCTGGGCACATAGAAAGTCTGTATTATTATCCAGCCTGCCTTGCATCTGGGAGGGACAGTGTAACTCAGTTCTGGCCTATGGGATGTGGGTAGAAGTTATGGATGCCACTTCCAAGGCTGGCTATAGAATATCCTGTGAAATCTTATGTGTCTTCTCTGCTCCTTATACGGAGCTAGAAGAGAAGGATTCTGCAGTATCGGAGCCGCATGACGGAAAGAGCCTGGATCCCTGAGTCATCTACAGAGAACAGCATCCTGATTCACATCAGGCTATGATGTGAGAGAAAACACACTTTGTTTAAGCCACTGAGATTCGAGGGCTTCTTCATTATTGTAGCATAGGTCATCTTACTCTGACCAATACAATGATGTTGAAGAGAAGGGAAACAAATTTTCTCTAAATTAGTTATTTGAAGACAGTTCATTACCAAGTAAGGGAGAAGTAAATATTCACACATGAACAAATCCGCAAAATTGTGTGTGGAGTTTTAGGAAAGCTATAGAGCACCATTCTGCTGGGAGGTTAGATTCCAGGTTTGCATAATGACAGTAATGGCAGAACTGAGACTTGAATCAGGTGTGTCTGACTCTAGGACCAGTATTTTTCCTTACTCCATCCTACATCAGTCTGGGATGAACCAGTCAAGGTGCCTCCTGCAAGAGTCAGTGATAAAGTACAAGGTCTCAGAGGCCACACTAGATCAAATGATGTGTTAGCCCAGGGCTTTAATAGGTCAAGAACAGTGGGGAAAGAGAGAACCAAAACGCAAAGCTAAAGAGGCAGTGCTGAAAGTTCAGAATGGTGAGATGTGCCATAAGAAGGGAAATGTACTACAAGGCCAGAAGACAAAAGAGGGTAACAGGACTGAGTGTAGAGGGACAGAATCAGGAAGAGGGGCTCAACCTGGAGACTGAATTTCATGTAATGCTGGCCAAGGGGACAGCCCTGACGGACAGGATTTGAGGCAAGTGAATGAGAACAGCAGGAACCCTCCAAAAATCCCTACAAATGCCAGCTAGCATTTCTGTGTCATGATCGTGGATTATAGAAATGCACAGGATATGAAGACTAGCTCCATTATCACTTAGGGTAGTCAGATTTGGGGTTCATGGTTTTTCCAGAAAGATTAACCACCTCACCTCCAATTTTTCTGAGCACCAGGCACCTGTATTTTAAGAGCTCACTTAGCTCTCATTGGTATAGACATATTAATAGCTGGCAAAGCTACCCAATAGCATTATTAAATACACATTGTTGAATATGCTTTTGGTCTCCTGGCACTCATTCCCTTTTTTTTTTTTTTTTTTTTTTTTACAACACCTATATCCTGAAGGTGAATTGCCTCTCCCTCATTTTGTATAGTTATGATAAGATGTCTATCATGGTGCCCTAGTTTCTCCTAGTGAAAGAATGGGCCCCAAATCCAAATTAAATCAACACTCTCTTCCAGGACTTTGAACTTTGAGCAGAATAACACATGAAGGGGAAACACAGTTGAATTTCATGAACCCAGGTGGTCCCTCAAACCTACCCTGGTTCTTTTCTTCTCTAAGCCTGGTCCCAGAGCCTTTGGATGAAATCGGTGGGCTATGCTGACCTTTGGTGAAGTGTGGAGTAAAGGCACTCAGAATCAGGACAAGGTGGCTGGGTAAGCTTGGAAGAGCACAGGGTGTCAGTTCCACAGAACAGGTGGAGACCAAGAACCAGATACAGAATCAGGTATCTGCCGAAGAGTTCAAGCAAGTAGAAACAGTCAAGTTTAGGAGTCTAGGAAATCAGATTTCCTGATTAATTTAGAAATGAATGGTAGGTCAGTTAGGATGTTTTTTGTTTGCAAATGACAGAAAACCAGCTTGAGCTAGCTTAAGGGGAAAAAGGACTTTATTGCTTTATTAACCCCATTGTGATAGGAGCAGTGATTATATAATTTATCACCCACCTGGAACACTTCTGAGAATGAAAGAGGGAGATGTTAATGATTAAGCTGGGATAACAGATGTAAACTGGGCCTGCCTTAGGCAAACTGGAATGAATCTTCATGTAAGGAAATCAGAATGAAAGAAACCTAAAAGGCTGCCAGGCATCTCTCTCTTTGTGTAACAGTTATTTTTCTCTACTTTCTACTTCTTTTGTGTGGGCTCTATTTGCATAAGCGTTTGTAGCAGTGGGCACACTGACAGAAGGTCCAGGCTCAAATTCTTACAGATTACCAGTCAGAGAAGAAAAGATGCTTTTCCATCTGCTTCAGTGTAAAATATCCTGCCCCAGAATTTCAAGCAGCCTGCCCTGTGTCACCTGATAACCCCTGAACCAATCTTTGTGAACAAAAGGATACATTCCTACCATTGGTTCACCTTGGGCCATATGCCCTTCTTGTGTCGATGACATAGGAGTACCATTAATCAATAGGCCCAGTAGTTTAAAGCAGCATTTCCCCAACGAGAAGAGTTATTCTGAGAGACAAAACCATATATATCCACTATGACAGCCTCTTACAGAGTGCCTGCTGTCAAATCCACTGGCAGTATGGGAACCTAAAACACAGCTATTGGATAAAATACACATTATACGAAATACAGCTGTCCAAATGCTGGAGCTACCATTAACCCATTTATCCAGGAAACTCTTTACAATCCACTTTCACAAAGTGGATTGCTCTATCCCTTTGGAGTCTAGTATATAACAGTCCATTAGAGATATGGAAGGCCCCAGGGCTTGGTGTTCCTATGAGCCTCTAGAACCTCTCAAATGAAGTGAACTTACCCCCAAAAGGCATTGGCAGAACCATAAGGGCAGTGGGCACCATGAGTTTAGAGGGGGAGTTGGGAACAGAAAGACAAGTGAGGACTCCCTAGAAAAGGGTTCAGAAAGAGGACGCTAGAGGCAGACTTCCCTTCCATCACAGCTTGACTAAGCTCCCAAGTCTACCGCCACTGGCTCCTGTTTCAGCTTGTTGTTGGAAAGCACCACCGTTTATGATAAAACTTGGAACAGAGACGCTACCTTCTGCCACCCCGGGATGGCCCTCTCCACTTTGCAGAGGATCGCATGGTGGCTAAAACTCAGCCGCAGTCTGCTTTCTCCCTGCCCAGCCCTTCCCTGGGAAAAAAAAGGAGTGGATAAGTGTGTGAAAGGCTGCCTGGGTGACTGTGGGCTCCCACCCAAAGAAGCCACTCGGCACAGCGGCTGGGTGGAGAGCGAGGCCCAACGGGATACTATTTCGCAATGGATCCCTCACCACAGTGAGGAACACAGTGTTTACTGGAGAGAGCTCTTCACCCCAAGGTCCCTCTGTGCCTTCCAGAAAACTGCAGCCTGAGCTCTAATAAATAACCAAGGGCTCAGCCCAAGCCCTGTTGGAGCGGATGGGGCTACCCTTGCCACAGTGCTGAACAACAGGAATGTTGCCAGTAAGCCCTGCCCTTTGGAACCAGTCAGTAAGGCTGAAAACGCTGGAAGCTGGACACAGTTGTTGGGACTCCACATTCTAAATAGGAGATTCCACACGGGCTATTAATAGGTGAATTCTCTCCTGCTGAGCTTAAAGTATCTGGGTCAGTCACAGGAAATTCTTGGAACTAAACAGTATGTGAATAAACAAACAAGCATGGACATCTGGTTCAGGAGAAGTAGCTAATGAAATATGTCATAGCTCAGCTTGTTCTAGAATTCAGGGTAACGAAACAAATTGATAGTTGATATAATCATTTCAGTGCTGGTCTATGGTCAGTGTACCTATTGGTGGTCCCATTTTGTTCATTTGTTTCTTTCAAATGTTTCGTCTCTCTTTATTCACTGTTCAAGACAGACTATTTCTTTTTCAATTTTTAATTCAAATATGGAGTGGTTGCTGCCGACCCCTTCCAGACTGAGGCACTCAATCGCCCAGCTGCTGGGAGCGCAGGTGGCCAGTAACCCTCAGCTGGTCCAGCTAGAGAGTATGAGTAGAAAAGTGGTTACCAGGGGTTGCGGATGGGGAAATATTAAGAGGTTGGTACAATAGTACAAGCTTTCAGTTATAAAATGAATAAGGTCTGGGACTACCCTGGCGGTCCAGTGGTTAAGACTCTGTTCTTCCACTGCAGTGGGTGGGGATTCGATCCCTGGTTAGGGAACTGAGAGCCCACATGCCGAGGCGAGGCCTGTGGTCTGAGGATCTAATGTATAACGTGGTGACTATAATTGATAACACTGTATTGTATAATTGAAATTTGCTAAGAGAGCAGAACTTAAATGTTCTCACCAAAGACAAAAATTTTAAAGGGCAAAAAAAAAAAAAAAAAGAGAGAGAGAGCTGCCTCATCCAAGGTCATGGCCCTTTCCTTGGAGACAGTCCATATCTTTAAAGAAAGGACTGATGGGACTTCCCTGGTGGTCCAGTGATTAAGACTCTGTGCTTCCACTGCAGCGGCCACGGGTTTGGTCCTTGGTCGGGGAACTAAGATCCCACATGCCACAGGGTGCGGCAAAAGAAAAACAAAAAAAGAAAGGACTGACATACTGAACAGAAAATTCACAAAGACTTGAAGGGACACTGCTCAAAAGACAATATGTGGTTAGTTTGAGTGTATAAAGGCCTGACTCTCGCACTCCCAATTTGATGTCTCTGAAGGACGACCTTAATTCCAGAACTCCCTGTGGGACTGGCCAAGGACGGCTTTCCCAGTCACCTGCTCTCCCTGTTCAGTGAAGTCTTGACTCTCACAGGTATTGTTCCTGAGAGCTCCCACCCAATAAACTTTTTGCATATAAATCTCCATCTTGGAGTTTGTTTCCAGATAACCTGACCCCTGATAACGTAAAACACAGATACAGACAAGTGCATTGACCATAACTGTACAACTTGACGAATTTTTACAAAATGAGCACACCTGTATAACCGGCACCCAAATCAAGAAACATCCAGGGTGGACAAACAGGTCCTACTATATAGCACAGGGAACTATATTCAATGTCCTGGGATAAACCATAATGGAAAAGTATTTAAAAAAGAATGTATATATGTATAACTGAGCCTCTTTGCTGTACAGCAGAAATTAACACAACATTGTAAATCAACTATACTTCAATTAAAAAAAGTAAAAAAAAAAAAAGAAAGAGAGACATCCCACATGCTCTCTTCCCATCACTAAGGGTCACCATTATTATCACTTCCAATAGCATAGATTTGTCTCTTTTAGGGCTCTATTGAAATGGTGTCATACAGTGTATACTCTTTTTGTGTCAAGTTTCTATTGCTCAACATTTTGTGAGATTCACTCATGGTGTTGCATGAGGTTGTACATAATTCATTCCTGTTGCTATATAGTCTCCCACTGTGACAAGATAATGCCATTGATTTATCTACTCTGTGGTTGATGGGCATTTGGGTAGTGCCAGTTTGAGGCAGTTATGAACAGCACTGCGAAGAACATTCTAGAATAGGTTTTTGGCAGGTCATGAATGCTGATTGCTGTAGGGAATTTAAAATACTTAGTTTCAGTAGATATTACCAAACACATTACCACTTTCCAAAGTGGCTGTACCAAGTTATACTGCCACTTGCAGACCATGAACATTAAAACCAATACTTGGTGTTTTCCATCCTGAGCCATTGGGGTGGTGAGTATATTGTGGTTTTAATTTGCATTTCTCTGGAGGCCAATGAAGCTGAGCACGTTTTCATATGTTTTTGGCCATTTGGATATTCTCCTTTGAGAACGTTCAAGTCTTTGCCCATTTTCTGTTGGGTTATCAAGACAATTCTTTCTTTACTGTTGGCTGTTGGGAAACCCTACAGAGATCATCTTTGGTATAGAGGGAAAGAGGAATGGTATTTTGTCCAAGGACAAAGCATGCAGGAAAATATGCAGGAGATGATAAACACGGGCTTCAAAGTTGCTGGAAAAGGGAAGTAGAAATGAGATTCATCCACAGCAGCAAAGCCATAGACTCATGTGGAGAAACGTAAATTGAGATGGCGTCCAGGAAGCCATGGACACAGATGGGGTCCAGCTGTGGGATGCAGGGAAGCCAAAGTAGTGGCTTTGGGTGGGTGCCAGCAAGAATCACAGGAGTCCACTCAACTGAGAAGACTCTGAATACATAAGAAATGTTATTCACGATTGCCAGAATAGTTAGAAAAGGCTGTGGTTCCCGGGTGGCATCCAAACAGAGGTTAGAATGAAACAGAATGGTTATTGTTAGATTTGTATATCCAGGCAGAGTCACGAGATCATTAAGTGGGTAGCACGGTTTTAGAGCAGAAGAGTGGGTGCACACTTTGTTTCAGGTTCACTCAACCACCACATGTGAGAAATAACAAGGGCAGGGTGACCGAGAACACGAAAACATCATTTTCTAGGCAGCTGTGTTCCTGGGGCGCAGTCCACAACCTCAAACAGTAGGAGGGGGCCAGAGTCAGATCTACTGTGACTTTGCATCCTCTTTCCACCTGTCTAAATCAGCCCTCTCCACGCCCCAGCTCTGGCGTCAGACCAGTCCTTCCCTGCCCCGGGGACTTTTGAAGCTACACGATCTTGTTTTTCTATCAGTTTGACCTGAAGGGGTTTCTCATGCTGACTCTTGGGTCCCGGTGGCTCACCCTGAAAACTGGGACCCTGTTTTGCCCTTTTCATACCGCTATCTGAGGACCTGTGCTCTGGTGAAGACCTTAACTGTTTTGTTAAGAATAGGTTCTCCTCAGGAACCTTTTTATTTTCGAGTTGGGGTGAAGAAAATGGATACTTTCCACAAACCTAGTCCACCCTATTGATCCTGCAGGAACCTTGTGCCTGTTAGTTACTAGATAAGGACTGCAGAAAAAAATTACTTTCATTCATTGATTCAGTGATACTTTTTTTTTCTTAACATCTCTATTGGAGTATAATTGCTTTACAATGGTGTGTTAGTTTCTGCTTTATAGCAGAGTGAATCAACTATACATATATCCTTTTTTGTGCATCTGCTATGTGCTGGGTGACGTGCACCCTAGAGACACAGCGGGACACAAGACAGACACAGCATCTTCATGGAGCATTTATTCCAATAGGTCACATAGACATTAAGTAGGTAACATCAATAAAATATAAGAATAGGGAAGCTCAGACTCCTTTCTCTCAAAGTGTTTAACCTTCTTTTATGTTTTTGTTGTTTAATAGGAAGAATTCATTGAAAAACTCTAAGCACAGTTTCTACAACAGTGGTTCTCAACTGGGATTGATTTTGCCCCCAGGGGACATTCATCAATGTCTGGAAACATACTTGGAGTGTCTAGTGGGTAGCATCCGTGGATGCTGCTACACATCCCACAGTGCACAGGACAGCCCGCACAACAAAGAATCATCTGACTCCAAATTTTAATAGTGCTACAGTTGAGAAACCCTGTTCTGCACTAAACCCTGGCTCTTTCCAAGGCCAGGAATCGCTTTTTTTGTTGTGGTTATTCCAAACCAAATTCTTTGGCATTATATTTACTACAAATATCAATAACTTATTAGCACTTACTATGAGATGTGCATTGTGCTAGGACCTTTGCATTTATTATCTCATTTACTCATCAGGAATATAGGACATACATAATATTATTGTCATTTTACACATAAGGAAACAGAAGTTCAAAGAGATTAAATAATGTCCCCAAGGTTATATAGCTCATAAGTGGCAGAGCCGGCATTTGAAACCAGGTTTGACAAAGCCTAGGCCTTTTACCAACTTACTTGACTAGTTCTTGTAATAATTTCATTACTTGACATTTTTATGAGGTTTTGTAGTTTTAAAGCACTTTCGCAAGATCAGCCCCAAAGCAGGGTTTCGTGGTAAAGCACCAGCTTGAAGTCTAACATGTGCTTGAGTCCTAGTCCTTTGCTCACCTTGTGACCTCAGAGAAATGACTTGACTTCTTTCGGCCTCTGAATTCTCATCTCTAAAATGAGAGCATGGAACTAGCTGATTTTTCAGGGTCCTTCCACTGCTACTCTTTTTTTTTTTTTTTGCGGTTCGCGGGCCTCTCCCGTTGCGGAGCGCAGGCTCCGGACGCGCAGGCTCAGCGGCCATGGCTCACGGGCCCAGCCACTCCGCGGCATGTGGGATCTTCCCGGAATGGGGCACGAACCCGTGTTCCCCGCATCGGCAGGCGGACTCTCAACCACTCCGCCACCAGGGAAGCCCCAGTGCTAATCTTTTTACCGAGAGATGATATAAGGTAAAACTGCAATCTGTATCATTGGCTAGCAAACTTCTTGATTATAATGTACGGTAAGAGATTCATTTTGCATCATGACTCAGCATACACACACACACACACAACTGAAATATAAGTTTTACAGAGCACACGGAAGCTGCAGTAACACACAATCTCCAAATCTCAAAGCAGCCAGCGTTTTGTTCTGGCTCACAAGGTGGTTGGGGACACAGCTCCACCTTGTCCTTCCAGGACTCAGGCTGATGGAGCAGCCTCCATCTCAAAGGTCACCAGTTTTTAATTTTTTTTTCCTTTTATTTTATTTTTTAATTTTTATTTTATATTGGACTATAGTTGATTAACAATGTTGTATTAGTTTCAGATGTACAGCAAAGTGATTCAGTTATACATACACATATATCTATTCTTTTTCTTTTTTCTATTCTTTTTCAAATTCTTTTCCCATTTAGGTTATTACAGAATATTGAGCAGAGTTCCCTGTGCTATACAGTAGGTCCTTGAGAGCCTGCGGGAAGAGCCCGTGCTGCAACGAAAGATCCCACATGCCTCAAAGAAGAACCCACGTGCTGCAACTCAGACCCGATGCAGCTAAAAAAAAGAAAAAAAAAAGACTGGCTTATATCCAGTTGGAAATGAAACAGTTAAGAGTAAATCCTAATTTTAGCCAATCAGAGGTTATTTTACTGGTTTTACACAGGAAATGTCATAGTGTCCATGTTTCTGCTTAAAGAGAAAACAAAACCAATCAGAACGTTGCTTTATTTTAACACAATTAGTCAGGCTCTCTCCTCATCACAGGAAGCAAACTCTAGTCACATCCACTGATAAAGCAGGAGCAGATTATTGATCTGGCTGAAGAGGTGCAGACCCCCAGTGACTGAACTGAGCAGGTATCCAGAGTGCTGCAGTATTTAGCAAACAAAGAAAAGCCACCCCTTGGATAATGGATGTTATGGTTAGGAAACCCCCAGGACCTCGGACATTATGAAACAACAACTGAGTTTGTAGGGAACAGACTGAACCCACACCCTAGAATGAGAATTATTTACATTCTACAATTAACATTCTATAATTATATGGCTCAAACTCCATATATGGCTCTCACAACAGCGAGAGGCCTGCGTAACACACACACAAAAAAAGAAAAGGAGTCCTCAAATCTGGACGCTTCTCCCACCCAGCCTATAACCTGGGGTTGTCTTTGTGCTCACAGCTTCCCAGTGAGTCAGAAGATATCTGAATGCTTGGATCTGCCTGACGTTTTGCTGTTTATTTAGGACAAGACCAAGCCAAGAGTCACATCACTTAAAACATGTGAAAAGAGGTAAGTAATTAGTCTCCTATTAAAAAGGTGAGACGCATTGACAAGATTAACAGAGGCCCCTCCCTTCTGCAGAATCCAGCCCACAAACTGGGTGGAGAGTTGGACGTGAACTGTGAAGAGAGCGAGAGGAAAGGGCGGGTCTCGGACTTGGCGGATTTCGGTTGGGTGTGGATTCTGTGTTTGCGAGAGAAGATGCAGCAGGGTCTTTCTGCAATGAGAAGCCCCATAACAGAAATTCAGGTAAGTCCTGGTCCATAGACTTTTTTTTTTTTTTTTGCGGTACGCGGGCCTCTCACCGCTGTGGCCTCTCCCGTTGCGGAGCACAGGCTCTGGACGCGCAGGCTCAGCGGCCATGGCCCACGGACCCAGCCGCTCCGCGGCACGTGGGATCCTCCCGGACCGGGGCACGAACCCGTGTCCCCTGCATCGGCAGGCGGACTCTCAACCACTGCGCCACCAGGGAAATCCATAGACTTTTTTAAGTTCAAGAGACACCTCAAATGCCCGACTGACAGGTGGGTGATGGACACGTGTGGAGAGGCACAGCCTAAGACGAGTGAACGGTGAGGCTACCACTAGTGTAGAAGGCATGCTCCCCCTAAAGCATTCAGCTCACATCGTTAGTTGTTTAAAAACAACATAGAACAAAAGCGCTGCCCCAACGAAACACCTCTGCAGGCCCCATGCTCCCCTCGACCCACACGTTAATAAATCCTGATTGAAAGGGTCAGAAGCTGGTGGAGCGGCGCCTCTGCCCATTCTAAAGGTTGCACATTTGCCATTCAATGTTCTTTTCACTTTGCCACTTCAGCCTTGCTCATAAGGACAGCCTTACTCAGATGATTTACCCAAGAACATGGTGATAATTCTTCCTGGAGACAAGGGTAGAATGGATCATATTAATTACATCCAGGTGTGGTTATTTACTAGGTTAGAGTTTAGAATCTATACCAGTAAACATAAAGATGATTTTGCATTGATCAGTACTATCTGGTTATGGAAATGTGTTGATTTCCAGAGTTATTTAAACTTTATCTCTTTAAGCAAACTAAAGCCATTAAGCCAATAATAATAAGTAACATTTATCATCCTTCTATGAGTCAGACACTATATACTTTGCGTGGAATACCTCATTGTCTCATTTAATGCTTGCAACAACCCTCCAACGTAGGTATTGTTATTAATTTCATTTTACAAATAAGAATGCCGCCAAGGACAGAGAGGTTTTGCAACTTTTTCAAAGTCACACAGTAAGTGGCAGAGATGGAATTTGGACCTGGGGGTGTGGCCAAGTTACCATCCATAAATCTAACTAATTAACAGTAAACCTTTTGTCCTTCCATGGACTCCACAAATTCTCTTGAATTCTTGCACAGGCCAGTGGAGGGAGATACTGCAGAGCCTTAGACCTGCAGCCATCTTTACTCCCACTGCCTGGCAGAAAGAGTTTCATGAGGGGTGTTCCTTGCAACCCCTTGACCCCTATTTCTTCTTGGAGCATCATTATCTCTGTTGAAGTTCCTCAGAGCAATGGCAAGGGTCTCGGAGTAAGGGCCTAACTGCATACTTACTGCCAATTGGAGCGTGTGAGAGAATGTCCAGGCTGTGCGTGGACAGGTAGATGAAAATCCTATTAGCATGAAAGCCTGATGCATCCCAGGTGAGTGAGCTAGGACTGGATGGCTGTTCCCCAGGGCTAAGACTTCCAAAACTGGGGAGACCAATGGCTTCCTTTTGACTTCCCAGGTAGCATGCCAGATACAGAAGGCATGCCCCCTTGAGGAGTGAAAATGTTTTGGAGTGCAGAAGCTTGGGAATGCTTGGGAAAATGTTCGGGGTGCACCTGCTGGGAGTTAACAAAGAGAGTTTTTTTTTTAGTTCAACCGTGGGGACTTGGTATCAGGTCCCTAGAGAAATAAGGACATAAAGGGATTGTTAATGAATCAAATAGCAAAGGAGAGCTAGGCTGAAATGCAGCCTTAGGAAAGGGAGGGAGCGAAGCTGTCTTGCTTGTGATGGGATAAAAGAGTTTTACCCAGGTGGGATAACATTTCAATATCTTCAGCCTTTAACAGGCTGTAGCTGTTGCTGTTTGTAAACTGCTTTCTCGTCCTGGCTAGGGTCTGGGTTCCTCCTTGGCTGTCTTAGTCTCACTTTGGCTCTGTCTGGCCCAACAGATCACCTGAGTTTCTGCCACATCTCCCACCTAAGCCCTCTGGGCCTGCCTATCCATTGCCCATCCACCGTCAGGCTCTGCCCCGTGGCAGCCTCGTCCTCTGCCACAGGGCGTTGGGTAGGATTGCAGGTTCTGCTGCCTTCCAAGGTCTCTTGGAGCTTCAGGGACTCCTGGGCCCTTGGACTGAGAGCTGCCTGGAGAACCTCAAAGTCAAGGCCTCCCTCTACTAACTGCACCGACCACCAGGTTGCCAGAAGTGGCTGTCACTTTTCAGAGTCTTAACTGAGAAGGAAGGTAGAAATCTCTCTTCCTGTTGGCTTTCTTCTCCAGGTTTTAGGCTTTCTCCTGGAGAGGGGAAGTCAGGACACACTCTGAGCACTGCATTCTCCATCCTTCTTCCCTGACCTCTGTGATTTAAGGGAACTTAAAGTGACTCACTGAATAACCTCTTTGGACTTTACTTTCCTCATTTGGTCCATTCTCACTTTCTTCTTCCCATAATCCCATCAGTTACAAGAGGTGAGCTTTTCTTATTTCCCTGACATTGCAGCCACCTTGAAACATGGAGCAAGAAGTCTTTTTTTTTTTTTTTCTGGCCCTCCCACACCCATGTGGCTTTTGGGATCTTAGTTTCCCGAGAGCCCGGGGCCCTTGGCAGTGAAAGCGCAGAGTCCTAACCACAGGACAACCAGGGAATTCCCAAGGAGCAGGAAGTCTTGTGTCCCAGCTGTCAGGGGCAGAAAGGGTGGCTTTTCTATACTAGGAAGAACCCTTTGAATTAGTCCACTAGGCTTAACCTTGATGTAGTAAAAAGACTCCACAGCTAAAAGCTACTGCAAACCCTCATTATCTCTGCCCATAAAGCCTGATTTTATTGTCTTTCTAAAGAGGGCAAATACACTCTATCACCCTGAGGCTTAATAATGGCTCCTTCTCAGAGGCGAGAGAGTACAATAAAACATAATTCAAGGGCGAAATTACAATGCACTGCGCTAACATTTCCAAACCACATTTTTAAAACTATCACCATCTAACCAGTCCCTCAAGGCCTCCTTTATATTGAAGATCAGCACATATTAAATTGGAAGCATATTTCTGCTCTGCAAATTGATTCATGTTTCACTCAGATTAAACTACTCATCTTCAGTAACAGGTGTCAGGCACCTACACCCTAATCCATGTCCACAGTAAATGGAGATCTTATCCGAGGGTCTTGTGGTGAGAAGTTAACCATTTCCAGCACACAGCAAGTGCTCTTTCATCCAGGAGACCATTTGAGACGATACAGAGTGGAAAAACCACTCAATCTGCAGTTGGGAAACATAAGCTGTGGTCCTTGTTTTGCCACTCTTGACCTCTGATTTAAGGGAATTTAAAGCGACTCCCGTAATAATCTCTTTGACCTTTCGTTTCCTCCTTTGATAAGACGCTCTCTTTAAGGACCATTCTCAATATTTATATTGTTACTAAAAAAAAAAAAAAAAAAAAAAAACCTTCAGCATTCTTCATTTATAATGTTATGGAATGCTGCCCCCTTGTGTTTTCTCGGGGTTCATCTAGTTTTACAAAATTTAAATACATTCTTCATTTTTAATTGATTAAAATTCTTCATTTAAAAATTGATCTGTTATGCTCAACTCCCACTGAATCAAATATTCCTGGTACTTGGTTTAAAAAATAAATTAAAAGAAGTTCCCTTGGGACTTCTCTGGTGGCTCAGTGATTAAGAATCTGCCTGCCAATGCAGGGAACACGGGTTCGAGCCCTGGTCCGGGAAGATCCCACATGCTGTGGAGCGACTAAGCCTGTGCACCACAACTACTGAGCCTGTACTCTAGAGACCGTGAGCCACGACTACTGAGCCTGCGTGCCACAACTACTGAAGCCAGTGCACTTACAGCCCGTGCTCTGCAAAAAGAGAAGCCACCGCAATGAGAAGCCCGCGCACCGCAATGAAGAGTAGAGCCCGCTCACCCCAACTAGAGAAAGCCCGCAGGCAGCCGCGAGGACCCGACGTAGCCAAAGATAAATGAATAAAAATAAATTTAAAAAGAATTCTAAAGTTAAAAAAAAAAAGAAGTTCCCTTGTAAATGCCAATCTCATTCCATTAAATCGGTCATCCTTTCTTATTTGGAATGCTGAAGACACTCAGATGAAGAATCATGTTATAACTCATCTGTCACTTGGGGACACATTGTCTTTGTTTTTGGGAAATTGTGGAAAACATTGTCCAAACAAATTCCAGTGCCTAGGATCACTTAAGGACTTTAAAATGACTTCCACTGTGCAGTTCCCTCAGTCAGATTCAGTACAAATTATATTTTTAAAATAAATGTTCTAACAGAATTAGAATATACGTACACAAAGTGCACAAACCATAAGTGTACAGCTCAGTAAATTATCAAAAAATGCACCCAACACCTATAACCAAAACCAGAGTCAGGAAATGGAACATTACCAGAGCCCCAGAAGCCTCCCTAGGTGCCCCTCCTGATCACTACTCTGTCCTTTCTTTCCAAAGGTAACCACTGTCTTGACTTCTAATACCATAGGTTCATGAGGTGAGGGTGAGGGAAGCAGCCTATATCTTGATCTGGGTTAGATGTGTAGGGTGATGTCACATTTTATATATTACATATGTAAGAATACATTGAGACATCATACATAAAAATAAACTCAAAACGGCTTAAAGACTTATGTATAAGACATGACACCATAAAACTCCTAGAAGAGAACATAGGCAAAACATTTGCTGACATAAATCGAAGTAATTCTTTCTTAAATCAGTCTCTCAAGGCAAAAGAAATAAAAGCAAAAATAAACAAATGGGACCTAATCAAACTTAGAAGTTTTTGCACAGCAAAGGAAACCATAAACAAAATGAAAAGACAACCTATGGACTAGGAGAAAATATTTGCAAATGATGTGACAAACAAGGGCTTAATTTCCAAAATATACAAACAGCTCATGCAGCTCAATATCAAAAAAAAAAAGCAACCTAATCAAAAAATGGGCAGAAGACCTAAATAGACATTTCTCCAAAGAAGGCATACATGTAGCCAACAGGCATGTGAAAAAATGCTCAGCATTGCTAATTATTAGAGAAATGGAAATCAAAACTACAATGAGGTATCATCTCACACCGGTCAGAATGGCCAACATCAAAAAGTCTACAAATAACAAATCCTGGAGAGGTTGTGGTGAAAAGGAAAAACTTCTACTCTGTTGGTGGGAATATAAACTGGTGCAGCCACTATGGAGAATAGTATGGAGGTTCCTTAAAAAACTAAAAATAGAGTTACCATTATGATCCAGCAATCCCACTCTTGGGCATATATCCAGAAAAAATGAAAACTCTTAATTCAAAAAGATACATGAACACCAATGTACATAGCAGCATTATTTACAATTGCCAAGACTTGGAAGCAACCTAAATGTCCATCAACAGATGAATGGATAAAGAAGATGTGAGATATACACACACACACACACACACACACACACACACACACACACACACCACAAGAAGGAATATTACTCAGCCGTAAAAAAGAATGAAATATTGCCATTTGCAGCAACATGGATGGACCTAGAGATTTTCATGCTAAGTGAAGTAAGTCAGAGAAAGACAAATACCATATGATACAACTTATATGTGGAATCTAAAAAAAATGGTAAAAATGAATGTATTTACAAAACAGAAAAAGGCTCACAAACATAGAAAACAAATCTATGGTTACCAAAGGGGAAAGGAGAGGGGAGGGATAAATTAGGAGTTTGGGATTAACAGATACACACTACTATATATAAAAAGATAAACAACAAGGACCTACTATATACCACAGGGAACTATATTCAGTATCTTGTAATAACCTATAATGGAAAAGAATCTGAAAAAGAATATATATAACTGAATCATTTTGCTGTATACCTGAAACTAACACCACATTGTAAATCAACTATACTTTTATTTTTTTAAAATCAAAGAAAAAAATACATTGAGCTCTATACTTAAGTTTGTGCATTTCGCTGCATACAAATTACACCTCAGTAATTAATTCCAGCTTTTCTAGTTGGTTCTCAATGGTAGAGCTGACTCAAAATAACCTTACTTTTATGTTAACACCTTACCTAACCGTAGTATGATTATCAAAACCAGGAAATTAAAATCGTTACTATGCTATTAACTAAAATGTAGACCTTATTCCCATATCATCAGTTTTTCAACTGTTGTCCTTTTTGTGTTCCAGGATCCTATCCAGGATCCCGAATTATATTTAGCAGTTATTTCTCCTTCATCCACTCCAATCTGTGACAGTTCTGACTGGAAGCTTCTCTTTCAGACACACAAATACAATCACACCTGAAGTTTCATGTTTAACAGCTTCTTATAGATTGGACCCTAGATTTCCACCATTTCACTAGGTCTTCTCTTCAAGATCTACTTTGTTCCAATATAGTAATGCACTGTCACCAAGGACATGTGGCCTTGTCCCCAGGTCTAATTGCTTCGCTCAAGGAGTAGCTGTGTCAGGTCAGGCTGACTCCACTCACCTCCTGGAATTTTTGTAAAACTTGTCTCTCTCATGAGCTTAGAAATTCAAGAGACATCTTTACTGTCACTTCAAGGCTGGATTAATGGTGCAGCTAGCTAAACCACCACTTACCTTTATCAATTTCTTTGATGTGTGCCAGGATGTGATGAGCTTGGGATGGCTTAGACATCATTATTGTAGCCAGAAATTGTCCAGTTGTGTATGGCCAGGTTAAATAGGATAGTGGGAAGAACATACAGGTGTGTGTGAGAGAGAATGGCAAATGTAGAGCAGGAAGGAGGGTTTTCACTCCACAACAGTATTAGGGTCTTAATGCTTGCTTCAGGCTCTATTCCCTAGAGAACCTTGTCTAACACAAGGGATTTATTTAAAATAATACTAGCTCATGTCTCAAAATGAACCTATGTTGTGTCTGGCCCTGAGTCAAGCCCTTTCACTGGATTATTGAATACAAACCTCCCAATAGTCCAATAAAATGGCATTATCTTGCAGATGAGGTAACCATCACCCAGAGAAGTTAGGTAACTTCTTTAAAGATCACACAGTAAGTAGGATGCTTTATTTTAGGAGCATGCTGTTATTCTAACCAACTTTATATAGAATTACCTGGAGAAGTTGCTTCCCATAGCACCACAATATTAATGACTTGGACATGCAATGCCTGTATTATTCATGCAAAAAGGATTCTACCCAAGCAATTAAAGACAGAATACTTAATTGAAAAGGTTGAGAAGGTTTTGTCTGAATGAGGAGCTTGTTAAAAATGTGTTTAAACATAAAACAAACTCTCTTTTTGTGGTAATGGTGTAGAAAGTAAACCCATGAAAATTTAAGAGCTAATTTTGGGGAAAAAAATGCTTGAAGCAGCTTGTGTAAGTGATGTAGGTAGGTTTTGATCCATCATTGGGTTGTGAAATATATTGAGTGGGTTGAAACCGGTGCCAAAAGAAAAGAAAAGAAAAATCTTATAAAAAAGAATAGGATAGAATAGAAATGATCTATTTACACATAGTAAAAGTGTGTATTGTTTTGTGAAACTTTTCTTTGTAAATGTGTGTTAGAGTGTATGTGTGTGTGATGTAATTTTTTTTCATTGCGGTGAAAAAGGTTTTTAAAACACTGATATATTTGGTGACAGTATCACATGGTTTAAAAAACAGAACAAAATGTTTCTGGAGTCAAAGACATGTAGGTTCAAATTATTTACCCAACTATAATTTTAGTAAGAATTTAAGTCCAATCTGCTTGCTTTCCTGCTGCTCTTCAATGGAGAGTATTGTAGAAAACATTTAGAGAGTCTCCCGAATTTTCTTTTCATGAGTAAGACCATGTCTCTTAATGCTTACAAAACATCACTGAAATGCACTTCTTAGAGGCTGTGTTCCAAACTTACTTCTACCCATGATGGGCTGGACCCCACAGACCTTTGCACCTGGTTCTTACATATCATCCATCATGGCATCTTTCTCACTCTCTCCACACCTGGGAGAATCTTAAGGTTGTTGAGGGACTTGGGCTAGTACTTGACTCAGATTCTGACATATCTTTGGTACAGAAAATGTTTATTCTCAGAATCATTTCTTCCCAGATGATTCATTCCTGAGACCAGACAAAGCATCCAAGTTTTTAGGGACATTCTTGGGCAGGAGAAGACCAGGAGATCATCTAGTCATGGTGAAATGGAAAACAATTAAACTGGGGAGGAATCTGAACTCCCTTTTGGCAGTACCCTCTATTTTTCCAGGCTCACTGCCCAAGCATAGATTCACTCGGCCTTTAACAGCCATCTACAGGACACAGTAGGAATCATTTCATGACAGAAGTGGGGGCTGGAAAAGACCTAGCTTAACATCAAACCAGATAGTCTGAGGATGGGAAGGAGACTCAACTTCTTAAGGTTTCCACAACCCTTGTGTTTACAACTAGATTCCTCTTCCCTGGAATTTTAACTTCTACTCTTGGAGCAGAGAACATTTTTAAATGCTTTCACACTAGAAAAGACCCACTGACAAATTAAGAAAAATAAAAATAACCTCTGTAAAAATTATAAAAGAAAGGCATAATAATTATAGAGAACATTAACAACAGAGAGAAGCAAAAGAAGAAAATTTACATTATCTCACCACTCATGGAAAGCTGTGGTTTACACCTTGGTATATATTCTTCCAGACTTTTTTTTTCATGCATATAAAATACAAGTCGTTTGTTTTGCTGTTATGATTGTCATTTAAACATCACATACAGCCATGATAATTCCTTAGGATAATTTCTACAAGTGTAATTACTGTATTTCCTGAGTCAAAGATTACACACATTTTAAAGGTCCTCTGTCTCAGAACTAGTTTTCATATACGTTCCTAGCCGTCCTCTCCCCTCTAACATTTATATGCAACCTGTTGAGATTCACAGCACTGCTGTTGTTGTTCTGTTATAGTCTATAATATCCCCTTTTGCTGAGGAATTATTTGGTGAAAGACAATGTCTGGTCATTTCCCTGAAGGGTAGCAAAATACGCCTTCCCAAATATGCCACTTTAGTATAAAAGATTCTTTTGAACTGAAGGCAAATGAGAAGAAGCAGGTACAAGAAAAACTCTCTGCCTTTCCCTTATTTGCTTAAGAGCAGAATATAAATTTATAAAGGTGTCCCTCCCCGCTCCTCTTTTCCATAAAGGGCAGAAGTTAATCACCAGAGACAACTCTAGTCCCTCGTGAGCTTACGAGGTGGCACCATAGGAATCTGCCTAACAAGCCTTGCTAAACTTACCATTTACCTACCGTAAGTTAGTGGCCTCATATATTTCTCTTCCCACAGTTTGCCACCCCTAGAAGCTCAAAGTCTTTTTTCTTTGTTTTATCACTTCTCTAAAAATGTATTGTTCTTTTGGTAAGATGCTCTATAAGACCAAGTTCTAGCCATCCCTTTGAGTTACTCATCACTGGGTATTCCCGTGTGTATGCACAATGCACATGTTAGTAAACTTCTGTTTGTTTTTTTCTTGTTAATCTGGTTTTTGTTAGAGCCTCAACTGGAGAACCTAAGATAGATAGCTGGTCTAGAGTCCTCTTCTCATCCCCCAAAATGCAAAATTTTTAATCTGTATGTTATACAATTAAAATGAGCTCAGGAAACAATTTTGATACATCTTAGATATAAATATTGTGAACTGAGATTAATTGGTACAACTGTTGAGACGTACAAGTATAACCAGAAAGCACGGGGCAGTTAGCTTTTTATGGATAAAACATGACCAATGGCAGTAGGGTTACAGGGGAGCTTATCTTCTTAGAGGTATCTCTGTAAGGCAACATTGCAGGGAAAAAAAAAAGTTACAAGATAGGAGAGGCAATTGGTTTACATTTTCAAACTTATCAAATTTCACATGAGAAATCCAACTCATTAGACTTTAAGGTTTAGTTCAAATGTTACTTCCTCAGTGGAGCCTTCTGTATTAGTCAGGGTGCAGAGAAGCAGAACCATTAGGAGATAAACATAGTTGTAAGAATGAAACAGTCTTTG
The DNA here is from genome assembly GCF_003031525.2 of Neophocaena asiaeorientalis asiaeorientalis. Taxonomy (NCBI): domain Eukaryota; kingdom Metazoa; phylum Chordata; class Mammalia; order Artiodactyla; family Phocoenidae; genus Neophocaena; species Neophocaena asiaeorientalis. Next base: position 5,238,712 of record NW_020172779.1, read on the forward strand.
TAACACGATGTCTGGATAGAGAGGGTACCATTTTGCACACACTAGTATTCTTATACATTGGTCAGCAATGTATAAGAATACTAGTTACCCTATAGCTTTGCCAACAGAATATATCATAATTATTAATTTTCGCCGCTCAGATAAGAAATGGTATTTCTCCTTTTAATTTGAATTTAATTATGAGTGATGCTGAAGAGCTTTTCATAAGTATAAGGAGCATTTATATCTTTTTAGGGAGCTACTTTCTGCTTCATGTTTTTTGCCCATTTAGCTAATGGGGTTTGATCAATTTCACCTTGGTGTTAAGAGTGCTTTACACGTTAGTGATATTAGTTCTTTTCGGCAATATATGCCGTTAAGTATTTTCTTCCACTTTGTAATTTGCCTTTTGACTTTTCTTATAGAGTTTTGTGCCATGCAAAGCTTCTTTAAAAATATTTTTATTTTTATCTAGGTGAATTCATGAATCTTTTCTTTTGTTGTGAATTTTTAGATGTATTTAGAAAGTCTTTCTTTACAGGTTTCAAAGGAACCCACCTGTTTTCTTCTAGTATTTTCACGGCTTCATTTTTATAGTTAGAGTTCTTATCTATTTGTTGTTATTGTTGGTTTTTCCTTTTGTACAGTGTGAGTTGGGGATACAATTTTATCTCTTTCTAAATGGTTTTCCAGTTATTTTGGTCCAATTTTGGTCCAGTGATCGGAGATGTCAACTTTATCACTCATTACATTTCCATATAGTTTTGTGCCATGCAAAGCTTCTTTAAAAATATTTTTATTTTTATCTAGGTGAATTCATGAATCTTTTCTTTTGTTGTGAATTTTTAGATGTATTTAGAAAGTCTTTCTTTACAGGTTTCAAAGGAACCCACCTGTTTTCTTCTAGTATTTTCATGGCTTCATTTTTATAGTTAGAGTTCTTATCTATTTGTTGTTGTTATTGTTGGTTTTTCCTTTTGTACAGTGTGAGTTGGGGATACAATTTTATCTCTTTCTAAATGGTTTTCCAGTTATTTTGGTCCAATTTTGGTCCAGTGATCGGAGATGTCAACTTTATCACTCATTACATTTCCATATGTTTGTACTTTCTAGTCTCTTTCTCTGATTCATGTGTCTATTCATGAATTATTCCCACATCCTTGCACTTAAAATGGCTTTCTGATATATTTGATGGTCTGACAGAGATTTCTGCCTCTCCCTGTCCCTCAATGGTGCTTCTTTTTTGGTGTTTCCCTGGGTATTCTTGCATGTTTATTTTTCATGTGATTTTTAATATTAACTTATCTCATTTTAAGATAAAAGCTTTTTGGTATTTTTACAGAGGCTTTGTGAAACATTTATTAAATTAACTTATGAAAAACTGACAGCTTTATAATGTTGAGTCATTTTATTCAAGAACAAGGGATGCCTGTCCATTTAAGCTCATACGTCTTCCAGGAGTGTTTTAGCACTTCCTCATGTAGATTTTCCAAATTTCATGTTAAGTTTATTTCTAAGTATTTTATCTTGTTTTTTTTTTGCTATTGTAAATGGGATTCACTCTTCCATTATTTTGTGTATATGAAGGATATTAATTTTGTATGTTAATTTTATACCTTGCTATCTTTAAAATTGTATGTGTTTTAGTACTTATTCTAGCATTTAAAAATAGCTTATTAGTTTCACTATCTCAAGTCTTTGCAGATCTAGTTCTATCATCTTCGTTTTATTTCTGCTGGCTGTTGCTCATGGTCTATTATTCGCTATGTGTTTTGCGATTTTTTTCGACCATGTATTCATACTTCTTGGAACTCTATCTGTGAAATTATTTGAGGCCTCCATTTAGAGTGAGTTCCTCCAGAAAGGACCCCATTTGCTTCTGCTAGATGTTTAAGGACAATATCAACATATGACGAGTTCAAAACAATTCTTAGCCTTGAGGCTTTTTTTTCAGTTTTAATATTTTTTTATTGAAGTGTGGCTGATTTACAATGTTGTGTTAATCTCTGCTGTACAGCCAAGTGATTCAGTTATATATAACAATATATATGACTGAATATATACATTTTTTAAATATTCTTTTCCATTATGTTTTATCATAGGATATTGGATATAGTTCTCTGTGCTATACAGTAGGATCCTGTTGTTTATCCATTCTATATCTAAAAGCTTACATCTGCTAATCCCAACCTCCCACTCCATCCCTCCCCCAACCTCCTTCCCCTTGACAACTACCAGTCTGTTCTCTATGTTCATGATTCTGTTTCTGTTTCACAGGTTCATTTGTGTCATATTTTAGATTCCACATATAAGTGATATCATATGGCATTTGTCTTTCTGATTTACTTCACTTAGTATGATAATCTCTAGTTGCATCCATGTTGCTGCAAATGGCATTATTTCATTCTGTTTTATGGCTGAGTAGTATTCCATTGTATATATGTACCACATCTTCTTTATCTGTTCATCTGTCAGTGGACCTTTAGGTCGTTTCCATGTCTTGGCTATTGTGAATAGTGCTGCTATGAACATAGGGGTGCATGTGTCTTTTTGAATTATAGTTTTGTCTGGATATATGCCCAGGAGTGGGATTGCTGGGTCATATGGTAAGTCTATTTTTAGTTTTCTGAGGAACTTCCATACTGTTTTCCACAGTTAACCTTGGGGCTTTTTAATTCACACGGATAGTGTGAATTCAGGCCATAAACCTGGATGAGGGCTGTCTTAGAGCTACAATTTCTCAGGCAATATCTCTCCCCACTCATTCACCCAGTTCCAAGATTAAAAAAAAAAAAAAAAAAGCCAAGCAACTCTTTACTGTCGGCTTCTGAGAGTGGGTTTATTTCTGGATCTCCTTTTCATTGATGATATAGCCATTTAGGTTCCCAGCTTTATGTGAGGGTCTCCTAGAGGAGTTCTCTCTTTGGGGGCTCTACCCTTGAGCTTGAAAGGCTGCCAGAATAGACCAGACTCCAGGGGTTGGCAGATGCTCGAGGACAAAGCATGCTTGTGTGCTTACTCACCTCTGGGTTCCTGCCTTTTATTAATTTTTGCTTTCTAAGGATTAAACAAAATTTCTTACTGGTTTAACAATGTATTTTAAGAGCTTTTATATAAATATGTTGTATAGTTTTGTGGGGTTTTTTTAATGGAAATTTGTTAAGAATATGTAGGCTGTCTCACCTCTATCAGCCTTGGAGGTTTAAGGTGATTTTTAAAACATTCAATACATTTAAAATTAACTAAACTTATGATATAGATAACTATTTATACACATGGAAAGATGGTGATGTGATGGTCAGTAAGAAGAAAAAGTTACAAATTGTAAAAGGTATGAGGTCGTCATAAAATATTCACAGAGATCCCTATATATAGAGGAAATAGTTTTAAACCTAGTGGCTGTTTCTAGGAGGTTGAATATTGGGTGATTCTTTTTTCTTTTATTTTTCCTTTTGTAATTTTTCATAATGAACATGAATTATTTAGGTAAAAGTAGTTTTTAAAACTATTTTTTAAGTTATATAAATCTGAATGGAAATATTTCAAAACTAAGTAGGAATGGTGGTGTTTTTTAAAGCCCTTTGAATATCTTTAATAATTTATCAGCTTTGATTTAGAGCCCCTCTCTTTCTCTCTCCCTCTTTCTTTCTCTACACACACACACACACACACACACACACACACGCACATATACACACATTTTTTTTTTGTCCTATGGGCAAAATCAGTGGGGTATAGGCTTCTATCTTCTGTAGAGCTATTTGGTCTCTAGGAATGAAAGACTTTCCCCCAAATGAGGCTGTTGGTAGAAAGGGAGCAGACAAGGGTAGTTCTTCTTCAGTGGAATCTTCCAAAACTTTGATAGAGATTGAGGAGGTGAAATGACTTAGATAATGTCTTCCCTGGAAGCATAAAATAGAGGAGCTAATTCCCCAAACGCTTTCCAGCGGATGAGTCTATCATTTTGTATGAATGTTTCCTGGCTGGAATGATTTACCATTTTTTCCCCCTACAACCTCATTTAACTAACTGCAGATGAAGAATCTTACAGCTTTCAACTCTTTTAGAATCTACCTTGTTAATGGGTCTTTCTAGAATTGACTAGAAAAGTGTATATAGAGAAATTTAGTATGGAAATCAGTAGACCATGAGCTCCAGGGACACTGTAACAGACCCTTTTCTGGGTAAGCGTGCAAGAAAGTGCCATTCCAACAAGAACAACTGTACATAAAAGCAGCGGCTGTCATACAATGATGAAGTTTGGGAAAACAAAAAGAATACACTTGAAACTCCAGGAAAATTCTACTTGCATGCATCATAAAATTAGGAAAAAAGGGAAAACTGTGGAAGGTCAGCCAAGTCAACTGTTTTCTTTCAGATAGCCCCGCAGACCTGGGGATGACCAACAGTCATTTTAATTGTGAAGTTCAAATGTATAAAATATATTCATAAAATTTAAAGGGGGGCTTCCCTGGTGGCGCAGTGGTTAAGAATCCGCCTGCCAATGCAGGGGAAGCAGGTTCACACACAGCAACAAAGAGTAGCCCCCGCTCACCACAACTAGAGAAAGCCCGCGCACCCAGCCACAAAGACCCAACGCAGCCAAAATTAAATAAATAAATTTATATTAAAAAAAATTTTAAAGGAACTCCTTTCTGAAAAATATTTCAAGTTAACAGAATTTCAGAGCCTCACCAACAGAATTTTTACTTCCTCTCTATGTGGTTGAGTTTAAGTACTAAATAAAATTACTGAAAGCTCTTACAGTGTTACAAATGAATATACATTGTATACCAGGAGTAAATCTACTTCTTTCAAAGATCAGATGGATAGTTTATTTTGATCATTGATTTGAAACCTCTTCGATGAAAATGCATTTTTGTCCTGTGTTGTAAGAAAAGGTTTTGAAATCGTGTTCAATTCTATCATCACAGGTTGTCATAAATTACATCATTATCACAAGTGCTGATAGATCAGACTTGGCAAGTTCACTGCACAGGAGGTTTGGAATAAGCTGAAGGTTTGTCAGGATGTCTCCCCCAGTTTAAGACAGGGTCCCTGTGCAGATACCTCCTCGAAGCAAGGAATATATCTAACCTTTATGTTCCTGGACCCTCCTCTGGGTTTCTAAATGGAAGTGTTTCACGGTGTTTGAGGAGATCAAGTGAATTAAATATGCAGCAAGTCAAACCCCATCCTGAAGAGGTAATGCTTCCTGGGAATCTGCCATGAACTACAAGAAACCTTTTTCTTATTTGATTTCTTCATGCTTCCATTTGTTTCTCTAAACGGATGATACTGTGTGTTCTTTCTATAACCAGAGTTGTGTGGTGAAGATCATGCATGATAGTTTATTTTAGGAAGCTTTGAAAGCAAAGTGGCTATTCCATAAAAATTCTTCTTCTTCTCCCCCTCAAAAACAAGATTTTCACACAGTATTGTGAAGCAATTATACTCCAGTAAAGGTCTATTAAAACAACAACAACAACAAGATTTTCGGATGAGGGAAGCAAATGAGAAAGACAGAACTGGATGTTTGAACGATTCTTCTGGAACTGAAATCTGACCAGATCCCTCCTGTGTTTCGAACTCCCCTTCTCAAGCAGAGTAAAATCCAGACTCTTTGCCTGAAGGCTTCACCATATCTGGACCCAGAGACCTCTCTGACCTCATCCCTCACTGTGCCCGTCTTGCTCATTTCTCTTATGCCTCACAGGCCTCCTTACAGTTCCTCCATCCCCAGAGACTTTGCATTTGTGGTTCTCCCTGCCCTTCCTCCAGTGAGTTCCACCACTGGCTCTCTGCCCTCATTCAGTCTCTGCTCAAATGTCGTCTCTGGGGACTCATCCCTGACCTCCCCACCTAAATCAGCAGTTCGTCCTCTTCCACCTCCTCGTCTTATTCTTCTTTCTATCACTTGCCAATGATGTTTTCTGTCTCTCTCTCTCCATGAGTAAGTTCCAAGAAGTTCCTGCTTGAGTAAGTATTTGCTGACTGAATGAATATGGACTGCTGACTAAATGGATGGCTCCGGGGATTCTGTCACCGTAATCACATAGCCAGCATGTGCTACACATATGGATTTAGGTGGATGACTTAAAACTGATGATAGCCACATGGGAAGAATTGAGGAGGCATAACTGATGAATTGTATTCAATTCAATGTAGCAAACATTTATCCAGCCCCTATTATGAGTAAGGCCATATGCGGGGGGTTGATATTGGCACATCTGCTTCTCTGAAGAAGCCTTATAATTGATTTTTACAAAGAAGAGCCAAAAGCAGAAAGGCTTCCTCAGACAGTTGGAACCCCCCCCGCCAGCCTCTGATACTTTTTTTTTTTTTTTTTTTTATTTTAGGAGTCTTAACCACTGTTAAGGGAAGTCCCACCCCCTTCTGATTCTTGTTGAAATAAATTTAAATTGACAAGCCTTTGTCAAATCCCTACTGCAATCAAGGCACTAGGCTGCTGATTAATGCCATTGTTGGGCTTCATAAGGGTGTTGATCCTTCACCTTCAAATAATGGCAAATCTGATACTCAGAAAAAATAATTCAGGATAGCAATACAGCATAAGATTATAGACTTTGGAGAGCTGTATTAACCCGAGTACTTCTAGAAGTGCAAACGTTAAAGCTATTAAAGTTCTGCCAGAATCGTGCACCAACACTGCTCATTGACGTGCACTTTTGATTGAGACAAGAAAGAAATATATATATTACAAATTAGCCAAAAAATCATATCTTTTCCTCATTATTTTCTGAACATTTAGGACTCACTTTTGTGCAAATACTTATATAGTTAATTTCTGGTATATTTTATCTATATCATTTTATATGAGTAAATTTTAAATGCACACATATATATTAGGACTTTGTTATACAAAGGATGGAATAAAAAGAGCGGAGGGTACAAAGTAGTATCTGGCACAGTTAACATCAGCTAACAGTGAGAACCTACTTGGTGCCTGATTTCTAAGGGCTTAATGGGCTAATTCGATTGGATGAATTAATTCATTTAATAGTCACAACATGCCCATGAGGTAGGTACCCTTACCATTCCCATTTTACAAATTAGGAAACAGGAAAAAAGAGGTTCATTAACTTGTCCAAGGTTAGTAATCGTGCCAGAATCCATGCTCTTAACCACTATTATATTGCCTCCCAGGAAGCTTGCATTCTACCCTGGGCAGGTAAGAAAGAAATGTATCAAATATTAATCAGCGGCTTCCCTGGTGGCCCAGTGGTTGAGAGTCCGCCTGCCGATGCAGGAGACGCGGGTTCGTGCCCCGGTCCGGGAAGATCCCACATGCCGCGGAGTGGCTGGGCCTGTGAGCCATGGCCGCTGAGCCTGTGCATCCGGAGCCTGTGCTCTGCAACGGGAGAGGCCACAACAGTGAGAGGCCCGCGTACCGCAAAAAAAATTAAAAAAAAAATAAAAAATATTAACCAGAGTTGAGAGCAATAAAAGAGCCTTCTCAAAGTAACCTATGCTTTTTTTTTTTTTTGCAAAAATAAACAATAATTGCTGTAAGAGCTCAAAGGAGGGAAAGGCAATTCTGCCTGCGATGGACTTCACCAAAAATCAAGAATGGCTTCTTCATCACAAAAACAATACTAGAGGTAAGAAATTAGGGAGCAATACCTTTAAATTTTTGAAGAAAAATAATTTCTAAGCTAGAATTCTATGCACAGCCAAACTAGTAATGAAATTTGAGCATAAAGACATACAAGGTCTCAAAAATGTATCGATTTCCCGCCCCCCATGCCCTTGTCTTAGAATACCACTAGAGGATGTCCTTCCTCAGAAGGAGGGAATATTTATCATCATCTCATTATCTATATGAGATGATGGATGTTCACTAAACTTATTGTGGTAATCACTTCATGACATATGTAAGTCAAATCATTATGCTGTATGCCTTAAACTTATACAGTGCTGTATGTCAATTATATCTCAACAAAACTGAAAGAAAAAAATTAAAACAACAAAAAAGAGGGAGTAAAATTCAATTAGGAAGATGTGCAAAATTGAGAACAAGGTATCCAGCAGAGGAGAGAACCCCGAGAATAATGACTGTGGTGTAGATAATTCATAATTCAGCTGTAAAGGGCAGCCATCCAGGTGGAAGCAGCAAGACTCAGGAGACAAGCTGTTTGGAGCTGTCAGCACCATGCCTGCTGCTGTGGAACCATCTTTTAACCAGAGAAAACTCCTGGAGAAAGTATCAACCCAAACAAGGGAATATAGTAAGAAAGAGGAAGGTATGATATCCAGGAAATAGGGAAGCCAATCTTGGAGAAAGACAGAAGGAATTCCAAGTTTGGTAGAAAAAGGCCAGGATGACAACTGAGCAGCAGGTCTAAAGGAAAACCTGCCTGGAGAAGAGGGATGTTTAAAAATATTTTTACCTGATATCAGTGACTTTTGGACATTGCACTGAGACGTTATTGGAAGTAGTTGGAAAGATTAGCAATAAGCAAAAATCAAATAAAGCAAAGGGAAAAGCAAGACAATTATTAACTTCAGAGAAAACTTAAAAGTAGAAGGAAAAATGATCATAATACATTATGATGCTTTTATGTGAATATTTGCAAAGCATAGGAATGGAAACACTGAATATGGAGGTAAACATCATATGGGGAAGATAAAAGAGGAGAAAAGGGATGGCAGCCTGAAAGAGCTACATCCTCTTCTACCGTAACAGGAAATATAGAAATGATGTTTAAAATTGATTATTAAACACATAGCAGTACATACATTATATTGAGAAATCTGGAGATTTGAAAATGTCAAAGAAAAACTGCTAAAAGAGTCAAAGGTGATTACTTCTGGTGAGCGGAAGTAATATTTTTTAACAAGTTTTTAGTATTATTTAAATTTTAAAATTACATATATAAATTATTTTAGTAAAATGGTATAAAAAAAATTAAGTGTCCATGTGGGCTTTCACAAAAGTTTGGTATCCAAACGATTCTCAGTAAAGATTCTTCTTCTTCTATGGTATTATTATTATTATTGGAAAGAGTCTTGGCTTATTGTCAGATGCTATTGAATCTCGTAATATCTGCCACTGATTCTTTCTGGGGATTTAATGCATGGGATCTCAGTTTCTTCATTTGTAAAGTGAAGGGCTTAATATATATATGTATGTATGTATAAAATCTCTTAGGCCTGCTCCAGCCTTATTATGTTATGAACAGGACCTACTATGCAACATGCATACACTGACAGGTTGCCGTCACACATGCGAAACTTGGCTGTTGTTTTTTTTTTTTTTTTTTTGGTACGCGGGCCTCTCACTGCTGTGGCCTCTCCTGTTGTGGAGCACACGCTCCGGACGCGCAGGCTCAGCGGCCATGGCTCACAGGCCCAGCCGCTCCGCGGCATGCGGGATCCTCCCAGACCAGGGCACGAACCCGTGTCCCCTGCATCGGCAGGTGGACTCTCAACCACTGCGCCACCAGGGAAGCCCTTGGCTGCTTTTAAAGTCCTGACTTTGATCTACGCCATGGAGCCGAGAAGATGAGGAATGTCTTAATCACTGGTTCAAGAACATGAAAGGTGATTGTGAGACGAAGAGGGGATTCCAGCACCAGGAAGGACATTTTAAGACAATATGATTTCAACCTCTGGAATGAGTCTTACCTAAAAGTCCTGACTTTGATCTACGCCGTGGAGCCGAGAAGATGATGAATGTCTTAATCACTGGTTCAAGAATATGAAAGGTGATTGTGAGACAAAGAGGGGATTCCAGCACCAGGAAGGACATTTTAAGACAATATGATTTCAACCTCTGGAATGAGTCTTACCTTGCAGAGCTGATATATTTAAAATGGGATGATGTACTTGAAAGCTCTTTGTAAAGTGAAAATCCTATACAAGCATAAGCTGTATCTCTAGTATTGTTTGGAAAGGGGTCAGTGCACTCTAGTGGGGAAAGCTCTGGCCTGGGCGTTAAAACATTTGAATTCTAGTGTTGACTTTGCCATTAATCCCCCAGGTAAGTTTGACAAACTCTCTCACGTCTTTTATCGCAGCTTCAGGTTTGGTAAAATGAAGATAGACTTGGAGTTCTTCAGTTAGCAGAGAAAGAAATCAGATTTGGCAAAAATAGGGTAGCTCATAGAACTGAGACAAAAGCTTCAGGAAGGCCAGGAGCCAGATACTGTGGAGCTCTGGGCAGGGCTGATATTCAAACGATAAAACAAGATGGCGCAGGCAAATCGGAATGGATACTAGTAGCCACACAGAGACCTAGTGGCACTCAGCTGATACACAGTGTCTCAATCCATGCTGTGACAAAATTCCACAGTCTGGGTAGCTTATAAAGGACAGAAATATATTTCTCACAGTTCTGGAGGCTGCAGGTCCAAGCTCAGGTTGCCAGCATGGCGGAGGGCAGGCTCGCTTCCAGGTCCCGGACTTGCCATTGTAGTGAGAAAGGGCGAGGCATCTCTCTAGGCAAGAATGCTAATCCCATTCATGATAAGCGTTCCACCCTCAAGAGTTGCAAGCAACTCCCAAGGCCCCGCCTCCTAAAACTATCACCTTTGAGAGTCAGGATTTCAACATGTGACTTTTAGGGAGACACAAACATTCAGACCATAGCACAGGGGTTACCTCTTGAGCTGCTGTATCAGAGGGAAAGCTGGCGTAGTGATCCCAGGAAGGGGATGCTGGGGAGGACATACAGGGTGGTGGAGAGGCAGCTGTTTACCAACTGGCAGGGAGGTATTTCAATATTTTAACAGCCGGTACAGCTGTATTGGTGTGTTTCTGCAGGATGTCTAGATTTAAGGAGCTATTTATTGTTACTGCAGGCCTCACTGCTAGGATGAATCGAGATAAAAATTTAGCACTTTGTTCCTCCTCGTGTCCCACTGCGTTATACTCACATTTGAGGGAGAGAGTGTGTGGTTGGCCTAGTTGCGAGCTCCTGCCCACACTCGGCTAGAGGAGAACAGAGCACTCGGAACTGACAGCCCAGCCACAGCTGCATCCAATGGAGTGGAGGCACTTTCCTAAAATAAGTCAGGTCTTTGTTACTCTAAGGCGAGAATAACCTATTCGAGAACAAAGTATTTGACAGCTGGTATGGCAGGGACATCAATCAGTGAGAAGGTACATCAGCCCTTGACTAGGGGGCAGGATCCTGAAGTTTCTCTGATTTGTTGGGAGTTAACCTTTCGTTACCAGCTGTGCTGTGGCAAGATGAGGGCAAATACTAGGAGTCCCGGGGGTCAGCATGGAAGAGGGGGTGGGCACGTGGAGCCAGGAGCCTGGGCCGTGGTTATTGCTTATAGGTTATTGCTCATATTATCAGTATGAACCTTCTGTAACCAAAAGAAGGGGGAATGGATAGGCTGAGGAAAAATCATAGCTGTCTATTACAGAGGGGTTGGAGTAGAACTGCAAAGAGTTAATGGTTTGCTGCTGAGTGTATAAGGAAATGTGTGGTGGTATTTTTGGTTTTCACAATGGCTAGGAGATGGGGAGGGTGCTACTGGAATTTGGTGATGGAATCAGGAATAATAAATGTTCTACAATGTCTGGGACAGTCATGCCGACCTATCCAAAATGTCAAAGCAGCTCTGTTGAGACAGATTGCAAGAGTTATCCGTAAGGGGCTACTGAAGAGAGGAGAGCTGTATGCCTTGGGCAGAAGGGAGATAAAGTCCTAATTTGGGTGATATAGTTGCCATTTATTATTTAGTATGGATTAGGTCCATAAACACATTTGTCATTTAATCTGCATGACTATCCCCTGAGATATAATTAATTACTCCCTTCTTATACACAAGGAGTTAGGCTCGGAGAGGCAAAATAACTTCACCAGAGTGAGACCAGCAAGGGGCAGAGTCCCTTCAATTCAAGTTTGAGTTCAAAACCTTCCTGCAGGGTTTTAGGGGACAAGGAGGAGAGTGGCAACAGGGTGTGTATGGAGTCCTTCGAGAGAAAGAAAATCACATTCATGACACAAACTCAGGATGAAATCCTAGGAGGAGTTGTTGAGTCCTGGAATAAATTACTGTGGGAAGCTGGAATTTTTGGATATCTTTGAAAAGACCCCCTCTATTTAAAAATCCTTTCGGAGTTTTTTGTTTTTTGTTTTTTTTTATTTTTTTGATTGAGAGAGGAGACCATTAGAGGGGTCTTCTGGGCTTGTTTCTATGATTCAGTTCTCAGTATTCTTCTAAACTCCGAGGGCTGACCTTAAGATAAATGTTGAATAGACACTCCCTTGAAAGGCCTGGAAATTCACACACAACTGCAACTAAGTGAAAAACTAATTAAAACCAGCCATTCTGATTCAACATTAACTGAAATTTATCTACCTATGTTGAAAGTGAAATAAATGCAAGAAGTCAAAAGTTTAAAAGATGAAAGAAGGATGACTTAGAACTTTTAAAAATGACATTTTATATCATAACAAAATCAATATACATTATCGTATAAGATTTCTATGGAATAAATATTCTGCTATTCTATGGAATTTCTATGGAATAGAAATATGGAATTTCTATGGAATAAATAGAAATAGAAATATGGAAATAGAAATAGAAATATGGAATTTCTATGGAATAAATATTCTGTATGGATTTTTGCACGTATATCTCACATTTTAAAATCATCAGGGAATTCCTCATTTCCAATTATCTATAATTCCATCACAAGCACTTTTTCTCACCCTTTGCCTCAAACTTTATGCTAACACGCCACTACCTCCCCCAAGGGAATTACACGTAAAGCTAAGCTTACACTAGCCATCTATATCTTGTTAAAAATGAAGAACACAAGAGTAGATTTTATTAGTGAAAAAGGGGGGACAGAGTATGAAGGTAGTAGGCACTCGTTTGGGGGTGGGCAGAGGAAAGGAGATCTAACTAAAGTGGTAGTTTTCTCCAGCTATAAGTACTGAATTTCAGGAATTCTGGTCCCTCCGTATCAATCTAGGATGGATGGATAGCTTTCCAGTTCCCGCCCTATCGCGAACTCCCAGTCGCAGACACCAGGTGGCGCTCGCATGCTCGCAGCTCAGCGAATGGAACCCTCGGATTTAGACCCTGTCTGCTAAAAAGTCGCGCTGGCTGCCCGACCCGGGAGAATCACGTTCAGTGAAGCGCAGAAGCAAAACGGCGCCTAGCTCGGGCCCTGTCCCGTGGCAGACCTGAGGCGCGTTCGGAAAGCGACCGACAGACGCAGGGCGGCGATGGGAGCTGCAGAGGGCCTTTTGCACTCCAATTGCAGGACAAGCGGGGAAGTTCAGAGCGTAGACAAGGGGATGCGAATACCAGCAAATTCGGGGAAAGCATAGGACGTGGCTTGGGAAGGTTAGAATATCCGAAGGACCCCCTTGAAAGGGGGTGGATGGGTCACAGCCCCTCTTTCTGTATTCTGGGCTGAGCAGGGTGGTAGCAGGTTCGGGGACCTTTTAAGAGCACCGCCTGCCCTTTCTCTCTTCGCCATCACCAGCCTTTAACGGTGGTGAAATACCCTCTGCGGTTTTCCAAGGCGAGAGGGTATTTTCTCACAAAAGTGGCTTCTTTTTTTTTTTTTTTTTTTTTTTTTTTTTTGCGGTACGCGGGCCTCTCACTGTTGTGGCCTCTCCCGTTGCGGAGCACAGGCTCCGGACGCGCAGGCCCAGCGGCCATGGCTCACGGGCCCAGCCACTCCGCGGCATGTGGGATCTTCCCGGACCGGGGCACGAACCCGTGTCCCCTGCATCGGCAGGCGGACTCTCAACCACTGCGCCACCAAAAGTGGCTTCCTGCTAAACACTTAGTTTTTATACCTCCCAGCTCCCAACATTTGTGCGCACACAACAAGCTGGATTGTAAAGACGCCGCGGGAGGGGGTGGGAGGCTGTTCGTGAGGTTAAAAAACGAGTAACGATGATGACTTTACAAGGGGGCCCAGGGGATGACCGCGCAGGGCCGAGTCCCTGGAGACCTGGCGCGGGGCTCTGGCGCGCCTCGTGGGCTTCACAGCTCAAGCAGAGCCTCTCGGAGGGTGACCTGCATGTATCAGAACCACCAGGGTGTTTGATAAATGCAGAGTCCCTGGCCTCAGCCCAGACCTGTTGAAACAGGATCTCTGCGAGGGAGCATATGCAGTTTAAGAAGTCCTACCACCGGCCACAGCCGACATTCGTCCTTTTAAACACCAAAAATGTCTATTTCAGCATTCGCAGGTGATTCTCCTGCACATTAAAGTTTGAGCATATCTGCTTTGGCATTTTATAGCCCTCGTTCAGAAGAAGGAAGGGAGGAAGGGTACCCCGTTTTTTTTTGTCTTTTTTTGGTGGTATCTTAGTTCCCCGAACAGAGCTCGAACCCGCGCCCCCTGCAGTGGGAGCGCGGAGTCTTAACCACTGGACCGCCAGGGAAGTCCCAAGACAGGCTACCCCTTTATAGCGGGTACCAGCCGCCCGAGCGCGGGGTCCCTGACGAGGCTGGTCTTTGGGAATGGGGAAGCGGGCACACAGCACCTGCGTCCTCGAGGGCTCCAGACCTCGCAAAGCAGCCAGCCGCACGCTAGCCTCGGTGCGAGTGGAGGGGCAAAAGCCGCTCTTTCCCGTTCACCCGGCTGCGGCCCGCACCTGGGGCGGCCGCCAGGTCTGGGCTGGCGTGGCTGCGGCGCTGGGCGGGCTCGTCAGAGCATCTCTTGTGGGGCCGGGTTGGAGGAGAAGAGGAGGAGGGAAGCGGGGGTGCGTTAGGGGCTTAGGCCTGCCTCCCACCTCCCCCCCGCAGCCACCTTCCGCTCTATAATTGGCTGCCAGCGGGCCTTCCTTTCCTCTTATCTGATCCCGGGCGCCTAGCAGGAGGGAAGCCCTGGAGAGGAGGAGGCAGCTCTGAGCGGCCGGGAGTGGGGGCAGAAGCGGGTAGAGGAGAGGGAGAGAGGCTAATTGAAAGGGGCACGCGGCGGGAAGCGCGCGAGACCCGTGCGCCGCCAAGAACCAATTCGCGGCGGAACTTGGATCTTCCCTAGGCACGGAGAGGCCCCCTACCTGGGCTGGAATCTTCTCCTGAACAGGTCAGTTCCAATCTTTCTCTGCTCGTCTTTCGGGTCGGCTTTGCAAAGTCTATTCTTGAGGAAGGGAAAGTGGGAAGGGCGAGCCACCTGCAGACGCTGTGCAATTCCATGGACCTTCTCTTCACGGGCGCCTCGGATGGCCCGGGGACGTTTGAGGTGCGATGGGAAGGTGCACCGGGTGCCTCTTCGCAGGGGGTCACTGGGCAGCGAGATTGGTGGCACTGCGTGATGCAAATGCAGACAATAAAGATGCCCTGGGTTGCTCTCAGGAGCTTTCCCCCTTGTACTTGGGCCCTGTGAGTGCTCGGCGGGAAAGAGCGGGTGTCTCCACTTCGAGACAGTGGAGACTCCAGAATTTCCAAGTAGAAGGGGCTTCGTAAAGGCGACCATTCCGTTGAGAAAGGGGCTTAGGGATTGTTTTGGAGAGCTGTATATAAACAGAAAGCACGCTGTTTTTATTTAGATTGTATTAAGGGTCGCTTGGAAAAACAGCCGATGGAGATCATGGGGTACGCAACTCACCTAGATCCCCGTGGGTGACCCGCGCTGGGGACCAGGTGCTCGCGAAAAGAGGAGCAAGCAAACGTAGTGCCTCGATGCAGGATGTTAGCAGTAGTGATAGCTCTTCCACGTAGTGATAGCTCGTCCACGCCAGGAAACCCGGATGCTTCGCGCGTTTTACTTTGGTGTCTGGACCCAGGAAGTTGCAGCTTTCAGATGCACCACCACGCTGTGGTGCTGGAGGGTCTTCTCTGCCCTGGCTTTTCCCACCCGCCGCTTTTATCCCTCGGAACTGCTGGCGGCTTCAAGCGCTCTAGTACGCAGCGCCGAGGCGGAGGTGCATCTGGCCGAGCTTGACTTTAGCGTGCACCGCGCACAGTCAAGACAGGGTTAGGGCCCGGCCAAGAGGAGCCGGCGTTGTGCCACTGGAGTGGCCTTAGTCCTAAGCAAGGGTCTGAACGCTGCCTGCAGGTCCAGGACACGGGCACTCTGATTCAGGAGCTGGGTTCTTGAGTCCTCTGTGGGAGGCTCCGCCCTGTGGCACGCGAAGCTCAGGATTGACCCGGGGTCGCGCATTGTGCTTAGGCTTTCGGCATGTCCTTAGGGCAACTGTGCAAATGGAGCTTGCGTGCAGCTCTCGCAGCGGCCTATATCTGCCTCTCCCCCCTCCCCCCCCGAAAACGACTTCTGGAGCTACAGCTGAGAGCCTCATTCCCTCTGGACGTTTTGGAGAGTCAGCTGCCTGCAGCAGTAGAAGGGGGTGGAAGGGAGCAGAAACAAAGAAATATGCGGATAAGACGTTGGTGACTCTGTGGGGAGCAGAAATGAGAAAGAGTTTTCTTGAAACTCCCCTCTTAAAGGCTCTGGGGCTCCTCAGCTACAGAGAGTCAAGGGGGGCCCTTTCTGGTTGCAGCATGTGATAAAGAGGCCCTGCTCGCATCCAGCAAACCGGCTTAAGCTGGATGCAGTGGGGACAGCTGGTGGTGTATTTCTGACAAGGTGGTCCAGTTCTGCCCACAGAGAACTCACTGGTAAATGTAAAATGAGTGAATGAATTAATGCATGGATAGCATTTGGATTTTGAGTTGTTTCAAAAGAGCAACTTGGATGGATTTCCTTTGAACCTGGTCCCAAGGGTGTGGTTACTGTAAGATAGACTTCAGGATAGGATTTTTTTGAAGAAACAGCTTTATTGAGATATAATCGCACACGTCTGCAATTCGGTGGTTTTTTAGTATATTCACGGAGTTGTGCAATCATCACCACAATCAATTTTAGAAGATTTTTATCACTCCAAAAAAAAATATTCTGTACCTATTAGCGGAAACTCCCCATTTCTTCCCAACCTCGCCCCCCCAACACCCTTGGCAACCACTCATCTACTTTCTGCTGACATTTCATGTAAATGGAAGCATACAATATATGTGTGGTCCTTTGTGACTGGCTTCTTTCACCCAGTAAAATGTTTTCAAGGTTTATCCATTATGCGCAGGATACTCTCACTGAGCATTGGGCCTCGCCTCCTTCTGCCTGGGGAGCCCTGAGCCAGGACAGACCTGAACCTCCACTACATCCCTGACCTCCTGGGGGTCCCTTTGAAAGGACAAGAACCACACTGGTGAGGGCTCTCAGTAATTCCCTGGGAAGGATTCCTTGGAACCCATCAGGATTCCTGGAGCAGTTTTGGGCAGGTCCCAGGCTTTGGGATTGATGGGAGGAGTCCTTTGGCATTTTTCCTGCTGCTAATGGTCCAGCTGTGGATTTCAGAGAACTCTGGGCCTTCCGTGAAAGTCTTGGCTTTTGGAATCAGCCAGGGCTGGCCTTAAAGAAAGGGCTGAGCAAATTCGTATGATTTGAGGGGCACTGGAACAAGCCCCAGCCCAGCAAAAAAGGGCTCATTGGGGTACACTCCCTTTGACTCTTAAATACTTCCTAGTGTCAGCTAGTAAAACACAAAGATCTTTTGCCTGTCTTAAGCTGAGAGTCTTTGCAATTATGTGACTCTAGAGCCACATTTGCTGTCGTTTTAATCCAAACTCAGCCAAACGACTGCTGTTTTCCAGGCCAGTCGAGTATAACCCAAGGTTCCTTTAAAGGATAAGGGCCTTCCTGAATTGCTGCAGGCTGAGGTGGTGGTGTTTGAGCACCACTGAGCTAACAAATTACCTGGGATTATGACAATTTGTAGAGAACAGATGATAAATGACCAAGGGGAACAGCGGGACGGATGGGATGGGGGAGGGGAGAAGAGGAACGTTTAAGGGAAAGGGACAAAAACAAACTTCCTCTTTGACAGATTTGCCCCCTGATAGTGCTGGATGGCAAGAAAACAGTCTCCTCTTGTTTCTCCTCCTCTTTGGTAACTAACTAAATAAAAAGCGGCAGGGCCCCAGTTACTCTTCTATATAGAACAAGCCTTGTGAAGACCAAGCCTTATCCTGTTCTAGTGGGGAGATGGGTGTGTGTAGTCGAGGAAGTGCTGGCATGTGTTTCGAGTCCCTGTTGGGTACCTGCCCTTTTCTTTTTCAGAAACACGTTTAAGCCCCCCAGTTACTTGTGGAAGTAAATATTCTCCTTCTTTTAGACGTAAGATCACTGAGCTTCGGGGATATAAACTACCTCGCCTGGGGTTGCAAAGCCAGCAAGTGCCAGATACATGATTAAGAAAAGTCTGTATGAGAGTTGAACCCAGACCCCATTGCTCCATCAGCTTCTTTGGTGGGGAAGGGTGAAGTGACGCTTCACTTCAAGGGTGTGTGACTGTAAATGGATGACATCAACTGAGGCCATACAAGTCTGGGAGCTGAAACAGAGGCTGGAAGGCAGGGAGGTGTGGGTGAAATCTACACTTGCTTGTTCTGTGCCCCTGCCCAAGTTCCTTAACCTCTCTGGGCTTCAGTTTTCTCTTCTAGAAAACAGAGATAACATAGCCACCCTATGTTTTAAGGCCTAAAATGATTTAGTACAGAGTCGGGAAGACAAAACTGGTTTCTCTTGTCTCCTGCTTCTTTTTCCTTCTTTCTACCTTTTTTTTTCTCTTCTTCCCACGTTTCCTCTTCTCTCTTTCTCTGGCTCCACTTTTTGAGGGGATTGTGACTAGAAAGGCACAGGAAATTCTCAGGAAATTCTGAGAACTGATTGTCTGTTTAAGTTGGGGCTTAGAGTCTAGACTCCACATTTCTTCAAGGTAATTTTTTAAAATTTAATTTAATTTTTAATTTATACTTCAGGGTAATTTTTTTAAATCAATGCTCTCAAAGAACTTTTCTGCCAGTGGGCCTTTGTTGGAGCTCACCGGCAAGGGTCCCTAACTTTTAATTTTAGGGAACAGTGTTTAGTCTTTTTCCTACCAGAGATAACCTGGGTTGTTTATGAAAATTGATCCAGAGGGAGGCCAGGCTTGGCTGAGTTCTTCTGAGTTTCATAGGTGGTGTCTATAACTAGAGGTACTCAGGGGATCTTTTACTGGATAAAGATTTCCTCCTCAATGGCTTTCTGTCTGCTTTTGAAAAGGGGAGCACACTGAATCGATATCAAAAAATGATGTTCTACTGTAGGTTTAGAATGGAAAATAAAGATTACTACTGGAGGAAGCACAGAAGGAGCATCTGGCCCATACTTGGAAGATCAGGGAAGCCTTCCTAAAGGATGAGATGTCTATGCTGAGATGTGCAGCTGCCCTTTATGCTGCTTGTAGATAGAGTTTAGTTAAAAGCAACTCTCATTTCTTTGACCAAGAAGCTATGTCAGTCCTTAAAAAAAAAAATGCCGGGTAATGGAACATTCCTGAGTCAAGGAGAGTCTCCAGTTTGCCATACTTTTGGAGTGGCTCTGCCTTCTGTCATGTAGGACTTACAGCAACCTAGTTTAAGACTGAACAGCTACATTTCTGAGGGTGATCTGCAGACGTATCCCTTGCATTTGAGCCATTCACTGGGCTGCTATGATCCTACATGGGGTCTTTCTGTGAACTAGAAAAAGGTACCTCTGGGCAGACCCATGCTACTGGGAGAAGAAAACAGTATCCTTTCCTCTGGAAAACAGTTTTGCATACAAGTTGGAGAGAGTGTCTGCTAATTTCAAGCATCACTTGCCCTAGGCCAACTGCAAATGGTACAGCGCGTCAACTGTGAACTGTACACGTCAGCCCTGGTCATTCAATCACTGATCATTAAATCGATCAGTATTTATTGATTGACTATCATGCACTTTGAACTTTTTTGATTATGGGTTAAACTGCCCATCTAGATGTATTATGTTACCCAAGACTCAGAAAGTAAAGTTACTGGGGCCATGAAGTTAGCTGGAGAGTTACGATGCGATAAGAGGCCAATGCAGTCTGTTGGAGATTGATCACTCTTTCTAAAGATTTTTCAATTTTATTAATATTTTAAAGAAGCAAATTTTGGCCTTGTTAATTTTTACTAATATTTATTTTATGTATTTTTGGGTTCTATGCTTATCTTTATTAATCCCTTTTCCAACTTAATTAGGATGTTAATTTGTTCTTCTTTTTTTGGCTTCTTTAAGTGGAAAATTAGATCATTGATTTTTAAATGCCTTCTTTTTTATGTAAATATTTCTCTCTAATCCTTTAGCTGCATCCCACAAATTTTCATGTGCTATTTTTTAATATTTTTTCCCTTCCAACTATTTTAAACATTTGCTTTGTGATTTCTCCTTTTACTCATGGATTAAATAGAAGCATCCTGTTTAATTTCCAAATATTTTTAATTTGTAAAGATGTTTTATTATGATTGATATCTAATTTAATTCTGTTGTTGTCAGAAAACATACTCTGCAAACTTTGAGTCTTTTGGAATTTATTGTCTCATTTTAGGATGCAGAATATGGCCGATTTCCTAAGAAATTTTTTAAAAAAAGAATATTCTGCAGTTTTTGGATGTAGTGTTCAATAAATAACGATTACTAGCTGATAGAGTGGTTCACATCTTCTATATCCTTACTGTTATTTTGTCTAGTTGTTCAATCAGTTCCTGAGGGGATTGTTAACATCTCTAACTTTGCTTATTATTTCTTTCTTTGGTTCTATCACTTTTGCTTTGTGTATTTTGAAACTCTATTATTAAGCACGTATTCGTTTATGATTGTTAACTTTTCTTGATTAATTGACCCTTTATTCTGAATTGTCCAGGACTTGAGGGATATTTTTTTTCTTTTTTTAAATATTTATTTATTTACTTATTTATTTAGGCTGCGCCAGGTCTTAGTTGCAGCACATGGGATTTTCATTGCCAGGTGTGGGATCTTTTAGTTGCGGCATGCGGGATCTTTTAGTTGTGGCCTGCAGGCTTCCTAGTTGCGGCATGTGGGCTTCTTTGCAGGCTTCTTAGTTACAGCATGTGGTCTCTTAGTTGCGGTATGCATGTGGGATCTAGTTTCCCAACCAGGGATTGAACCCCGGGCTCTCTGCATTGGGAACACGGAGTCTTAGGCACTGGACCACCAGGGAAGTCCCGAGGGGCGTTTTTATGCAGAGTTGATTCCCCCTACTTGCGGCTCACTCTTTTCTGACGCACCCCTTCTCAATTTCCAGTCTCTGGCATTCCTGAACTCTTCTACCCTTTGACACTTTATGCTAATAAGATTGTGGCTTTCCACTTGATTTCTAATCACAATGCCATGCACAGTGGGGAGTTTGCGCAGGGGGAAAGAAAAGGCTAGTCACCAAGCTAATAGTAACACAACTAGGTCTTTATTTCTAAATTAGAGTTGTTTTCTCCTGTGTCCTGATGCTAACAGAGAAAAGTGATAACCACTGACTTCCTCTAGGGCTTGTTTTTAAATAGACCTCATTAACTAATCCTGAAAACCCTTTTGGTTATTCTGGGTGTAAGGAGGGTGGTATTTTCACTACAGAGATGAAATAAGGAATACTAAACATGTCAACACACTGGGCTAAGATGTTAGCCCTGTTTTTAGTCTTTGTTTTCTTATCTGTAAATACGTATGACCTAGATCATCAATTCACTGTAAAATTCTCCTATAAAAGTGATATCAAAATATCAATAATGTTGGGCTTCCCTGGTGGCGCAGTGTTTGAGAGTCCGCCTGCCGATGCAGGGGACACGGGTTCGTGCCCTGGTCCGGGAAGATCCCACACGCCGCGGAGCGGCTGGGCCTGTGAGCCATGGCCGCTGAGCCTGCGCATCCAGAGCCTGTGCTCCACAACGGGAGAGGCCACGTCAGTGAGAGGCTCACGTACCACAAAAAAAAAAAAAAAAAAAGAAAAAAAATATTAATAATGTAGAGTCCAGAAAGAGTTCAGATTTAAAGGTCATTTTGTCCAGTTCCCCTGCCCACAAACCCAGGAATCTCTTCTATAACACCTCTCATGGGTAAAACTTAGCCAGCTTCTGCCTCAGAACTTCTAATAAAAGTGAAGAAAGCATTCTAGTTGTTAGAGAATTTTTATATCCAAATCCGCATCTCTGTGGCTCGGTCCATTGATTCGAGTACTATTTGCAGAAACTGCACAGAATAATCTTGTTTTATCTTCTATGTTAAAGCCCTTCAGATATTTGGAGACATCCATTATGTGCCTCCGATTCTTATTTTTCCTAGGTTTAAATCATGCTTAATCATTCCCATTTCTTTCAAATCTTCTTTACATGGGCTTGTCAATTAAAACTGCTAAGTCTTCTTTTTAGTCAATGAATTGCTCTTAAGTCAAATCTTCCAGATCTTCAGATGGTTGATTATTTTGAACCTGTATAGAGCTGTCATCTGGAAAATGATAAAAAATGGATAGGAATGTAATTAGAAAAGTTTAAAGTAGTTCACCCGTGCAAATAATTGTGCCTCTGTCATTATTTGGATCTTCTGTTTTTGCCTAAACCTTTATGCCAAGTTAGTCCCACAACCTTCATTAGATGGAGGAGATAAAGAGTTCTTTTTTTTTTTTTAGTATTTATTTTGGTTGCACTGGGTCTTAGTTATGGCACGTGGGATCTTCGTCGCGGCATGTTTAGTTGCGGCATGCAGGATCTTTTAGTTGTAGCATGCGGACTCTTACTTGTGACCTGTGGACTCTTAGTTGTGGCATGCGGACTCTTGGTTGTAGCATGCGGACTCAATTGTGGCATGTGGACTTAGTTGCAGCATGTGGACTCTTAGTTGTGGCATGCGGACTTCTTAGCTGTGGGATCTAGTTCCCCGACCAGGGATCGAACCTGGGCCCCCTGCATTGCGAGTGCGGAATCTTACCCACTGGACCACCAGAGAAGTCCTGATAAAGACTTCTTGAGTCTTTTCCTCCTTTAGTATCTACCCAAGTAGTAAATTCATTGATGATTATCAGTCCCTTTTCCTTTGTGTCCTTTCAACCTGTTCCTAACATGTTACTAGTTAGAACTTTTTGAGAGCTTCCTGAGTTTCTAAGTACATTATTTACATTATCACAATCATCCTATAAGGCAGATGTTCACTTGCACATTTTACTGATAAAGAAATCAAGTCATGGAGTGGTTAAACTAGTTAGTCAAGGACCCCTAGCAAATTATTGGCAGATCTGTCTTCCTAGCTCCCAGTTTTCTATTCATACCTCCAGTTCGTGCTAACTCTTTGTTCTATTTCATACTTATTGCATTTAGCTTGGCAATATATTTGCTTGCAGTCAACTGTAAGTGAGTTGACTGAAGGCAGGGATCATATAGTGTGAAATTTTGTATCTCCCTTAGAGTAGAGAGCTTTGGTTACATAGTAGGGCTCTCATTAGTGATTGCTGGAATGAAGATTGTTGGAATGAAGATTCTGATATTACAAATAACAGTCTCTCTCAGGGCCTGGTGTGCCAGTTGGCTGGCAACAATTTTGTTTAAGTTTATGGTTTTTTGTATGTCAGCACTGACTGAGTAGAACATTATCCAAGGTTTGGGTATATATGTGTGTAAGTCTGTGTGTGTATGTGTGTGTGTTTATATGAGTAGTTTACAAAAACTTTAGGATAAATATTTTAAGGGATTTTGATAAAACTGGCTTGCACAAGGGGCTTTGCTCCTTGTTAAATTTAGTTGTATAAATGCAATTAAATAAAACAAACATATGAAGTAGAGGAAGGGTCAATTAGTCCTAATGGGGATAGTTTTAAGTTACTGATTACATAATCTCATGACAGTGTTCTGAGAAAACTTGTACTAAAGATTATCAACTTTCCTCAAATTGGGTTTATACCTTCTGAACTTAGAGCTAGATAGCCACTTCTAACATGATGTTTTTAAACCAAAAAAAAAAAAATTAAGGCAGAGTTATTTGTTTTGTGCAAGGTTTTAGGCAAAGTTTCAACAAATTAGGCTTTGATATTTTGGTAAGTGTTAAAATACCTTATGGCACTTTAATAGGAACTGGGATTTTTTCTAGCCTCTATTTTACTGTCCAAAAAAGAGACTTGGCAGAAAACCTTGGGAAAATGAAAACTCCACTTCTCCCAATATGGTATTACTCATCCTAATTTAAAATAAACACAACAAAAAAGGAAGAATTTAAAGATAAGCTAGGGCTACAGTTTTTTTTCCATATAAATAATACACAGTTTTCAAAAAAAGTTGCCAAGATTAGGGTAGCACTAATTCATCGGTTTATTTATTTATTTAAATTGTGTGAAATGCAGATTAACTTCTAATGTGGTGTGTTAAGTATTGCTTCAAAACACCTGGACACAGGAACTGCAGTGTTTTGATGAGAAAGAGAAAGACTATTGGACTGTGGCTTGTAAAAGGACTTGCTCTACTATGTTAACATAGTATCGTGTGATATCTGATAAAAGTCCCTGATCTTAAAGGGCATGCCAAAAAGACAAATTGTTTCCTTACCTCTCCCTCCCTTTGCCCTGTTCTGGATGAAACCTGTGGTTATGTTTGGGGAACAAAATCTTAGAAAGAATATTTCGTTTGAGTTGATTCTACTTCTGTGGTTTTCTTTGGGTATCACAGTCTTGATCATGATAGGGCTGACGCCTACTCCCCTATCTTTTCAAATCCCTTGTATTCAAGCCTCTGTATACGAAAGAGCAAAAGAGTGATTTCACATTCCTTTGGATAACCCACCTGATCTTGTTCTACTTGGCTAGGTGGGGTTAGGGTTCTCTAGATGCCTCAGGGCCTTTCCCCCTGTATTTTATCTAAATTCACTCTCCATTTGTCCCATTTCTTCTGTGCTCTGACAAATAGTTGGTTTATTAATCTGTAATAAGTTAATAATAAATTCATCCAGACTAAAATGCCATGTATATTACATATAAAACAGTCACTCAATGTGTTACCTATTCCATTGAATTTTAAGGGGCTTCTAGTATGTGAAAGTCTTAATTTAAGAAAATATTCTTTAGTAATTAGCATTTTGGAAGTATGGTAGGCTGGTTGGGGGAGATGTTTTTTGGATCCCTAAATACAAATGAATACATTCTTTAATTTTTTTATAGGATCTTAACTTGATTATTTCTATGATTATCAAAGCATGTGGATCTTCCTTTAATTGGCAATACAAAAGAATTGTACACTAGACTGTCACTGGATATTATAAAAAGTGGTTGCCAAAAAAATTTTTTTATGAATGATTGCTTGAAGGCATATAATTAATTTATTCCTCCGGATATACTGTATCACTCTGGAATAAAACCAGAATAAGTTTAAGTGCATGAATCATATTGAACCATATTGTTTTGAAGATTCATAGAATTATGCTTTGCTACATTCACTGAAATAACTCTTGGGTTAAAAAGGAAATTAAAGTTTGTATGTTGCTGCCAAAGCATATTCAGAGAAAAATTATGGCCTCAAATAAAGAATATTACATTAATTAAGGATTAAATAAACAAAAAGAACAACAAAAATTAAAAACATAAGAGCAGGACTTCCCTGGTAGTCCAGTGGGTAAGACTACACTCCCAATACAGGGGGCCCGAGTTCCATCCCACGTTAGGGAACTAGATTCCACATGCATGACGCAACTAAGAGTCCACATGCTGCAACTGTGAGCCTGCGTGCCACAACAAAGACCCGGCGCAGCCAAAATAAATAAATAAATAAAATAAATATTTTTTAAAAAGCAGAAAAGCAAAGATAAATACAGAACTAAATAAATTAGAAATCAAAAAATAATATTGGCAAATAAAAAACCTATTCTCAAAATAATTACAATCTGGACAAATATATATATATAGCTTATCTATTTTGGAGAGAAAAGAGAAAGTCAGAAACACATCACTTTAATACTGATAATGGAGCTATAACAAGAAAAGATAGGTTGTAATTTGAGAGATCACACAACTCTGTGCTAATCAATCTGAAAATCAAAATTAAAAGAATAAGTTTAAGGGAAAATATCCAAACTAGAACCAAGAAGTAAAAAAGCTAAGTAGGTTTATGAATAAGACAAAATATATTTTTAAAGCTGTGTAGGAATTAGCTTCAGAAAGGGAATAGGCCCATATGATTTTCTCACTCAAATTATTCATAGGCTTTCATAGAGTAGATCATTCTCATGCTACTTAAACTATTACGGGGCTTCCCTGGTGGCACAGTGGTTGAGAGTCTGCCTGCCGATGCAGGGGACACGGGTTCGTGCCCCGGTCCGGGAAGATCCCACATGCTGTGGAGCGGCTGGGCCCGTGAGCCATGGCCGCTGAGCCTGCGCGTCCGGAGCCTGTGCTCCACAACGGGAGAGGCCACAGCAGTGAGAGGCCCGCGTACCACACAAAAAAACAAAAAAACCCAAAACAAAACTATTACGGCACAATGAAAAAATGGAAACCTTTCTAACTTTTTTTTATGAAGCTAGAATAATCTTGACACCAAACCTTTTAAGAAAAGAAAACTCTTAGTCGATTTTGGTTATTAACATAGATCCAAAAAAGCAGCTATACAAAGTCGACATGATATAAAAACAATAATATGCAGAAACAACAAAGATCAGTTAGCCTGGGAGGAGGGTGCCCTGAGGAGTCTTTAGACTCTGGAAAATGTCTGATTGGCAGATGTTAAAGGGATTCTTTGGTAATCCAATGCGTCCATGAGCTGCACAGACTCAGTCCAGGACTGCAAGAATTCAAGCCTGGGAGCGCTCTGCAGAAGGCTTACATTGCAGACTGAAGGTGGACATAACCTTGGAATCCCTCAGACACTACAGTGCTCAGCTCTTGCCTCAGAGAGATCTGGCTCTCATCTGTGAAGACTTCAGTATTGTCTCAGTGTTACAGGAACTTTGGAAAAGCAAGCAGCAGCACAGGGTGGCACTCCCAAGTAGAGCAGTGCTCTACAGGTCCATGTCGTCCCTTAGACCTTCCTTTGTGAGTAATGTGACCCTCCCAGGGGGACACTGTTTTGGCAATTTTCAGTGCTGCTTAGGTAGAGCTGAGGCCTGATGGGATGCTGCTGAAGTTGTCCCAGTCAACTCCTTCTTCAGTGAGCTGCCCTTTAGAAGGATCACACCAAAGAATTCTTTATGGAAAGTATTCAGGAAACAGTTGCGGCCTCAGAGGCACACTAGATGCGCCGATGACTCCAGCATCTGCATCAAAGCCTGTGACACCATGTTAGTTAAACACTGGGACGACCATGTTTATTTCAAGAGCTGATGACCATTTTCCAACTATTGCACTGGAAAGGAAGCCGAAAAGCCCTTTGTGAAACAAAGCATTCCTGACAGGAAGTCATCTTCTATTTCCAGTATTCCCTGGACGAAAGATGAACAGCCACATGGTCTGGACTGGATCATGAAGGAGCAAGGGTCCTTGAAAAAGGAATCCTCTCTCAAGAGCAATTAATGTCTTTGGGGGAGTTAGAGGAAGCCAAGAAAGCAGGATAACTATGATTTTATGTAGAAAAGAAAGAAATCGCTGTCTTAGCCTTGACTGAGATCGACAGTGGCCTTCACACTTCCTCACCCAGAGATGATCAGGCTGAGCCTCAGAGCCCTGTGTGGTATCGCTAGCAAGGCCAGGCCCCAGGTGCCCCCAAGGATGGCAGAGACCAGATCCTAACATGTGGAAGCTCATGAAGTAGGTCATCAGATGTTTTAGCATCTATAGCTGCTACCTGAAGGCTGCACGAATCCTCCTACTGCTGCTAAAATCCTCCTATTTTATTCACAGAATCTGAGAATAGTAGGACTCACTCTTATAGGACCCAGTACTCACTCAGTTCAGTTTTCTAACTAAACTCTTCAAACTGAAAGGATGGAAGCAGGATTGTTTGAAAAATATTTCCTAAGACTGGCTCCAGCCTAAAGTCTGGCTGACATGTGCTTCACTAGATTACATATGTTGTTTCAAAGAATGTGCCAGTGTAGCATCTCTCAAAAGAACAGCAGCCAGGATTGGGAAGAAGTGACATGATGGCAATTTAAAAAATACTTGGATTAAATAAGCAATATTGATTGCTTTAAAAAACATGCAAGGGTCAGAGTCTCCTCCCAAGCTTTGGAAACTAAAAGATAGCTCCACTAGATATAATCCAAAGCTACAGAAGGGGTTTTATCTGGGTCTATCAAAGTTCTTGAAGAGGTAATAGTATGAAAATACTAGATAAACTTAATGTGGCATACAATATCACTGTAATAATAATTGTTTAAAACCCATACTCTTCCATTTGGGGATAAATGTCACCTAGAATAGTACTTACTCTTGTTTCTCGAGAAGAATTAATATCCAATTTTTGAGTCCTGCAATCAATTATATTCATTTTTAATTTGCAAATAGGTAACTTGAATTCATTTACTTTTATTTTCTGCCACCACAGACATATATCTATA
Organism: Neophocaena asiaeorientalis asiaeorientalis; assembly: GCF_003031525.2. Taxonomy (NCBI): domain Eukaryota; kingdom Metazoa; phylum Chordata; class Mammalia; order Artiodactyla; family Phocoenidae; genus Neophocaena; species Neophocaena asiaeorientalis. The sequence continues at coordinate 5,266,996 of NW_020172779.1, forward strand.
ACAGAGAAAATCATAGGTATTTTAAAGTTTAAAACATTTGAAAAATCATTAGCATTTAACAAAGAGTGCTTGCGTTTGGGTAGTTCCTTAGGAGTTAGAGAGAAGGACTCTTTTGCTCTGTTACTGTCTTTGTTATTTCAAACAATTCTGCTTCCATCCTTTCAGTTTGAAGAGTTTAATTAGACCATAAGCAACCAGTAGCTCAAATGTTACAGAATCTTCTTGAAAGAAATAATATGACTCTGTCATCTATTTGAAAATGGCTTGGCTGAAAACCAAAACCATTATAATTACATTAAAGTTAAGAAAAACCCACAGTAATTTCCATGAACAGGCAGGATTTATTTCTGTGTTTCAAGGATACATTAATACTAGACACTACCAAAGTAATGAATTACACTAAGAGGTATAGATGAAAAACGTGAACATCTCCATAGATGAAACAGCAAAAAGGCAAGATTCAGCATTCATTCCTGGTTGAAAAAAAATGCCCAGTAAAAAGTCAAGAATTTATTTTTTAACAGAAAGAGACAATATATCTCAATCTAACTACTAGCAATATACTTAATGATGAAATATTTGAGGCATTCCTTGTAAAATAATGGTTTTAAAACTCCTGGCCTATATAATTAAACACACAAACACACACACACACACACACACACACACACACACACACACGGTGGTTGCAATTGTCAACCTGGAAAATGCAAGAGATTAAATTGAAAAAATATAGAGTAAGAGTTCAGAATGGTGGCCTACTATAAAATAAATAGATAAAAATCACTATCTTTTCTATATTAAAAAATAATCCAGGTTTCCATTCACAACTGGAATTAAAAAATTAAGATAACTAGAAATATACCTTGAGATGGAAAAAATGATTTTACCCATGACACTGAATCAGAAACCATAAAGAAAAAGATCAAATCAGATGCCTTGATTAAAAAAAAAAAATCTTGACCCAATAAAACAAAATTGAAAGGTCAAAAACAAACTTGAAAAATACTGCAGTATATATGTTAAAATTAATAATATATAAAGAGTTCTTACAAATCAATGAGAAAATGGGTGAAATATATGAACAGGTATTTTATAAAAAGTATAAGTAGCTAACAAACACAAAATGTTACATTTTACTGATTATAAAAAAAAATTAAGATGATATTGTGATAATCACATTTTACCTATCAAATCAGGATATGTTGAAAGCAATGAACCCCTGTGATGATGGAAGTGATGTGATTTGGTACTCATATAAGATGCTGATAGAAGTGGAAATCAGTATAAGGCATTATGTACCTATGTTTTAAAAACCTTTAAAAAACACATCTTGTTTTACCCAACAGTTTTACAATTGGGAATTTAGCCAAAGAAATCAATAGTCATGTATTCAAAGAGATGTGAATAAGGATAGTCATTCCAGTGTTACATGTATTAGGGAAATTTAGAAACAATCTACATTTCCAAATAAAGCTAGATAATAAATTTCTGTAATCAGAATGAGAAAAGATATTTTAAAGTGAAAAGAAAGTGATATGAAGTGTGATACTTTAGAAGCATTTTCCTAAGATGCTTCTACCATGTTTGATTGTCTGTGTGGGCTGAAATCCTGGATCCTGAACTCACTATCTATGTGACTTGGGAAAACTCTCTCTGCCTTATTTTCTTTACCTGTAAATCAATATTATAATCATACCTACTTCAAAAAATGCCCTGGATAGAAGAAAACTTTTGAGATGTCTTAATTTCTGAGGTAAGGACTCAGAATTTCTCCTCTGTAATGGCTTGCAATAGAACTGTAGTCAAGCACTTGTAGACTGGCCTTTTAAATTAACCCCAAACATTCACACTTTCCTCCCCCTCCTTCTTTCCCTCCCTCCTTCCTTCTTTTCCTTCCTTAATTTCCCCCTTTTTCATTTCTTTCACCTTTTCTTGGAGCTTTTCTTTTATTGATATTCTAGTGAAAAGGATGAACTTAGAAGAGTTTTAGATTCACACATATGGAGAAAAAAATTATAAGCAAAGATGAAAAGATTAAGGGTTATTCAGCCCAATGAAGTGAAAGCTCAGTGATGATTTAATAATCGCACAAAGTGGTTTTTCAAATGCTCCTTGATCACTAGAAGAATTGTCCTGTATATCTATACTTATGACTGGCAAGGGAGTTGTAACTGTCTGATTATAATGCTCATTTCAGGCCAACTTTTGGAATTTATCCATCTGGGAAATTCATTGTGCTATTTTTGCCTTTCAAAAGAGTCACAGAGTACCTTCTGAACTTCTCACCCAAATATTTCTAATAATTCTCTTCATTTACAGCATCTTCTCAAAAATCTTTCTTTTATCAGTGTACGTTTTAGAGTGAAATATACAATGCCCTAAGGAATGAGTTACTTCCTGACAATACTAATACATGTTGGCTTCTTTGTCTTAGACGACTGCATATAATTTATTTTAAGTCTTCTCAAAATACCTCTGTGTTCTCTGTTTCTAGGACTGCTGTTACATCCCATGTGAAAAGCAGGAAATAAAATGAAGATTTTTCAGTGCAAGATGCAGCATTGGCTGTTTCCAGCTTTTTTGGCAATTACTTATTTTTGCACCAATGTCCAGGGTCAAGGTAATGGAAAAGTTGAATATAATCATTAGGGTCTGGGAGTCTGGCCATTTTGGTTCTGATTATCATTTTTTATTTTATTTACCTTAAGAGTGCTTCACTGGTTCAGCTGTGATTTTAGGCAGGGTCATATGTTGGCTTTTACTCAGTTTCACTAACTGTTTACATTGTAGAAATGTGCCACAACTTTGATGAAGGTTACGACCTCACCAGTGACTGAGCATATTAATTTTGTGGCAGCTGGTTAAACAGCTAATTTTTTTTTTTTTGGTGGTACGCGGGCCTCTCACTGCTGTGGCCTCTCCCGTCACGGAGCACAGGCTCCAGAAGCGCAGGCTCAGCGGCCATGGCTCATGGGCCCAGCCACTCCGCGGCATGTGGGATCTTCCCGGACCGGGGCACAAACCCGTATCCCCTGCATCGGCAGGTGGACTCTCAACCACTGCGCCACCAGTGAAGCCCAAACAGCTCATTTTTAATGTGCTTCTGAATATGTCATACAAATTTAATCAGCAAAGTCAAATTTGCAAAATCAATTCTGTTAATAAGGGGCTATAAGGTGTGTATATATGTATCTCGATCATGCCTTGTCTCTTTAAAAGACTGTCAACAAAATATTTCTGCCACTTCATACCTGGGTGACAGGAAGTGGGCATCCTGGGAAGCATCGAGTGGAAAAGTATAAGAAGCAGAATGGAGGCTTCAGTCTGGTCAGTTCTAAGGGCCAACTGATTCTGTCTGCACCCCAGGTGTCTTGACATCGCAAGGAGGGCAAAGAAGTTAACAACATTCAGGATTCCTAGGTTAAAGATTAGAAATCTTTGTAGCATCTTCTACCCAGGCTTTTTTCTTTAAATGTGGTCTGAGTTTATAGCCCACAACATCTTTTCAGTCAATAGGCCAACCTTCTGAACCTCCAGGAGAAGTAATGAAGATAATATTGACCATGCCCAGATACCAAACACGGACGGTGCTTTAGAACCCATAGTGGCATTGGCTTCAACTGAACTACTCGAGGAAATAAAGTGTGTAGCAAAGGCAACAACGAAATCCATCAATATTAAACTTTTTTTTAAAAACAATTTACAAATGGTTTATATGACTACAGTCCCATTACAACCACTAGCAAAAAACAATGCCACCATTTTCTTTTATCAGTGGACCCCATCTGTTGCCTAGATGCATAAATATTCTGTAATCATTAAAAGAAAATCTTGGTTAGACACAAAGTTTATATTTCCTTTAGGTTTTTGCCTTTAGGGGAAAAACACTGAAAAGAAGATATGTTACTTAAGAAAGAAACAGGCCTGAGGTCACAAGTTTGAACTTCAAAGTTAGCTCCTTTTTCCCTGTATGGAAGGCACTGGGACTTGTGCCAAAGCAAAGGCAGCAAGATTGACAGAAACACTGTAAGTGCAGTGGAGAAGTAATTGTTCTTATCTCATGGAACAAAAGTGTCTGTATATTTAATACCAGAACCATGATTTTTCTTTTTGCAAGCACAAAGGAGGTGCTTCAATACATACACTTAACTCTGTAATAAATATAAATGCTTGCATGAACTTGACTCAAAAGTTAATTGTGTCAGTTAAAATCTTTAAAGACAAAAATTAAGTGTAAAGCTTGATTTCTGGCACACATCAAGAACCCAGAGCGAGCCAACAAACTCATCTTTTGTGTAGTGAAGTCAGGCTTCCTATGTGGGTTATGGCCGATTACAACATTTGTGAATATATAAACATCCCAAATGGGGATTTCGCAAGAAGACCAAGGAGGGTCCAGTTGTTATCTTCTTCGACTGCAGGGTTAGCCTTGTTACTGAAAGTACAGGGGTATTTTTATTTTGTTGTGCTGTATTTTTTGAGAGGGAAGATTCTCTTTAAACTCAAAGAATTTAAAGGATCATGAGAGATTACTACAAGCAACTATATGCCAATAAAATGGACAACCTGGAAGAAATGGACAAATTCTTAAAGAGCACAACCTTCCGAGACTGAACCAGGAAGAAATAGAAAATATAAACAGACCAATCACAAGCACTGAAATTGAGACTGTGATTAAAAATCTCCAACAAACAAAATCCCAGGACCAGATGGCTTCACAGGCGAATTCTATCAAACATTTAGAGAAGAGCTAACACCTATCCTTCTCAAACACCTATCCTTCTCTGCTTCTCTCACTCCCAAACTCATTCTATGAGGCCATCATTGTGTTGATACCAAAACCAGACAAAGATGCCACAAAAAAAGAAAACTACAGGCCAATATCACTGATGAGCATAGATGTAAAAATACTCAACAAAATACTAGCAAACAGAATCCAACAGCACATGAAAAGGATCATACACCATGATCAAGTGGGGTCTATCCCAGGAATGCAAGGATTCTTCAATATACGCAAATCAATCAATGTGATACACCATACTAACAAACTGAAGGATAAAAACCATATGATCATCTCAATAGATGCAGAAAAAGTTTTCGACAAAATTCAACACCCATTTATGATAAAAACCCTCTAGAAAGTGGACATAGAGGGAACTTACCTCAACATAATAAAGGCCATATATGACAAACCCACAGCCAACATCGTTCTCAGTGGTGAAAAACTGAAACCATTTCCACTAAGATCAGGAAGAAGACAAGGTTGCCCACTCTCACCAATATTATTCAACATAGTTTTGGAAGTTTTAGCCACAGCACTCAGAAAAGAAAAAGAAATAAAAGGAATCCAAATTGGAAAAGAAGAAGTAAAACTATCACTGTTTGCAGATGACATGATACTATATATAGAGAATCCTAAAGATGCATCAGAAAACTACTAGAGCTAATCAATGAATATGGTAAAGTAGCAGGATACAAAAGTAATGCACAGGAATCTCTTGCATTCCTGTACACTAATGATGAAAAATCTGAAAGAGAAATTAAGGAAACACTCCCATTTACCACTGCAACAAAAAGAATAAAGTACCTAGGAATAAACCAACCTAAGGAGACAAAGACCTGTATGCAGAAAACTATAACACACTGATTAAAGAAATTAAAGATGATACAAACAGATGGACAGATATACCATGTTCTTGGATTGGAAGAGTCAACATTGTGAAAATGACTATACTACCCAAAGCAATCTACAGATTCCATGCAATCCCTATCAAACTACCAATGGCATATTTCACAGAACTAGAACAAAAAATTTCACAATTTCTATGGAAGCACAAAAGACCCCAAATAGCCAAAGCAATCTTGAGAAATAGAAACGGACCTGTAGGAATCAGGTTCCCTAACTTCAGACTATACTACAAAGCTACATTAATCAAGACAGTATGGTACTGGCACAAAAACAGAAATATAAATCAGTGGAACAGGATAGAAAGCCCAGAGATAAACCCACACACATATGGTCACCTTATCTTTAATAAAGGAGGCAAGAATATACAATGGAGAAAAGACAGCCTATTCAATAAGTGGTACTGGGAAAACTGGACAGCTACATGTAAAAGAATGAAATTAGAACACTCACTAAAACCATACACAAAAATAAACTCAAAATGGATTAAAGACCTAAATATAAGGCCAGACACTATAAAGCTGTTAGAAGAAAACATAGGCAGAACACTCTATGACATAAATCACAGCAAGATCCTTTTTAACCCACCTCTTAGAGAAATGGAAATAAAAACAAAAATAAACAAATGGGACCTAATGAAACTTAAAAGCTTTTGCACAACAAAGGAAACTATAAACAAGACAAATAGACAGCCCTCAGAATGGGAGAAAATATTTGCAAATGATGCAACTGGCAAAGGATTAATCTCCAAAATTTACAAGCAGCTCATGCAGCTCAATATCAGAAAAACAAACAACCCAGTCTAAAAATGGGCAGAAGACCTAAATAGACATTTCTCCAAAGAAGATATACAGATTGCCAACAAACACATGAATAATCATTCACATCACTAATCATTAGAGAAATGCAAATCAAAACTACAATGAGGTATCACCTCATACTAGTCAGAATGGCCATCATCAAAAAATCTACAAACAATAAATGCTGGAGAGGGTGTGGAGAAAGGGGAACCCTCTTGCCCCATTGGGGGGAATGGAAATTGATACAGCCACTATGGAGAACAGTGTGGAGGTTCCTCAAAAAACTAAAAATAGAACTACCATACGACCCAGCAATCCCACTAGTGGACATATATCTTGAGAAGACCATAATTCAAAAAGAGTCACATACCACAATGTTCACTGCAGCTCTATTTACAGTAACCAGGACATGGAAGCAATCTAAGTGTCTATTGACAGATGAATGGATAAGGAAGATGTGGCACATATATACAATGGAATATTACTCAGCCATAAAAAGAAATGAAATTGAGTTATTTGTAGTGAGGTGGATGGACCTAGAGACTGTCATACAGAGTGAAGTAAGTCAGAAAGAGAAAAACAAATACCATGTGCTAACACATATATATGGAATCTAAAAAAAAAAAAAGTGGTTCTGAGGAACCTAGGGGCAGGACAGGAATAAAGATTCAGACATAGAGAATGGACTTGAGGACACAGGGAGGGGGAAGGGTAAGCTGGGACGAAGTGAGAGAGTGGCATGGACATATATATATACACTACCAAATGTAAAATAGATCACTAGTGGGAAGCTGCCGCATAGCACAGGGAGATCAGCTTGGTGCTTTGTGTCCACCTAGAGGGGTGGTCTAGGCAGGGTAGGAGAGAGATGCAAGAGGGAAGAGATATGGGGATGTATGTATAGGTATAGCTGATTCACTTTGTTATACAGCAGAAACTAACACACCATTGTAAAGCAATTATACTCCAATAAAGATGTTAAAAAAATAAAATTAAATTAAAAAAACTCAGAGTTTCACTGCAATCATTCTCATCAAAATCAAATCTCGTAGGCAGAAAAGGAATGTTTATGTCTTCTGTCAAAGACTCATTGTTATCAGGTACTTAAGAACTTTTATTAATACGAATATGTATTAAAGGACTAATTTTCTGCCCTCCCTTCCTTCCTTCCTTTCTTTCACTTCAGTTCAACTCACCTCATCTGAAATCTTTCTAAAGGAATATTCTCGTTAATTTTTGAAACACTACTTTTTCAAAGGAACACTGAAATGAAGATCTTCTGTTCTTCCCTACTCATGATCACCTCCCTTCTCACTTTTCTTTTTTTTATATAAATTTATTGATTTATTGGCTGAGTTGTGTCTTTGTTGCTGTGCACGGGCTTTCTGTAATTGCAGTGAGCAGGGGCTACTCTTCGTTGCAGTGCGTGGGCTTCTCATTGTGGTGGCTTCTCTTGTTGCAGAGCACGGGCTCTAGGCACACGGGCTTCGGTAGTTGTGGCTCATGGGCTGTAGAGTGCCGGCTCCGTAGTTGTGGCGCATGGTCTTAGTTGCTCTGTGGCATGTGGGATCTCCTGGACCAGAGCTCGAACCCCTGTCCCCTGCATTGGCAGGCAGATTCTTAACCACTGCACCACCAGGGAAGTCTGCCTCTTGCTTCTCTAACAGTCTCTTGGTTTTCGTCCAAGGAACAACACTCCCTCCGCCACCACACAGAGCCTTGGCTGCTGTATCCACCAGACTTCCTCTCTGGGCTAAGGGGTGAGAAAATGACTCAAACCCGTCAGGCCAACTCTCCCAAGAATCTGAAACTTGTGTCCAGTGATGGAAGGATGGAAAATAGCTCCAGTCATTTCATTCCAAAGACATGCCCTAAGAAAAAATGGTCACTAGTTCCTAGAAACTGTATCCAGAGTGTTCCCAGATTCCTATACTTTCAAAGCCTGTTTAACTTTTACTATAATTATATGACCTACTTCATTATCTACCAGCAAATACATTTTTTGCTTAAATTGGCCAGAGAAAGTTTCTTTTATTTGCAACCAAAAATCCCTGACTGATAGAAATGAAGCAGTATGGGCACTGAGAGTGTTTTCCCCTTCAAAACATAGTTTAGGGTGCTATACTGGTGGAATAAACTATTATATTTATTAAGCAAAAAACTTTTAAACAGCAAAGAAGTATTTGTATTATATTTCCAAGTGGTCTTAAAAACCACAAACAAATAACAGAAGACCTTAACTTTTTATCTCAGTCATTTTTTAATTAAATGTATTGGTAAATGTATTAAAAGTATTGTTTTAGAAATAGGAGAAATTAAAATTTGAGGGAAATTTACTCTGGGATATGCTAGAGAGTTCTTTTTATCTTGCTTAGAATCTAAAATGTTATAATCTCATGATCTATTACAAAGATGGTGAAAACTAGTAAAGAAAATATTCTCAAACTTCCAAATATATTTGACTACTAATAACAGCAAAAAGTATGGGTAAATGTGTTAACACAGAGGTCTCTATAAAATGAAATCTAGCCCCTATGCAAAGTCTCAAATGTATATGCTTTGAAGTTTTTAAGTGACAGCTACTTTATCTTTAGTGTTTCTTTTTGTAACCATCCAAAACAAACACTGCTAGAACCAAGTATAGATTTACTGTGAAGTTCTGAGACAGTATTGGTGCCACCATTCTGTCATGCTATACATATTTTTTCCCTACAACCAACACACCATTATATTCTCTGTGTTCCAATTCATTTAATAACTTGTCTTGAAAAGAAAATACTGGAATAATCCAGATATAAACAGTTATTTGGGTCAATGGAGGTTCACATTCTCTGTAGAGGGAAAGTTAAGAATTACATGGAGAGACTAAGAGGTAAAGTGCATTAGGTTATTAGGAGGAGAGAGTTAGTTTCCTGTATACCTTTTAATACTGACTGTATTAGTTCTCTATTGCTGCTGTAACAAATTATAACAAAACCAGTGCTTAAAACAAGACAGAATTTTTCTTCCCAACTGATCCCTATGTGTTGCAGGAAGTAGTTGGAAGTATGGTCATTAACTCCAAGTGTTTTAAAACTAGTTGACCATGCAAAGAGTCAAGTTCCATTCCTTTCCAAACAAGTGAGCCTCACTTTGAAGGGCGTGCTGTTTCTTGCATCTGACTTTTCTACAGCCTTAAATTCCAAACATTAGACATTAGCACTCCTTAAACACTTTATCACATTTAGACTTCTTGCTCTACTGATGAATGACTCTTTCAGCACCAGCACTGCCATTTTTTCAGGATTACCACGTTTATCTAGTAAGGTCACTTTGCACACTTTATATATATTGTGCACTTATTTCAGAGGTTAGCATACTGTTTCTGCAAAAGGCCAGATAGTAAATATTCCAGGCATTGTGGGCTATATGGTATCTATCGCAACTACTCAACTTTGTCATTGCAGTTTGAAATAAGCCACAGACAATATGTAAACAAATCAGCATGGCTGTGTTCCAATAAAACTTTATTTATAAAAGCAGGCAATGGGCCAGATTTGGCCCATGAGTGGTAGTTTGCCAACCCCTGATATACTTTATAAGAATTAGCAGAAATCAAAAATAAAAGTGCAGATCCGAGACTTCCCTGGTGACCTACTGGTTAGGATTCTGGGCTTTCACTGCAGTGGCCTGGGTTTAATCCCTGGCCTGGGAAGATCCCACAAGCTGTGAAGTGTGGCCAAAAAAAAGAAAAAAACAAAAATGCAGATCCCAGTAATACAAATAGTAGATTTCAAAAACTAAGTTCAATTAAAACAAAGCTAGAAATCATTAGAAATGCTTAAAAATACACACCAGAGGGGCTTCCCTGGTGGCGCAGTGCTTGAGAGTACGCCTGCCGATGCAGGTGACACAGGTTCGTGACCCGGTCCAGGAAGATCCCACATGCCGCAGAGCGGCTGGGCCCGTGAGCCATGGCTGCTGAGCCTGCGTGTCCGGAGCCTGTGCTCCGCGACGGGAGAGGCCACAACAGTGAGAGGACCTAGTACCGAGAAAAAAAAAACAAAAAAAAAACACACACCAGAAGCCTCTGTCAGGCCTTTAGTAACCTTTATACTGTGTACTCAGTTTTTTTAAAAAGGAGCAAAAATGAGGACCTTGCGATAAGCTTGGCCAAGGATGTCTACCAGCCCACTGGCAAGATTTGGCTCAGAAACTGATGTGTTGTTTAACATTTAAAAACTTTTATTTTTAATTTTCTGCCATAAGTAATAAGAACCTATCTATAAATACATTTTTCTCCCCAGGTTCCAGTCAAAGCCAAACAGTAATAGTCTCTGTTCATCCAAATGTTAGGTTTAGCCAACTTCCTTTTCTAGTTCAACATAGCAGTTCTTATGATAAATCCATATTTTCCCATAAGCCAGAGAAATGTAGACTTTTTCATTCATGTCATATTGAGAATGGGAAGCTTGTGTTTTTGTTTTGTGTGACTAGCATCCTCTGCTAAGAGGTAGTAAATGGCAAGTAGAGAGAGAATACTCTTAAGATTGTGTTCTTCAGTTCTTGCTGATTTCAGATGAGTGGAGAGTTTGTAGTGTTAAATTACTCATTCTTCTAGCTAAGTGAAGGGTGACTTCTTAATATAAATCTTCTCCCGAAGAAACAGAGCATTTTGTTTGAGGTCAGAGAGTGTCGTGCACCAGTATGTGAACTTGGATGAATCTCTTAGCTTCTCCTTGTATCCCTTATATATAAAATTGGGATAGCAATGTATTTTTGTGAATATTAAATAAGCTTTTGAGATCATCCATTAGATGAAGTAAAGGAGGAGGGGAACAAACATTTATTGGCCACCTATCATAATGCGTTATATCCGTTATCTTCTTTAACATTTTCACTTATCCTGTGCAGAAGGTATTGCTGTCACCTTTTCTAAAGATAAGTCGTTGGAAGAAACAATCACTTGCTCAAGCTTATTCATCTAATAAGTGACAGAACTGGGAATCAAACTAATGTCCAAACCCCTTATTATGCTATATACCTACTAAAAAGAATGTTTGTTTCCTTCCCCAGACTCTGTGTCCTAAAGTGGGAAAGAAAGGCCAGGCATAAAAGTGGGTAATAAGTGCTAACTTTTCTGTTAAGCATTAAATTTTCTTTTGTGACAAACTAATTTATATATTATATAGTAAAAATCTTCTTACGAAAATATTTCTTTAGAAATTCTGGAGCACTGCTGTAGAGCTCCAAAAATATGTTTTGAAGTTTGAATGACTTACACAAAAAGTAATATAGACCGACCTATTTTGTGAACTATCGGGAAAGATTAAATATGCTGGGATGATTCATGACCATGTGCTGTGTGTCTTTCTGAAAGATATAAATCAGCTACACGTGAAGAATGAATTCAAGTTTATAAAGCAATTATCTTTTATTATTATTTTTTATTTTGGTCCTTTACAATCTCTTTCTCAAAATGTTTTTAAATGAAGATCTTATTACTATAATATGTCTGTAATGACCTTAAATTATCATATCATAAAAAGTAGTTAATATAGTGAAAAACCTAAAGGCATAAAACAGATCCCACTAGAGTAGATTACAAAAGCTTTCGTATTCCAAGTACAAAAATTCATCCTTATAACATAATAAAAACATTTTACAAGGTTGGCTTCAATTATTAAGCCGGACTAAGGTATTAAATTCTAACCCTAAGTCATAGTTCTTTGTCACAAGATCAGTACTACTTGGCAAATGCTTATCTCCTGAGTAAGAAACAAATGCCTTTGAGTTTGTGTTATTTTGCAAACTGATCAACTCACTAACACAGTTGTAGAAAGAACATGAAGTCTTGCATATTCGGATTACATTACTTTGTCTTTTCAACTTAACAGTGGAAGTTTAAAAGTTTCAAAATTAAAAAAATTTTTGTTTTTCCTTTTCAGTGGCTCCACCCACAAGGTTAAGATATAATGTATTATCTCATGATAGTATCCAGATTTCATGGAAGGCTCCGAGAGGGAAATTTGGTGGATACAAACTTCTTGTGACTCCAGCTGCAGGTAAAAACACTCAACTGTATTTTTTAGAGTATTAGGAATTTTTTGCACACAGGGACCTAAAAATGTATTGTGCTAAGTGCTGCTTTAAGCTCATTTGAAAGATTTTGGTTTTATTTAAGCTTTGGAGCTTGAAATCTTACCCTCTACTCAAGAAAATAATGTTCCCCAAATTTAAAGAATAACTATTGGACTCCCCATAATTTTCCTGAGGCAAAATTTTCAGACTATCAAGAATCCTCACTACCTCTGTTTCAACATGTATCAGTTCTTTTGGTCTATTGACAATTAAAAATTACCTCCAAAGTTTTAGCCTAGCCACAGCAATCAGAGAAGAAAAAGAAATAAAAGTAATCCAAATTGGGGAACAAGAAGTAAAGCTGTCACTGTTTGCAGATGACATGATACTATACATAGAGAATCGTAAAGATACTACCAGAAAACTACTATAGCTAATCAATGAATTTGGTGAAGTAGCAGCATACAAAAGTAATGCACAGAAATCTCTTGCATTCCTATACGCTCACTAATGATGAAATATCTGAAAGAGAAATTAAGGAAACACTCCCATTTACCACTGCAACAAAAAGAATAAAATACCTAGGAATAAACCTACCTAAGGAGACAAAAGACCTGTATGCAAAAATTATAAGACACTGATGAAAGAAACTAAATGTGATACAAACAGATGGACAGATATACCATGTTTCTGAATTGGAAGAATCAACATTGTGAAAATGACTGTACTACCCAAAGCAATCTACGGATTCAATTCAATTGCTATCAAATTACCAATGGCATGTTTTACAGAACTAGAACAAAAAATCTTAAAGTTTGTATGGAGATACAAAAGACCCTGAATAGCCAAAGCAGTCTTTTTTTTTTTTTAACATCTTTATTGGAATATCATTGCTTTACAATGGTGTGTTACTTTCTGCTTTATAAAAAAGTGAATCAGTTATACATATACATATGTTCCTATATCTCTTCCCTCTGTGTCTGCCCCCTTCCACCCTCCCTGTCCCATCCCTCTAGGTGGTCACAAAGCACCTAGCTGATCTCCCTGTGCTATGCGGCTGCTTCCCACAAGCTATCTATTTTATATTTGGTAGTGTATATATGTCCATGCCACTCTCTCACTTTGTCACAGCTTACCCGTCACCCTCCTCATATACTCAAGTCCCTTCTCCAGTAGGTCTGTGCTTTATTCCCGTCTTGCCCCTAGGTTCTTCATGACCTTTTTTATTTTTTCTTAGATTCCATATATATGTTTTAGCATACGGTATTTGTTTTTCTCTTTCTGACGTACTTCACTCTGTATGACAGTCTCTAGATCCATCCACCTCACTACGAATAACTCAATTTCGTTTCTTTTTATGGCTGAGTAACATTCCATTGTATATATGTGCCACATCTTCTTTATCCATTCATCTGTGGATGGACACATAGGTTGAAATGTTGATTCTTTCAATCCAAGAACATGGTATATCTCTCCATCTATTTGTATAATCTTTAATTTCTTTAATCAGTGTCTTATAATTTTCTGCATACACGTCTTTTGTCTCCTAGGTCGGTTTATTCCTAGATATTTCATTCTTTGTGTTGCAGTGGTAAATGGGAATGTTTTCTAAATTTCACTTTCAGATTTTTCACCATTAGTGTATAGGTATGCTAGAGATTTCCGTGCATTAATTTTGTATCCTGCTACTTTACCATATTCATTGATTAGCTCTAGTAGTTTTCTGGTAGCTTCTTTAGGATTCTCTATGTATAGTATCATGTCATCTGCAAACAATGACAGCTTTACTTCTTCTTTTCAGATTTGGATTCCTTTTATTTCTTTTTCTTCTCTGATTGCTATGTTTAAAACTTCCAAAACTATGTTGAATAATAGAGGTGAGAATGGGCAACCTTGTCTTGTTCCTGATCTTAGTGGAAATGGTTTCAGGTTTTCACCATTGAGGACGATGTTTGCTGTGGGTTTGTCATATATGGCCTTTATTATGTGAAGGAAAGTTCCCTCTATGCCTACTTTCTGGGGGGTTTTTATTATAAATGGGTGTTGAATTTTGTCGAAAGCTTTTTCTGCATCTGCTGAGATGATCATATGGCTTCTCTCCTTTAATTTGTTAATATGGTTTATCACATTGATTGATTTCCTTATATTGAAGAATTCCTGCATTCCTGGGTCAAACCCCACTTGATCATGGTGTATGTGCTGTTGGATTCTGTTTGCTAGTATTTTGTTGAGGATTTTTGCATCTACGTTCATCAGTGATATTGGCCTGTAGTTTTCTTTCTTTGTGACATCTTTGTCTGGTTTTTTTATCAGGGTGATGGTGGGTGGCCTCGTAGATTGAGTTAGGGAGTGTTCCTCCCTCTGCTATATTTTGGAAGAGTTTGAGAAGTAAGCATGTTAGCTCTTCTCTAAATGTTTGATAGAATTCGCCTGTGAAGTCATCTGGTCCTGGGCTTTTGTTTGTTGGATGATTTTTTTGTTGGTGTTAGCATCTTTATTGGAATATAATTGCTTTACAGTGTTGTGTTAGTTTCTGCTGTATAACAGTGCATCAGCTATATGTATATATATATATCCCCATATCCCCTCCCTCTTACGTCTCCCTCCCACCCTCCCTATCCACCCCTCTAGGTGGTCACTAAGCCCTGAGCTGATCTCCCTGTGCTATTTTTAATCACAGTTTCAATTACAGTGCTTGTGATTGGTCTGTTCATATTTTCTGTTTCTTCCTGGTTCAGTCTCAGAAGGTTGTGCATTTCTAAGAATTTGTCCATTTCTTCCAGGTTGTCCAGTTTATTGGCATATAGTTGCTTGTAGTAATCTCTCATGATCCTTTGTATTTCAGCAGTGTCAGTTGTTACTTCTCCTTTTTCATTTCTAATTCTATTGATTTGAGTCTTCTCCCTTTTTTTCTTGATGATTTTGGCTAATAGTTTATCAGTTTTGTTTATCTTCTCAAAGAACCAGCTTTTAGTTTTATTGATCTTTACTATCATTTCCTTCATTTCTTTTTCATTTATTTCTTATCTGATCTTTATGATTTCTTTGCTTTGGCTAACTTTGGGTTTTTTTTGTTCTTCTTTCTCCGATTACTCTAGGTGTAAGGTTAGGTTGTTTATTTGAGATGTTTCTTGTTTCTTGAGGTAGGATTGTATTGCTGCAAACTTCCCTCTTAGGACTGCTTTTGCTGCATCCCATAGGTTTTGGGTCGTCGTGTTTTCATTGTCATTTGTTTCCAGGTATTTTTTGATTTCCTCTTTGATTACTTCAGTGATCTCTTGGTTATTAAGTAGTGTATTGTTTAGCCTCCACGTGCTTTTAATTTTTTACCGATTTTTACCTGTAACTGATATCTAGTCTCATAGCAGTGTGGTCGGAAAAGATACTTGATACGATTTCAATTTTCTTAAATATACCAAGACTTGATTTATGACCCAATATATGATCTATCATGGAGAATGATCCATGAGCACTTGAGAAGAATGTGTATTATGTTGTTTTTGGATGGAATGTCCTATAAATATCAATCAAGTCCATCTTATTTAATGTATCATTTAAAGCTTGTGTTTCCTTATTTATTTTCATTTTGGGTGAGCTGTCCATTGGTGAAAGTGGGGTGTTAAAGTCCCCTACTATGATTGTGTTATTGTCGATTTCCCCTTTTATGGCTGTTAGCATTTGCCTTATGTATTGAGGTGCTCCTATGTTGGGTGCATAAATATTTACAATTGTTATATCTTCTTGGATTGATCCCTTGATCACTATGTAGTGTCCTTCTTTGTCTCTTGTAATAGTCTTTATTTTAAACTCTATTTTGTCTGATATGAGAATTGCTACTCCAGGTATCTTTTGGTTTCCTTTTGCATGGAATATCTTTTTCCATCCCCTCACTTTCAGTCTGTATGTGTCCCTAGGTCTGAAGTGGGTCTCTTGTAGACCCATATCTATATGGGTCTTGTTTTTGTATCCATTCAGCCAGTCTGTGTCTTTTGGTTGGAACATTTAATCCATTTACATTTAAGGTAATTATCGATATTCATGTTCCTATTCCCATTTTCTTAATTGTTTTGGGTTTTTTATTGTAAGTCTTTTCCTTCTCTTGTGTTTCCTGCCTAGAGAAGTTCCTTTAGTATTTGTTGTAAAGCTGGTTTGGTGGTGCTGAATTCTCTTAGCTTTTGCTTGTGTGTCAAGGTTTTAATTTTTCCATCGAATCTGAATGAGATGCTTGCTGGGTAGAGTAATCTTGGGTGTAGGATTTTCTCCTTCATCACTTTAAATATTTCTTTTCTTTTCTTTTCTTTTCTTTTTGCGGTACGCGGGCCTCTCACTGTTGTGGCCTCTCCCGTTGCGGAGCACAGGCTCCAGACGCGCAGGCTCAGCGGCCATGGCTCACGGGCCCAGCCAACTCTGTTTGCAATAGCTAGGGCATGGAAGCAACCTACGTGTCCATCCACAGATGAATGGATAAAGAAGATGTGGCACATATATACAATGGAATATTACTCAGCCATAAAAAGAAACGAAATTGAGTTATTTTTAGTGAGGTGGTGGACCTAGACTCTGTCATACACAGTGAAGTAAGTCAGAAAGAGAAAAACAAATACCATATGCTAACACATATATATGGAATCTAAAAAAAAAAATGGCCATTTTTGAAGAACCTAGGGGCAGGATGGGAATAAAGACGCAGACCTACTAGAGAATGGACTTGAGGACACAGAGAGGGGGAATGGTAAGCTGGGACAAAGTGAGAGAGTGGCATGGACATATAAACACTACCAAATGTAAAATAGATAGCTAGTGGGAAGCAGTTGCATATCACAGGGAGATCAGCTTGGTGCTTTGTGACCACCTAGAGGGGTGGGATGGGGGGGTGGAAGGGAGGGAGACACAAGAGGGAAGGGGTATGGGGATATATGTATATGTATAGCTGTTTCCCTTCATTATAAAGCAGAAACCGACACACCATTGTAAAGCAATTATACTCCAATAAAGATGTTAAAAAAAAAAGCAACAGTGTTATGATGAAAGATATTTGCAAATGTGTTTTTATCTAGTTTAGACGACTGTTTGTCTAATGCAAAGAGTGTAACTGAAAGTGAGAATGAAAAGTGTACTAAAATTAGTATTATGTAATAGCATTATACATATTTTTGAATGTCTTCTCCTTTAAAATCTTGATTTCTAAAATTTCTTAATGTGCACAGTTAACCCACTTCTTAGAACTGATTTATCTTTCTGTTTTATTATAGGTGGAAAAACCAATCAATTGAATCTCCAGAACACTGCAACTAAAGCGATTATTCAAGGTCTTATGCCAGACCAGAATTACACAGTTCAAATTATTGCATACAGTAAAGACAAAGAAAGCAAGCCAGCCCAAGGTCAATTCAGAAGTATGTATTTACAGATCATAGAGTGCTGCCATGGGACTCTGTCTCAGCTCTGAGTTTGAGTCTGTGGTAAATATTGTATCGATAACAGGTTAAAATCCTAGATTGTTTAGATTTGAAAAGATCTTAAAAGACATTTAGTATATAATCTTCTGTGAGTTCCTTTTATCTCTAATATTCTCTGTCCCTTCCTTTACCCATTTCATGGTGTTCCTACTTATCCTTTAAAAAGGTTTTAGTTCTTAAATGCTCTCCCTGACACTGTCCACTGAGCCTTATGCAGACATCTCATCTACCCAGCACATAATAGCTGCTCAATAAATACTTTCAGGATTCTGTGAAGGGAGATACTCTCTCTGCCCCCATAATGGTCTAGCAAGAGAATGGATGGGAGTGTCTTCATATTTGAGCCAGTTCTCAAATAGTAAGTTGGGATAATACTTGACATACAGAGACATTCTAAGCAGGAGAGAAAGCTCTGAGGCAGCCCTATCCAGGTCTGTGCTGTTCCATTAGAAAGCTTTTCCTTATGTTGAATTTAAAAGTTGTCCACAAAGACCCTGATTCTTTTGCCTTTCAGGAAATATTCATTCATTCACTCATTCTTTTTTTTTTTCTTCCCACTTAACAAGTGTATATTGCATGGCTACTAAGTGTAAGGCCCTGTTCTAAGCCCTGGGAACATGACAAATCCCTGCCCCCATGGACCTTATATTCTAGTGACCAGAGACTACAGCAACTCCTTCTTCCTGGAGATGACTTATCTAATTGGAGGGCAGAGTTTTGTGTATCAGGAATACAAACAGAAGAGGTCTGTCCTGGTTAACTTTCTGTGTTACTTCATTGTTAAGGTAGACTCTTTAAAAAACCCAACTCATTATTAAGGACAATTTTAAACATAACTTAAAAAATCAGCAGATTCATAAAATAAACCCCTAAATATTCGTCAGTTGCTTCAACAATTAACCATTCATGGTCACTCTTGTTTCATTTATACCCCCATACTCCCCTCTCTCATATTATTTTGAAGTAAATCCTACACATCATTTCAAATAACAATAGCTTTTTAAAGGGTTAATCCACAAATCGGGGAGGCTGTGGGTTCTAGAACTCTATATACAGCAATGTTCTATCTGGATTTTTCTATCCCTCCCTTCCTTTTTTTTTTTGCGGTACGCGGGCCTCTCACTATTGTGGCCTCTCCTGTTGACGAGCGCAGGCTCAGCGGCCACAGCTCACGGGCCCAGCCGCTCTGCGGCATGTGGGATCTTCCCGGACCAGGGCACGAACCCGTGTCCGCTCCCTTCCTTTTTATCTTTCTCTTCTAGGTTATGTTTTACGAGACACATTTTGTGATTTTTCTTAAATTAAAAAGAAAAACTTTGTTAACCCGCTACCTCTTGAAACTTCTCAACAAAAAAACATTTGGTGAATCCACCTGTCAGCAGGACATACAGATGTTTTAAATGTTACATTCTTTTGAGATTTACAGTGTCTGGAAGCTCTGGGAAAGGGTTTTATGTTATTTTCAATATAAATCAGCCTTCTGTCTCATTTTATTGGCACTGTGCTTCAGTTTCTGGCCTCTGACATTCCTACATGAGTAAGGGAAATAACTTTCCTTAAAGTTTGTGAGAAGCAGTAAAAAGGACAAGGAGAAACAATTCATTTCACTTTAGTCTTAAGCTTTTGTGCGATTGATTATTGCAAATATTCCACTGACTAGCAGCATAAGAATCACAGGTAGCCTTAAAACTTTGCCAACAGATATTTACTCAAAACATTTAAAAGGAAATGCATTTGTTTTCAGTTTGCTTAGCTCTGCTGACATAATCTTAGTGAAACAGTCCAACTTGTTAGATAAATTATATGGACGCATATATATTTTTTAGCTATGTTATTTTTATTGGCAGGTTAGAGGTCTTAGTTCTTCCCAAATAACAATTTATAAGAATGAAATTAAAATAACTTTGTTTGGATGGTTTCCTTTTCCATTTTGCATTTCAGTTATGTTTTTGCTCCCTGTGAGATGGAACTAAAGCCTGTTCTCCCCTCCCTGGAAACCTTTCATTCTTGGATCCAGGAAAATAATGATCTAGACAAATCCTGTGGATATAGGTTTGCAGTTCGTGTAGGGATTTGAATTTTTCATAAGTCCGTCTTCTACACAGGGAAACATAAGGAACAATCTTTGGATTTTGAAGACAGAAAGGCATGTCTGAACTGTTATGATTCCAAATCTGGTGTGTGTATTTGGCCAAGCAACTTAACTTCTTAGCCTCAGTTTCCTTGTGGGCAAATGGGGTGATGGTTTGTGCCTATTATTGTGTGGACTAACTCACGTCAGCACACAGTAGGGGCATGGTTGCTTTTGTTGTTATGATTAATACCACTTTACTCTTGACAGTCTGTTTTCTAGTTGATTTTGCCTCCTGCGTGAGGAGGACAGAAGCTTGGCGTGACACGTGTTACATCTTGTATGTGACCTAGTGGCCCAATTCAAAGTGACTATTTTTTTTTTTTCTTGTTTATCTGTAGAATGGATTTTGGCCGTATTTTGGCAAACTTTATTTTTGGCCACTATTTTTCCCTTTGGAAATATATTTTGCTAATCTCTGCCTGCAAAATCTTGCTCATTTTTTAAAGTTTGGCCCAAATGGCACCTTCCTGGTGAAGTTTCTCAGAGTCTCCACCTCTGCAATTATTCTTTCCCAGATCTATTTCTACTTTTAGCACAACTTTCCTCACACTAAAGTTGCAGACTTATTTTCTTTTACAGAATGAAAGCAATTTGAGGCCATGGTCTATGTGTGGGTGGGGTTGAACATATAGATTTGGAAATTATCCACGGAAGGGTGAGAATTAAAACTGTGGGATGATAAAATTGTAGGCGTGGTGACAGGGATGCAAGGGAAATGTAGTTTATGACTGTGTTTCAGGAATGGAAGCAGAAAAATGATCCAAAGGATGAGAATGTAAAGGAGGGGTCAGAGGAATATGAGAACACCCAGGATAATGCTTTTTTAAAAACTGAGAAAGAAAAGAATTTAAAGGAAGAGGTGTTCCAAAGTGTCCGCGCCTTATAAAGAAGTCAGAAGATGTCGTCTAAAACATGGATTTAGAAAATGAGAAGATCAGTGGAAATAGCAGGATTAAGGCATCTTGTATTTATTATTATTTTTAATCATGGTATTTAATCTCTAAGTACCAGAAAGCCAAGGAAGGTTTCTATAAAGGAATCATAGAACTAGAGCAACCCGGCCTTGGCAGATGGCAAGTCTGAAACCCTTTTAGCAAAGGGGTGGAAGCCAGTAAAAAGAAGAGGAAGAGGAGGAAGAGATGATAAAGACAGGATTCATGGAATAATACCCTAAGAAGGCAAGAAGGATGGTTCAAAGGAAATCATTGCTTACCCTACAGAGCCAACCCTCCAATAAGTTTGCAGATTTCCATGAAGTGAATGCAATAATTAAATGAAATATTCTGCCATGGGATCACTTCCTCCTTTTCACAGGGTATTTTATTTGTGCAGATAACACTGCCATTTAGCAATGACTCAGGACAACTTCAGGTGCCAAGCAATAGCAGGGAAGCTGCTGTGGAGTGAAAAGTAAAGCTACTGGAGTACACAGGAATGAATGTATTAAAGGACCGAGGGTCATTGTGGGTTCCTGAATATTTCATAAAGAAAGTAACGAAGAAATACTACTATTTATTAGTAGGGAAACATTTTTTTTAAGTTTGAAAGGAAATTATTATGGAGTTCCCTATCTTCTATTGCAGATAGACCAACTCCAAATGAGTATATTCATGGCTAAGATCTTTCTAGAACAGGGGCCAGCTCACAGGCCTTCCAGAAATCTGAAGACGTGGATTGAATCCTGTGCCAACACTTTCTGGTTTTATGAGATAAGTCTTAGCTCCTTAGCCTGTTGGGCCTTCATTCCCTCATGTCTGAAATGGGGCTAATCTTTTGATTTTATAACAATTATGAAGGGTTAAATTTATTTGATACATCTGCCCATAGTGAATACTCTACCAAAGTAATTCTGTGATTTCCACACATTCCCATGACAAAATTGAAAAAAATAGCAGTTCCAATCTTCTGAAATGAGATTCTACCATGGAGCTAATTTCTACTTTAAACTTTCAATACTTGCAAGGGTTTTAGTAAAAATTGATTGAATATTTTCTTTTAGACTTTAACCTAACATGTTGCTGTATTTTTACTTTTTTTCCAGTTAAAGATTTAGAAAAAAGAAAGGAACCAAAACCCAGAGTCAAGGTTTTGGACAAAGGAAATGAGAATAAACCATCTGTACCAGAAGAAGGTCAGATTTTTTTTTTTATTATTTGCTTATTTGGGGGATTGAGTTGTCTTAAGAACACAGGCAATACATACATCCTTGGCCTTTGGTCCCATCAGAGGAGTACAGATCTAATATGAAAATCTCCCTCAGCCCCACCTCATTCCCTCCTTCCATCCTCACACATAGTAACTGTCAACACTTCTCTCTCCCTTACTTTTCCATATTTAATACATCACTAAGTTCTAGTGGGTTTATTTTCTATTGAAATAATGACGGAATCTGTTCATTTCTTTCCATGTCTATTGCCAATACTCTGCTAAGCTCCCCTTTCTTTCCTGGTGTGCAGTATTATTTAGCAAGATCTCAATTTGTTCTCTGTCCAGAAGTTAGAGTGATCTTTGCAAAACAAATCTGACTCTACGCTCCACGTACCACCCCTCCGACCCCCGCACATCTTAAAACCCCTTTAATGGCTTTCCACTGCTCTTAGGATGGAGGCCAGATCCTTATCAAGACTTTCAAGGCCCCCATAGTCTTGTGACCTACCAACCTTTCTTCCTTCTTCATCTCCTTCCTTCTTCATCTCGGTTTAATTTTAAAACTTTACGAACACATTGCAAAAACTGTATACTTCTAAAAATGAAATTGCAGGGTTAAAGGATATGCAAATTTTACAATTTTGATAGTCTACCAAACTGACACAATTTTTTCAATAATTTCTTCTTAAAACGTACACTCTTTCCAATATTTGAAATTCTCAGTTTCAAAGTTTTCCTATTTCTTCTAATAATTTATAATTTTATATTTATATTAACTATATTATTATGATTTATTGTTAAATATATTAGGTATATAAAAAGTCTAAAAATAAGTAATAAACAACTTTATCTAGTTAAGAAGATAAATATAAACAGCACAGTTGGAGCTCCCTAAATATCCTTGAATATTCCTTTTCCTCCCCTTCTAAGAGGCTGCCAGTATTTGAATTCAGTGTTTATCATTCCAATATGTGTCTTTATCATTTTACTACATAAATATATGAATCCTGAAACCATATTTTAATTATGAATTCATATCTTAAATTTTGTATACATTTAATAAAAATCTATGTATACTTTGCAACTTGCTTTTTTTCCCCAAAATATTAGATTTTTGAATTATCCCTGTTGACTTATGTGAGGCAAGTTATTCATCTTTGTTGTGTAGAATTCCATTGGATAATTATAACCCAATATATTTGACTCTTCTACTCTGATGTTCCCAGTATTTTGCTATTACAAAATTGCTATAAAAATAAATTGCTATAAGTATTCTTATTTATGTTGCCTTCTGTACATGTGGTAGAATTTCTGTAGCATATACACCTAGATATTGAATTATTCAATTATAATGTGTGCATATCTTCAACCTTGTTCATCTTGTCTGTGGTATCTTATTATTTTATATGTTTTTATATATAATATTCTTTCCTTATTATGTTTTTCTTTTTCTAACTTCCTGAATTGAATGCTTATCTCATTAATTTTCAATATTTCTCCTTTTCTATTATATGCATTTTTTAAGGCTACAAATATCCAAGTACTGCTTTAGCTGTATCACATAGATTTTGATATGTAGTTTTATTTTTATGTAGTTCATACTATATAATTTCTAATTTCTACTAGGCTTTCTATTTTGATCCACAAGTTATTTAGAAATATATTATTTAATTTCTAAACATACAGAGATTTTTAAAAAGATATGTATTTGTTGTTGGTGTCTAACAATTGCATTGTGGTACCAATTTTTTAAAAAATTTGTTCAGACTTATTGTTTAAATGTGGTCAGTTTGTTTTTAACGATCGCATGTGTTCTTGAGAAAAATTTTAATCTCTGTGTCTGGGAGATTTGTCCATTTCTCTTTGTAACTCTGGTAGTTTTGCTTTAATTAGAGGCTAAGTTCATGTAAAATAAGAGTTGTTATATTGTCCTAGTGAATAATTCTTTTTATTTTGTAAAAATTTTCTTTATTCTTAGTAATTCAATATTTGACTTAGACACTGTTTTGTTTAATAGTCACATAACATATTGATTCTCTGCCCTTTAAGTTTCACCCTATATGTGTTCTCAGGTTCAAGGTGACTAAATCTTTAAAGAGCATTTAGTTGGATTTTTAAAAATCATCTCTTACAATCTCTGTATTTTAATTGGTGTCTGTAGTCCACTTACATTTTGGATTTGCCATTAATTTTATGCTTCCTATTATGCTACATTTTCCCCTTGTATGCCTTATTTACTTAAAATTGATCACTTTTCTTTTTTTTAAATACATTTTCCCCTCTACTGAACTAGTAGGTATTTAATTCTTTTGTGTATGATTATAATTAAATTTTTAGTGTGCTTACAAAACCAAACTCTAAAACTAATCAGTATATTTACCATTTCCCAACCAATACAAAATTTTATAGTACTTTAACTTCAATTATCTACCCTCTATATTTTACTTAATTCATAACAAATACATTAATTTTAACGTTTTTGCCTCATGAAGGTGTAATATTTATAATAATTATAATTTTAACAGTCATTGTTTGTCCAGAACTTCCCATGTTTATAAATTTCTTTGCTCATTATTCCATCTTGCATCTCAGATTTTCTGCATGTGTTCAGTTTCCTTTAGAGAAGATCTGTGGTGGTAAACTTAACTTTATTCACACAAAAATATTTGCCGCCCACCCTCAGTTTTGAAAGACTAGCTGGGTACCAGGTTGAAAGTTGTCTCTAATCATTTAGAAGATATTTCACTCTCTTTTGGCTCTTGTTTAAGACAAGTCTGTTGACAGTCTAAATGTTATTCCTTTTCAGGCAGTCTCTCTTTTCTCTCCAGATGTTTTTCAGGCTTTCTGTTCTTTTTCTTTGGTGTTCTGTTGTTTCACTACAATAAGTCTTGTTATAGATCTCTTTGTGCTCCCAGAATCAGGATTTATAACTTTCACTGATTCTCAACCTTTAGCCCTTCAAATATTCCTTTTCTCAGTTACCTATTTCTTTCTCTCTTCCTTCTTTCTCTCTCTGTATTCAAATTATATTTATCATAGATAGTCTTTTTTGATGATCTATGTCTCTTAACTTTCACATTTTCTACCTCTTTGATATTATCAATGACATTTTGGGTAATTTCCTTTATTTATCTATTAGTATACTAATTACCTTTTTACCTCTTTCTAATCTGCTTTTTAGCCTGTCCTTTTTAATGAGTAAATCTTTTCTTTCTAGAAATTATATTTGAATTTTTGAAAATTTTGCTAGAAATTTATCTGGTACATTGTTCCATTTTAGTGTTTTTTTTAAAATTATTCTGCTGTCTTAATCATGTTTATTTTATATCCTGAACCCAATAATTATATTATCTAAAGTATTTTAGGGGTAAATTTTTATTTTCTTTTCTTTACTGGTTTTCATTCATGGTGCTTTTTTTCTTGTTTGACATGTCACTTTGATTTGTGAGCTCTTTTGTGGGAATTCTTCACAGCATAGTTTAGGAGTGAGCACCTCCAGAGAGGTGCCCCTTGGTTGCTACCAACTTGGAACCATTTTATGTTAATTTCTTGTTTGGGGATGCTCAAGCTTGTCAATGTTACAAATTCATATGACACTATGTAAATATTGTTTCATTTTACCCACTTATTTTAACATCCATTGATGATTCTTGCCTGAGTCAGCTAGTACTATAATGTTTCTGAAATGATAATTTTCCTAACTTCATTGTTCATTCTGCATTTATTAGGTGGCATTCTACTGTAAGGGAGATCTTTCCCTTCTCCCGTATTTATTTATTTATTATGAATTTTTATTTCATGTGATGGATTATAATCTGTTACTATCATGTATTTTGATGCTCAAATTCTTCCAGAACTGCTCAGTGGGAGCTATTTCAAGGTGTCTCCTATGCCCTTTTAATATATCCCCATCATTCTTGAAGCTCTTCCTTACTTTCTGGCACAAACCTTGCATTCCAGGCTCCTCTTGTAGTTTTTGTGCCCTGTCCTGAAATCAACCACTTCTTCAAGGAGTTGGGGTTTTTTCATGGAGAATGGTATTTAGATACCAAAATGTGGTTACTAGATGTGTTTATGCTTCTGGGTTGTCATTGTTTCTAGGCCCATTTATCTGAGAATACACACACACACACACACACACACACACACACACACACACACACACGAGTCCATTATCTATTTATCTATCTATCTTTCTATCCTCTATCTTATTGTACCTTGTATCTATCATCTATCCATACCACAGGGTTTATTCTAGCATTTCTTTTTCCATATTTACAACTCTCTATTCAAAAGAGTTGGGTAACATGGCTCCTGATATCTTAAACGCACCTGCTTATATGCTCAATCATAGAAATAGTTTCAAACTTGCTAATTAAACACTTAGCAAAAAGTCTGTTGATTAGAGTTTGGTATTTGCCTTTAGCGTGGGGTATATATTAAAATGTCTGTGTTCAAAAGGATCTTGGGTTAGTTCTTTTCTTCCCTGTTCACTGTGGTTTTATTATTCATATTTAATACAGTCAGGTTAATTTGTGAGTACATAAAACATTAATGTGGTTCCAAAAGTAAAAAAGTATACAAAAGGGTAATACTCAAAAGAAGTGTGACTTCCCCTATTTCTTCCACCCAGCTTTACTCACCACCTTTAAATAACCAAACTCATTAATTTCTGATTTACTTTCCCTGTGTGTTTTTTTTTTAATTTCTAAATACTTTTATGGAGGATTTTATGTGCAAGTTCTCGGCTGAGTTTTGGCTTAGCATTCTTCCAGGCAGTGCTTAAAGAATGGCACTCAAGGTGAAACCTATCTTCCATCCACGGATTAGAGTTTGATCCCAGAATTTAGCTATAACTAGATATTCCTAAAATGTCCTCAGTTCTCCTTTTCCCTGATGCACCTTCCTCTTGCTCTTCTAAAACATAGGTTTGAGTGAAGTGAATTGAACACAGGGAAAAGAACAGTGAAACGTGAGAGTAACGTTAATATATGTTCTGATAAATCCTCACAGACATCTGCAGAAGGACCTTTCATTCAGCAGTTCATTTGCTTTACACACTAAACACATGTTTATGGAGAGGCCTTTCCTGAGCCACTTTCACTAGGGGCTGTTTCAGCATATTTATTGCAGTGATGAAGACCTGGGTTAGGGCAAAAACTTTCAGGAATTTTGTAGATAAAAGGTGGCTTCCTCTTTTAGGTGAGGGTTCCCATGAGGTATATGAAGGGTCAGAGAGGATTCTGAGGGCACTGGTGATACGAGCGAATAGTCTTAAGAAGTATGTTGTAAACAATGGTGAGAATTCAGGCCAGAATTAGGGCTCCAGGAGAGTGAAGGGGAGGGTTAATGGGGCCCACTGGAGATTTTAAAAAGGTCTTCCCCACCCAAGCCTTGATGTACTCCTTTTTTTTTTTGAATTTAAAATTTTTATTTTATCTGTTTTTTATACAGCAAGTTCTTATTAGTTATCCATTTTATACATATTGGTGTATATATGTCAATCCCAATCTCCCAGTTCATCCCACCACCACCACCACCACCCCGCTACTTTCCCCCCTTGGTGTCCATACGTTTGTTCTCTACATCTGTGTCTCTATTTCTGCCCTGCAAACCGATTCACTTGATGTACTTCTTTCCATAGCCCTTCTTTCAAGATGTGATACTTCCATGATTCACACTGCACTCTGATCTTTGTTTTCCCTGCAATCTACAGTCTTTTGGTATAAGAGTCTACATTGATAGTGGCTCAGATACAGTTGGACATAGTTCAAATATTTTAGAATTTTAGTTTAGATGTAAAGAGCTAAGAGCGTTAACAGAAGTTGCTGTGCAGTTAGTTCCTTGTTTGCCATCTACTGTACGTATTTCTTCAATAATCCAAATCCAACTCCCAAACAAAAGTGGTATTGGCCTTGGAGCATAATACTGGCACATCTGCAGCAAAATGCTATTTCTTCCGTGTTGTCCAAACAGCTTTCTCCAGTTATTTTTGGTGTTTTGCACAAGAATACAGGACTGGATTGAAAAAGATAATGAGATAGAAAGAAAAAGTAGCATAGGGTTTCCTTGTTTTTTCCTCTTCATGATTTTTAAATTAAGATCTCTGACCCTCTTTGCGTTATTTTAAATGAATTATTTTTCTCTGCAGGGAGAAGGTAAGGGGAGGGTCCCATTGCTCTGAATTTTAGGAGGAAAAAATAAGATGAGCTTAAGTTATTCTTTCCAAGGGTTGGCAAACTATGGCCCATGGGCCAATCCAGTCCTCTGTTTTCTTAAGTGAGTAAATGGGTTTTATTGGAACACAGCTATGCTTATTCCTTTATATACCATTTATAGCTGCTTTCCCACAATATCAGAGTTGAGCAGATACAACAGAGATCAGATGGCCTACAAAGACTGAAATATTTTCTGTTTTGCCCTTTTCAGAAGAAGTTTGCCAATCCTTGCTTTATAGTGTTTAAAACTTTTGAATATGTTGGAACAGAATTACTCACTGAACTGAGTAATTCACTGCTTTTCTAAGGCCAGCTGTCCATTTTGGTATTTCCAATAGGATGTACTCTCATATATATGCCTTCAAAGGATCCTACTTCTCATACTCTCACATTTGTTTTTTTTTCCCTACCTGAAACACGAATTCTCCCAATTAACATTACATGAGTTAATACATATAGTGTCTAGAACATAGTCAGTACTACATAGTTATTTTCTATTAATATTAGAATGTATAGTTTGCATGAATTACTATCATCAAAGACCAAACTTTTGTGTTAGTGATTTAACAATAAATGCATAGAAGAGATTTGGTGATTACCCTCCAGTGCTGAACACTGAGTTAGGCACTGAGAATTAATTGGTGATCATGGTAGGCAGGATTCTACCCTCATGAAACTTACATAGTCTAGCAGGGACTCAACGTGTTTACCCACTGCCTTCTCTTGAGGAAGAGTCAGGTTTGAATTATACGTAGTTATGGTTGAGCATAGCCAGGGCACACGATTATTCTCCAGGTGTACTTTCACTTACTGGGATTGCTTACTTCCTATAATACTTTTGTAGTTCTTGGCTTGCAGTTAAGAGATCAATTTGAAAGTTTACTGCTTTTTCCACTAGTTATTCTGGACCTTAAATTTGCTGAACCCACCACTGTGAGCTTAGTTTGACCAGGGTGGGACTGGAGAAAATTTTAATTCTGGTGATGCAGGAGTCAGAATATTGGCTAAAGCACAGGTGAGTGGGTGGGTTTTGTAGGTTAATTCTGGCTAGATCTTGACTTTTGGACACAAGGAGGAAGGGACTGAGTCCAGTCATAAACTGGACTTTGGGGTTAGGTTGTGGGTGGAATTCATGCATTAAAGGATCTAGAAGGATGCCTGGCCCATGGAGTATGCTCTGTTAAGTGGTCCTCTCCCTCCTCTTTTTTTTTTCTTCATCATCTTCTCTGTCTATTTCATTCTCCTCTTCTCTTCCTCATTATTCTCATAATAATAATTATTATCATTACCTAGACAGTTGACATAGTGTACCAGCAACACTAGGGTGAACTAGAAAATCTCTGCTCATAAGCATAAGGAGAATTTTTGGAAGCCCCTCTGTCTGTGCCTGTGTCTTGAGTGGAAAAATGTCTCCTTGAGAATTTATAACCATGGGCCTGTACCACATACAGATTAGGCATTCACATTTATACTCTTTACATGTTCTGTGGTCCTAATATTCAAGAAATTAATTTTAAACTTGCTCAAAGCTGGTATAAGTAGGGTCCCTGGCAGAAGAAAACACAAAATCACCTTTGAGGCACACATGCTGAGCCCTAATTCTAAAGATTACCACAGATAAAGCAATGCCAGAAAGAGTTTATAATCCAAAATTTTGAAACACAAAAGTAAAACCATGAGTATAAGTCATGAGACACAAATATAGTGGTGTCAGAATCCCATGATTTCCAATTATGAAATGATTACATAAATACTATAAAATAAACAACAATATTATTGAAGTCATAGAAATAGTCAAAACAAGAGAAGGATGAGAGACCATGAAAACAAGAGTAGGTAAGATTTGAAAAGGGACTGAATAGAACATAAAGTGTTCTGAAGAGTGCAAATGAAAAATTAGCCACACCCAGAATCGTGTTGGTGAAACTGTAAAACACCAAAGTAAAAGATAAGATTTAACAGACAAAACAGGATGAAGGAGGAATAAAAAGACTTGTAGAAGCCATTTCTAAGTGATGGAGATCTAGCTATGGGTAGTTGTCTGTTCTTCAATTCTTTGGCATATTAAGTGAAACCACTGTTTTAACTAAGTAATGTTAATTCAAGTTATTAATTTATTAAAAAAGATTGAGAAACCCTGATCCAACAGAAGTGGTGATGTAATTTTGGCCCTGTTTCTCCTCACTTCTGTTCTCCAATCATTCCATAACATTTCTTAGAAGCACAGAGCAACTGCACAGGTGGTCTGTCAAGCCCATGGCATTAGCCATATGGTAGGTCTGAGTCTGAGTAGCCATGCTCAGAGGAGAAATCAGATCATATGAGTGGCTTTTCAGTCCAAGGTTTAAGAGGATAAACAGTAACATTTTCGTTAGAATATTCTTTTTTCTTCCCCTATTGAACTTTCCTTTTTCTCCCTTAATTTCCTTGTTACTTCTTGAGGTCAGTGTGGCTCAGTATATAGCACACAGGTTTTGTGGTCATACATCCCTTGGAATGAAATCTTCCCTTGCTTCCTACCTACCTAGGCAACCTAAGGCATAGAAACCTCTCTAAGCTCCAGCTTCTTCATTGGCAAAATGAGCATAATAGCCATAACGAGTATGCAGGTTTGGGAAGATTAAATGCTATCAGGTTTGTGACATACCTGAAACATAGCAGGTACGGGATGAATGTCAGTTGGCACCCCCTTTTCTATTTCCTTTTTTCTAGTGTCTTCTTTTCAAAGAGAAAATATTAGCCTACCGAATGCAGTAGTGTCTTACATTGTCAATAACTAACAGAAACAGAATCAGTCATTCAGAAAATAATCATTGAACACCTGCAAAGTACATGATACCTGTGCATAAAATTATAAGGTTTCCCTGAGGGCAAGGGGCTGAGGTTCTCCTAGAAAGAGACCACCAGTTTACTCCGACTTTCCGCTACCCCTGACCACTCTTGATAAGACATTTTTAAAGGATTTTTGACACCTCTTCTGTTGGCCTCCAACAAATTTTATCATTCTCAACCCATGAATTTTCCAGTGGTATAAAAAAAGATAGCTCTTCCTTAAGTAAGTTTTCAAATGTCCTCATTTTCGTTTTTTAATTTTTTTCAGAGATATCTGAAGTTATCATTTTATTTATTTTATTTTATATATTTTAAGTTTTATAAGCCTATATGGTTTTTTTAACAACTTTATTGGAGTATAATTGCTTTACGATGGTGTATTAGTTTCTGCTGTATAATAAAGTGAATCAGCTATACGTATACACATATCCCCATATTTCCTCCCTCTTGCATCTCCCTCCCACGCTCCCTATCCCACCCCTCTAGTTCACACAAAGCACCGAGCTGATCTCCCTGTGCTATGCAGCTGCTTCCCAATAGCTATCTATTTTACATTTGATAGTGTATCTATGTCCATGCCACTCTCTCACTTCGTCCCAGCTTACCCTTCCCCCTTCCCGTGTCCTCACGTGTCCCCAGTCCATTCTCTACGTCTGTGTCTTCATTCCTGTCCTGCCCCTAGGTTCTTCAGAAACATTTACTTTTTGATTCCATATATATGTTTAAGCGTACGGTATTTGTTTTTCTCTTTCTGACTTACTTCACTCTGTATGACAGGCTCTACACCATCCACCTCACTACAAATAACTCAATTTATTTCTTTTTATGGCTGAGTAATATTCCATTGAATTAGGATTCTTTATGTAGAGTATCGTGTCATCTGCAAACAGTGACAGCTTTACTTCTTCTTTTCCAATTTGGATTCCTTTTATTTCTTTTTCTTCTCTGATTGCTGTGGCTAAAACTTCCAAAACTATGTTGAATAAGAGTGGTGAGAGTGGGCAACCTTGTCTTGTTCCTGATCTTAGTGGAAATGGTTTCAGTTTTTCACCGTTGAGAACAATGTTGTTTGTCATATATGGCCTTTATTATGTTGATGTAACTTCCCTCTATGCCCACTTTCTGGAGGGTTTTTATCATAAATGGGTGTTGAATTTTGTTGAAAGCTTTTACTGCATCTATTGAGATGATCATATTGTTTTTCTCCTTCAATTTGTTAATATAGTTTATCACATTGATTGATTTGTGTATATTGAAGAAACTTTTCATTCCTGGGGTAAACCCCACTTGATCATGGTGTATGGTCCTTTTAATGTGCTGTTGGATTCTGTTTGCTAGTATTTTGTTGAGGATTTTTGCAGCTATGTTCATCAGTGATATTGGCCTGTAGTTTTCTTTTTTTGTGACAACTTTGTCTGGTTTTGGTATCGAAGTGATGGTGGCCTCATAGAATGAGTTAAGGAGTGTTCCTCCCTCTGCTATATTTTGGAAGAGATTGGGAAGGATAGGTTTTAGGTCTTCTCTAAATGTTTGATAGAATTCGCCTGTGAAGCCATCAGGTCCTGGGCTTTTGTTTGTTGGAAGTTTTTTAATCACAGTTTCAATTTCAGTGCTTGTGATTGGTCTGTTCATCAGCCAGTCTGTGTCTTTTGTTTGGAACATTTAATCCATTTATATTTAAGGTAGTTATTGATATGTATGTTCCTTTTACCATTTTCTTAATTGTTTTGGGTTTGCTATTATAGGTGTTTTCCTTCTCTTGTGTTTCCTGCCTAGAGAAGTTCCTTTAGCATTTGTTGTATAGCTGGTTTGGTGGTGCTGAATTTTCTTAGGTTTTCCTTGTCTGTAGAGGTTTTAATTTCTCCGTTGAATCTGAATGAGATCCTTGCTGGGTAGAGTCATAGTAGTTGTAGGTTTTTCCCTTTCATCACTTTAAATATCTCCTGCCACTCCCTTCTGGCTTGCAGAGTTTCTGCTGAGAAATCAGCTGTTAACCTTATGGGGATTCCCTTTTATGTTATTTGTTGCTTTTCCCTTGCTGCTTTTAATATTCTTTCTTTGTATTTAATTTTTCATAGTTTGGTTAATATGTGTCTTGGTGTGTTTCTCCTTGGAATTATCCTGTATGGAAATCTCTGAGCTTCCTGAACTTGACTGACTCTTTCTTTACTCATATTAGAGAAGTCTTCAAATATTTATTTTCTCAGTCCCTTTTTTTTTCTCTTCTTCTTCTGTGTCCCCTATAATTCGAATGTTGGTGCATTTAATGTCGTCCCAGAGGTTTTCATTCATTTTTCTTTACTCTGCTCTGTGGTAGTTATTTCCACTATTTTATCTTCAAGGTCACTTATCCATTCTTCTGCTTCAGTTATTCTGCTATTGATTCTTTCTAGAGAATTTTTAATTGCGTTTATTATGCCATTCATCATTATTTATTTGCTCTTTAGTTCTTCTAGGACCTTGTTAAGTGTTTCTTGTATGTTCTCCATTCTATTTCCAAGATTTTGGCTCATCTTTACTATCATTACTCAGAATTCTTTTTCAGGTAGACTCCGTATTTCCCCTTCATTTGTTTGGTCTGGTGGGTTTTCACCTTGCTGCTTAATCTGCTGTGTTTTTCTCTGTGTTCTCATTTTGCTTAACTTTCTGTGTTTGGGGTCTCTTTTTCACAGGCTGTAGGGTCATAGTTCCCATTGTTTTTGGTGTCTGCCCCCAGTGGCTGTGGTTGGTTCAGTGGGTTGTGTAGGCTTCCTGGTGGAGGGGACTGGTGCCTGTGTTCTGGTGGATGAGGCTGAATCTTGTGTTTCTGGTGGGCAGGACTGTGTTCAGTGGTGTGTTTTGGGGTGTCTGTGAACTTATTAAGATTTTAGGCAGCCTCTCTGCCAATGGGTGTTGTTGTATCCTGTCTTGTTAGTTGTTTGGCATGGGTTGTCCAGCACTGTAGCTTGCTGGTCATTGAGTGGAGCTGGGTCTTAGCATTGAGGTTGAGATCTGTGGGAGAGTTTTCGCCATTTGATATTACAATGGGCCGGGAAGTCTCTGGTGGTCCAATGTCCTGAACTCAGCTCTCCCACCTTCGAGCCTCAGGCCTGACCCCTGGCAGAGCATCAAGACCCTGTCATCCACACAGCTCAGAATAAACAGGAGGAAAAAAAAGAAAAGAAAGAAAAATAACTAAAGTTATTAAAATAAAATAAAGTTATTAAAATAAAATGTTATTAAAAATAAAATAATTAAAAATTAATTTAAATAAAAGAATGAAAGAAAGAAAGAAAGAAGAGAGCAACCAAAGCAATAAACAAATCCACCAATGATAAATGCTAAAAACTGTACTACAAAAAACAACAAAAAGAAAAATAACAAACGGACAGACAGAATCCTAGGTCACATGGTAAAAGCAAAGGTGTACAGACCAAATCACACAAAGAAGTGTACACACTCAAAAAAGTGAAAAAGGAAAATATATGTATATATATAAAAAAAAAAGAGCAAGAGAGCAACCAAATCAGTAAACAAATCTACCAATGATAGTAAACTCTAAATACTAAACTAAGACCAACATAAAACCAGGAGCAAATTAGATGCAGAAATCAAACCCCAAGTCTACAGTTGGTCCCAAAGTCCACCGCCTCAATTTGGGATGATCCATTGTCTATTCAGGTATTCCACAGATGCAGGGGACATCAAGTTGATTGTGGAGATTTAATCTGCTGCTCCTGAGGCTGCTGGGAGAAATTTCCCTTTCTCTTCTTTGTTCGCACAGCTCCTGGGCTTCAGCTTTGGATTTGGCCCCGCCTCTGTGTGTAGGTTGCCTGAGAGCGTCTGTTCCCCGCTCAGACAGGACGGGGTTAAAGGAGAGGCTGATTAGGGTGCTCTGGCTCACTCAGGCTGTGGCACATGTCCTCATTTTAAAAAGAGCTTGTAATATATCTTTCTGTTAAGTCAGATATTTTACAGCTATGAGCACTGTTTATAGAGTTTGGCAGAGGCTGTTTCCAGTAGCAATGCTTGGGCTCATCTGATTGATACCTTC
This sequence comes from Neophocaena asiaeorientalis asiaeorientalis, assembly GCF_003031525.2. Lineage (NCBI taxonomy): Eukaryota > Metazoa > Chordata > Mammalia > Artiodactyla > Phocoenidae > Neophocaena > Neophocaena asiaeorientalis. Next base: position 5,302,369 of record NW_020172779.1, read on the forward strand.
CTTCTTGTCTAAGAATTTTTTATTAAACATCTTGTTTCTATACCTGCAGGGCTGACGGTATCAAATAAAGCAGGTGTTTCAGCCTGAGAAACTTCAAAATGTCAGGTTCCATTTGTTATTGATGAATTGGAGTAACAGGGATGATTGAGTTATTGCATGTTTTCAGAAAATCACCATGAACAACTAAAGTAAACATAAAGCCAAATCACATAATATTATATACAGAGCTGAGAATACATGTGAATGTAATATACCAGCTCCTGAATAAGCTTTGTGTCTAAATAGAGGTGGTCAGGCAAAATAGCCTCTCTTGGGTCAGCATGAACTTATGAAAGTCAGGAAATAATAACCAGGTCATTGTACAAATAAAATTTTAGGACAGACTTTCTCTACAAGTATTTTAAAAGGACTGTATATTTTCAAAGGAAATAAAACCTGTTTTTGGTATCTGGCGTTGTGGTAGGTAGAGTATGGAGAGGCTAGATAGGAAGAAATGGTGGGGGGCAGAGAGGATAAAAATTGAGTCAAAAGTCTCAGAGTTGAGAATGTTGTTGGGGGAAAGAAAAGTAATTGTACTGGAATGAAGTGAGAAATCAATATGGACAGGTGAAGTGGAGTTGAATTATGGAGAGCTTTGAAGAACCCAATGAATAGTTCAGGCTCAACTTGGTAGGTGGGGGAGGGAAGAAATAATCTTAAAATTTGGAGTCGGAAGGTAACTTTGAGATCCATGTAGTTCGACCAGTTGAGAGGTTGAGGCTCTTCAGCCACATCCTCAAATGTTGACAAGCATCTGCTTTCATCGACAGAGCTCTCACTATTTCTCAAGGCAGCGGTCTCTGGAAATCTTGACTGTTCGAAAGTTCTTTCTTGGGTTGAGTTGAAATCTGTCTCCTTGTGGGCATACAGAGCACTCCTAATCCTAATCCCCCTTCTGTATGACAGCCCTTTAAATATTTGAAGACAGCTGTCATGTCTTCTCCCAGTCTCTTACAGTTTATGAGCAGAGGAGAAATGTAATGAATGTCATGTTTACAGGATTGTCAGTTACTTTTAAGATGCAGAGCTCTGAGTGACAGAAGAAATGTTCCTTTGACCATGGTTCAGGAATTGGGCTTCATGTGCCTCCAAGTTGTCATGGTGTTATTCACCCCAAGATATAAGACAAGTATGTCTTTGATTTCATGCTTTCTTTAATGACAAGGCTTAGCAATCTTTCCTTTCTTCCTCCCTCCCTCCCTCCCTTCCTTCCTTTCTTCATTCCCTCCCTCCTTCCCTCCTTCTTCCTTCCTTCCCTTCTTTCTTTCTCTCCCTCCCTCCTTCTCCTTCTTTCCCCATCCTTTCTTTCCTTCCTTTCTCGCTTCCTTCCTTTCAAATACTTTTCTTCTCTTCTGTCATAGGAGTTGAATAGCACAATAGCTAAATGGTTCAGGCTTTGGAGTCAGTCCTGGATTTGAATTCCAGCTTTTCTACCTGCTTAGTGTGTCATGATGGGCAAGTTATTAATCCTATAAGATAGGTGTCTTTTTCACTCCATTGAAAAAGAAAGGTTCTAGTTACTTAACCTTTCTTTTTCAATGGAGTGAAAAGGACACCTGTCTTATAGGATTAATATCAGGCTTAAATGGAAAAGACATATGCAAAGCATCTGATGGGAGATCTTTTTATTATTAAAAAAAAAGGAAGCAATGAAAAGTATCTGCTGCAGTCAATAAATAAATAACTATATGTGTTAGGGTTCTCCAGAGAAGCAGAACCAATAGGATATATATAAATATAGAAAAAGATTTATTATAAGGAATTGGCTCACATGATTATGGGGGCTAAGAAGTCCCAAGACCTGCAGTCAGCAAGCTGGAGACCCAGGAGAGCCGATGGGGTAAGTTCCCATCTGAGAACTGGCCGGCTCGAGACACAAGAATAGCCAGTGTGTCAGCTTTGAGTCCGATGTTCCAATCAAGGCAGTCGGGCAGGAGCAGTTCCCTTTTTGTTCTATTCAGGTCTTCAATCAGTTGAACGAGGACTAACTACATTAGAGAAGGCAATCTGCTTTACTCAGTCTGTGGATTCATATGTTCATCTCATCCAGAAACACCCTCCCAAACAAAGAATAATATTTGATCAAATGTCCACGAACCCCATGGACCAATCAAGTTGACATATAAAATTAAGCATCACACTATATAGTATATTTCTAGGAAGTAAGAAGCTCTACAAAGAAAAATAAAGCAGAATAAGGGAAGAGGGTGATGGGGAGTGCTGTTTTAGGTAGGATAGTTGTCTGTCAGGGATGCTTTAAAATGTACGTCTCCAGCAAGACTAGGCTAAATGAGCACTAAGTGCCCTCTGATTAATGTCAACTCTGAACATGACTGAAATGACCCCCCTGCTCCCCTTCCTTTTTAAAAAATAAATAATTGATTTATTTTTGGCTGAGTTGGGTCTTTGTTGCTGCGCGCAGGCTTTCTCTAGTTTCAATGAGTGGGGGCTATTCTTCGTTTGCGGTGTGGTGGCTCCATGTCGTGGAGCACGGGCTCTAGGCATGTGGGCTTCAGTAGTTGTGGCACACGGGCTCAGTAGTTGTGGCTCGCAGGCTCTAGAGTGCAGGCTCAGTAGTTGTGGCTCACGGGCTTAGTTGCTCCACAGCATGTGGGATCTTCCCAGACTGGGGCTCAAACCCATGTCCCCTACATTGGCAGGCGGATTCTTAACCACTGTGCCACCAGGGATGCCCTCCCCTTCTGATAGATGGACAGCTTGTAACATTAATAGGACAGATATCTAGTGGCCACCCATGTTGCATTATGGGTGAGGATGCCTTCTATGGTGCTAGTAGCATGGTATGATGGAAGAGGCAACCAAACCTTTACAAGACCTGGTGCCCAGTCCTGGCTCTGCCTGAACTGTTCACTTGTCTCTCTGAACCTCAATTTCATTTTCTGAAAATTGAGGACAATCGTGGCTCCCCACAAGAATGTTGTAAGAATCAGAATATGCCAATGTATTGAAAAATCCTTTTAGAACCACTGAGCTCTTTGCAAATGTAAAATGATGTTAACTCTTAAAAAACAAAAAATCTTCAGGGATGTGGCTGAAGCCAATCTTGGAAGCAAGCTCTTAGTTTGGAAACTTGAACTCAAGTCTCCTTACCAGAGACTTAAGTGAGAAATTGTTCTGTGACCACAGTTTTCCTTCAAATGTCGTGGTTAATGAGTGGCCTAGCTGGATGTTTTGCTAGTGGCACTGAGAAAAATAATTCAGAACCACTAAATGTATCAGACCAGTTGTGGTGAAAATGATCACGAGATTTTCTGAGTGCATATTAAGATAATGTGAGTAAAAATATTATGCGCTCCCCTTTCATTTAGCTTTGCCTCTGGCATTGGGAAAATATCAAGGAAGACAGGCAAACCTGATACAATCTCCCTGATCCCTAAATAACCGGAATCCACTTTTCCAGTGTGGTAGGGTGGCAGGGCAAGAGGAGAGACCACATTTAATTGAGCCAGCATGGTTCATTTTTCTAGTGCCCTGCTGTAGGTATGAATTATGTGAAAAGAGGAATTCTTTTTTAACAAGTCAATGTACTTTATATTTATTGATGTACTATGTGCCGAGATCTCAGCCAAAGGGGATAAAAACATAAGACACAAATCCCTCACTTCTCAAAGATTTCTGTCTAGTCAGGGAGATAGAAATGGAAACAAATTATAATAGCCCAGTGTTCTGAGTACAATAAACCATGTACAAATGCAGAGACAGTAAAGAGGGACAGGTAATGAGTCCCATCTGAGGACTGTTGGAAGAGCTTCTTGGAGTTGGTGGAGTGTAACCTGGGCTTTGAAGGATGAATAGGAGTTTACCTGGCAGAAAAAGGGTACTTCTGTCAATTTTCCCTTTTCTATTTTAATTAACTAAGTTGGTGAATACCCTTCTCCATAAATACATTGTAAATATTTCTATATTAACTATAATTACATCTTTAATTTGAATGCCATTAGAACAAAAGGAATACTGTGATATAAAAAGAAGACTTTAAATGGTAATTTCATACCATTCAAACTAAAGTAACACCTCCAAAGGCCCCCCACACCACTACTCTTTATATCACTGTGTTTATTTCTATAAAGCTCTTTTAAAAATCTGAAATTATGTTTTGTTAGTCTGTTTCCTCTCACTAAGAATTTAAGCTTCTGGAAGGTAGGAACTTAGTTGTATTCTTGGTTGCCCAGAAGAGTGCTTGGGATATAGTAAATATTAAATAAACACATTTTTAATAAGTAAATTTCATACAGGAAATTAATATGAAATTAATATATATAGGTTTAGTGTAGATTGATTTATCCTGATTCAGATTCCTTGAATTAACTTGTATTTTCAACATAAAATTTTCTCATGATGTCAGTAACACAGTAAAATTGGTGTAAAACTATAGTAAAAGGGACACTTGTCATGTGGGCTACTTAAGTGCATACATTTGGGAGGGAAAAAAGTTATCTAGACAGTGATGCTTGCAAATGGCACACACTACCTGTGGACACAGCAGGGGCAAGTGCTGGGGGGACACCGCCTCATATTAGAGACTTTTCCCCCTGCTTTCTAAATTGATGTAATGTAGGGACCTTATTGAAGTCAGTATATCCTGTGGTTAAGAGCATAGATTTTGGAGATGTATTACCTGCGTTCAAATCAAAGCTTTGCCTCTTCACTGGGTGGCACTCTGGGCAAATCACACAGCCCATGTGTATCATATTTTTTGGCTGCAAATGGGACTGATAATGATACCTGTCTTATAGAGCTGTTATGAGGACTAAGTCAGTAGGTAAGTGTAGAGGGCACAATGTTTAATCTAACGATGTACATAACTTTCAGATACGAAATGGTTAGTTTCTTTGGACCTCCTTATCTTGTACCTACAGTTGGTGTACTACATAATGGAAATTGTTCCTTCTGATTCAATCTGTGACATTCAGAGTGTTGTTTTTATTTGTGATGTAGCCCATGTATTGGGTGCTTTCCTTCAATTGTGGTCAGCTGCCTAGCTTGTTTTTTTTTTTCTTTTTTTTAGTACTACCTGTATTTTCAGAATTGCATTTTACATAAAGTTCATGTTAAGCCAAGAGCTGAATTAAAATACAGTTCAAGAATTCATTTCCTCTGCTCCTTTGGTTTAACTTTAAATACGATATTGACGGCAAAAAGAATTTATTTCATTTAAAATAATTAATTGGACTAATTTCAGTTTTTGGCTATTAGGAATCAAATGTTAGGAACATTTGTGTACAGTTTTTTGTCTGAATGTAAGTTTTCACTTCTCTGGAATAAGTGTCCAAGAGTGTAATAGCTGGATTGTATGGTAATTTTTTGTATACTTTTTAAGGAAACTGCCAGACTGTTTTCAGAGTGGTTGCACCATTTTATATTCCCATGAGCAAAGTGTGAGTGATACCATTTCTATACCTACATGCCAGCATTTGTTATCACTGTGTTCTATTTTAGCCATTTTGATAGGTGTGTACAGTGAAATCTCATTATGCTTTTAATTTGCATTTTCCTGAGGGTTAATGATGTTGAATATCTTTTCATGTGCTTATTTGCCATCTGTATACCTTCTATGATGAAATATTTGTTCAGGTTTTACCCATTTTCTAATTGGATTGTTTGGTTTTATTTACTTGTGAGTTTTGAGAGTTCTTTATGTAACCTAGATACTAATCCTTTGCTGAGTGTGGTTTGCAAATACTTTCTCCCAGTCTATAGCTTGTCTTTTTCATCTTCTTCATATGAGCTTTTACATAGCAAAAGTATTTTATTTTGATGAAGTACAGTTTATCAAACTTTCTTTTTATGTGTTTGTACTTTTGGTGTCGACTCCAAGAACTCTTCTTCTAGACCTACACTCCAAAGATTTTCTTCTACTTTTTTCCTAAAAGCTTTATAATTTTACTTTTTACATTTAAGTTGATGATCCACTTTGAATTAATTTTGGTATAAAGTGTAGGGTATAGGTCAAGTTTCTTTTCTTTTCTTTTCTTTTCTTTTCTTTTCTTTCTTTCTTTCTTTCTTTCTTTCCTTCTTTCCTTCCTTCCTTCCTTCCTTTCGTCTTTCTTTCATGGATATCCAGTTGCTCTCGCACCATCTGTTGAAGTACTTTTGAACATTTGTCTAAAATCATATTTAGATATAAAATCATATAGTTGAACATATTTGTATGGGTCTATTTTGGCTTTTCTATCCTTTTTCATTGATGGGTGTATCTAACCCTCTGAAATACCCATTACTTATGTACAGTAAGTAGGGTGAATACCCCGTAAAATGATTCCTTCCATGTTATTCTTCTTTGTCATGACTTTTTAAAAAACTATTCTGGGGTCTATGCCTTCCCATATAAATTTTAGAATAAGCTTGTCTATGTCTTAAGAAAAACTTTCTGGGATTTTGATAGGAATTGCATTAAACCTATAGATCAATTTGGGGATAATTGACATTTCTACTATGTTTAGTCCTCCTGTCCATGAATATGGTAGCCTTCTGCATTGATTTATGTCTTCTTTGACTTCTATCAGTAATGTAATTTGCAGCACACAGATCTTGCACATGTTTTAAGTATATACCTAAATATTTCATTATCTTTAGAGTAATCATAAATGCTATTAAATTTATTTTTTTCCAGTTGAATGAGTACAATTGTACCTCATCATGGTCTTGATTTTTTTATTATTGTGATCACCAATGTAGTTAAACATTCTCTTCATTCATTTATTAACCATATTATATATTTCCTATTCTCTGAAGTATCTATTCATGGTTTTTTATGTATTTATATATTCTTGATGCTGATCCTCTTTCAGTTTTTTATATTGTACATGTCTTCTTCCAATCATAACTTATCTTTTTATTTTATTTAAGGTGTCTTTTGATGAACAACTTTAAAAAATTTAATATCACTAAATTTATCAGTATTCTAATTTCTATTCAATTAATTTTCTATCTTACTTTGGAGAGATCTAGAATTTTTATCTCCAAGTCAAAATGACTTGAATGAGCTAAGTTAACAGAATATTTTTATTGGAAACAATTTTAAAATGGAAAATACCAGTTTTCATAGCCCTCTTCTAAGTAAGCAAAGAGAAACTGCTCCCTTTCTAAGGCCCTGTCTGCAGTGTATCCAAACAATTAAAAAATTTTAAATTAAAAAGTGAAATAATATCCCCAATAGTTTTGGAAGAAAAAGAAAACTACTTTTCATTTCAGGTAAATTTCCCCATAAAAATTGAGAGAAATAGATTCTTAAAGCTTCTTAAGACTTTAATTTTCCCTGATTATTTCCAAAGCACAAACTAATTTCTACCCCATGACTTCTTGCATCGTTCTGTTTTAGAACTTTTTAGTGTGGTACAGAGGGCTGACTCCTAAGTTAGTGGTGGCTTTGTATTTGGTCATTAAAGAAGGGAGATTTGGTGCCCCAAAATGTAATATATAAACTTTGGATTGAGCTGTATTGTTTAGCTTACATAATGAGTATCTGAGTATTTCTTTGGCAAATACACTTTTTCCTCATCTGGTAAAAGGATCTAGGTATTCCATGAATGTGAAAAAAACCAAGATCCATGATGGTTTTAACTAAATGTGGCCAGTAGGTACAGAGATATATATTAAACTGAGATATATATTAAACATAGTAGTTCAACTATTTCCCCCCCAGGAAAAAATATATTCAATTTATTTATGAACACTTCTTTATTTTGCTTTTCACTACATAAATTATATTTTAAATTCTGTTTTATTGTCATTTTAATGTTAGAAAGCAAAGTAGGGATTTGCTGGGCATTTCAAGAAGTTGACATGGACACATATACACACACAATATTCCTGATCTCCAGTCCTAATATGAAAATTCAGCAAAGTTAAGCCATCCTTTGGGAAGCACAAACTGCAGTAAAAAGCACTGCTGGTAAAGATGCTGACAATACTGTGACATTTTTAAGGATTCTTAAACCCGTTAAGAATATTCTAGTATTCTGGCTCTGTGTGAATGTAAGTGGTGGTTTTCACCTCATCCAGCACAGACCTGCCCCCTTTATTGCAAAGACAGCTGTTTGCCCTTCACATCTTGCCCGCAATCACTGTGGGCTAGGACTTTCCCTGAGGGCAAAGCTTAAGGTAGAGCCACTCCAGTCACCAGGTGTCCTTTTCTAGATCCTTATTCTGAAACTTAATTTAAAAAATCAATTACTTAAATGACTTTTAGGGACAAAATCTTACTGTCACATAGACACGATATGTAAAAAGATTTGAATTGGGGGAAATTCTTGGGCTCTTTTCCAATTTTCTTCTTCCACAAACCCTTCCTATTTTAGCAAAGGTCTGTGTACCTTTCTTTCTTAGATTAAATGCATGGCCCTGCCTTTTCCCTGAATTCAGGAAGCCCATGTTTTCTTCTCTTATGACTGACTTCCTCTAGCATAGACTTACCAGAATGGGAGAGTCGCCTCTCTGCTTCCTGGCTATCTTCCCATTCCTGTTGACTCTCCTACACGGGTGTTGCTAAGACCTTTCCTGGAAAGAAGCTACAGACTAAAACCCCAAACTGGATGCTTTTGCACAGACACTACTTTTTAAACTATGCAGAAGACTTGAGTTGCCAAGATGGTGTGAACCTGCCAGTGTTTCGCTATTTCCAGAACATTGACTCCGCTGCCAGCTGTTACCACATTTTTTTTCCTGGTAAAAATGCATTTAAAAGAATGGTTATAAAAATATGGTTGCTTTAATGGAAACTTTATTGTATTCTTAGCACCAAATTATCTGAAAGACTTAAAATAAACTAACTCTTTTAAAAGTTCCAACAGTAACACAGATAATTTTTTGGTCTGTACTTTGCAGAAGTGAAATTTTTCTGTCAAACTCCAGCTGTTGCTGATATTATAATTCTGGTTGATGGCTCATGGAGTATTGGAAGATTCAACTTCAGACTGGTTCGGTCTTTTTTGGAAAACCTGGTTACAGCATTCGACGTGGGCTCCGAGAAGACACGAATTGGTACATCTTCTACCATTAACAGCAGTCTGATGTCAGTGTAAAACCACCAGGAAGCTTCTTAAGAAATTTCAAAGATTCTTTACCAAATGATTTTCAGAATTACAGGTTTAACAATAGTGATATTCCCAAAAGGGCAAGTTTGCATCAATAAATATTTATTTCTACTAATTTTTGCTAATGCCAGTGTCACTCAATTAATTATTGAACACATTTCAATTTTCTGGAAAGCCAAAATCTTCTCTGCCTAATAATAATAATAATTTTAAAGTTGTCATTTGTTTAAGCATTTATCAGGTAAAAGTTTTCTTTTTATTTAAAAAAACACAGCTGAATCCAGTGAAATGTTTAACAATTGGGAAATGTTTTATAGTACAAGATACTCTTTGCCAAGTTAATTCTAGCTGAGATAAAAAGCAAAATAAAAGGTGTAAATCATTGAGCAACCTATCCATTTTATTATATAAAGTCTCCTAGTTTCCCTTCTAAATAGCCATAAAGAAAACTCATTCCTTTGGGAAAAAAACCAAAATCAAACACTATAATGTATACAGAAGTCAAAATATAATGTTGTCCACATGAAGCTGGTATAATGTTATATACCGATGTTACCTCAATAAAAAAAATTAAATAAATCTAGACCTTTTATCTACAAACATGATCAGACTTTAAAAAAAAACGCTAAGTACCTGATTGGGTGCTCACTTCTAGATGGCTAGAAAATATATACATTCCTTCAGCTCCCAGCTATGTTGAAAATTCCTTAAATTGACGTCAAGAACTCATTTTGAAAGTACATAGTGAGGCAGAGAAAAAAATGTTGCAAAGATTAGGCCCTTCGTCATTCTAGTTTCTTGAATGGTCCACTAGATCTTTGAGTAACCCATCATTTCTGGGTGGGCTTTCTCATCTTTCTTTTCCAGGTCTTGCACAGTATAGCGGCGACCCCAGAATAGAATGGCACTTGAATGCTTTTAACACAAAAGATGAGGTGATCGAAGCTGTCCGAAATCTACCATACAAGGGAGGAAATACACTAACAGGTATGTTTTTGTCTAGTCCACATTTTTAGCAACATATCTTGCTGAAGAATAGTTTTATTACTTCGTTTTGCCACTTTGCATGTCTTAGCATAGTATTTTTAAACCAAACTAGCATATAAAGTTCTCAGATGGCTCTTTTCTCCAACCTAGCATTAAGAGTTAAAACCTAGACATCTCATCCCTTTTGCTATATGAATATAATGTCCCAGGAAGGGCTTGGTTGAACTAGAAGAGAACCGAGCAGTCCCTGACACTGACAGGCTTTAGTAGCTGTCTTAACCTTTGTCAGTTCATTTTTCTTCCTCTTCACCTGTTCTTCCTCCAGTCATGCTGTCAATTAAATAAAAACAAATTTCTACCAATTTTCAAGGAAGATATTTTCTTTACCCTTATTCTGCAATCAGTAGTTATCATGGAAATATTTATGGAGCTTTGGCTCACCAATATTTTTGATAAATTAGTACAATCGGCCCTTAGCATCTGCAGATTCGACCAACCAGGGATCAGAAATATTTGGAAAAAAATTCCAGAAATTTCCCAAAAGCAAAACTTAAATTTGTCACATGCTGGTAACTATTTACAGGCAATTTACATTGTATTAGGTATTATAAGTAATCTAGGGATGACTTAAAGTATCTGGGAGGATGCACGTTGGTTGTATTGCAAATACTACTCCATTTTATATGAGGGACATGAGTATCCATGGATTTGAGTATCACAGGGCGTCCTAGAACCAATCGCCCTGTGGATACCAAGGAACGACTGTAATGTAAAAATATTTAGATTACAATTATCCACGACCCCACCACAAAGAGTTATCACAGGTTTCAACCCTAATACATGCCATTTCCCTCTGTGGGCCCACAATGTGGATGCTCAGTTTACATAATAGAGATGCTGTCATTGAATTTTAAGTAAACCACTGAAATCCTGATAATTGCTTTGCCAATTGAAGGTTTCATCTAACAAGTTTTTTGTTAATACAACAAAACTTTATTAAGCACAAATCCTGTAACAATATTTGGTATTTATTTTTTCTGGGTGAAAAGTGTCACACTCAAAATGCAGGAGTTCAACTATCGTTTTAGATCTGCCCCTTCTGCCTCTATAAAACAGAGAAAGAGAATTTGTGGGTTTTTTTAGATCATCATGAACAAAATTGAAAATGTAGTGATGACATTTGGGACATTTGCTTCTGTATGGATATTCTTGCTTCATCCTTAATTATAAAGGTTTAGATTTTCTTGTACACAGATCTGTCAATATACATTTGATATGAATTCAGTGTTCTTTATGAATGTTAGTTTCTGAAATGATGCACTATTCAGCTATTTTTTATTACCTCTGTTTTGGTGGATTTTAGTTTTTCATCGGATCTGTCAAAGAATAGTTTATTGTAAAAATGAAGACGAAAGTGCACATCTAATAAAAACTCTTTTAACGTTCTAAGTTACTCATCTTGTGGTTACATTTTGCAGAATTGGAAGGCTTTTTATTAGAGATGGTTGGTTTGTATTTGTTTTTTCTTGTTTTCTCCTAGGTCTTGCTTTGAACTACGTCTTTGAAAACAGCTTTAAACCAGAAGCGGGAGCGAGGACTGGAGTGTCCAAAATTGGCATTTTAATCACAGATGGAAAATCCCAAGATGATATCATTCCACCATCCAGAAACCTTCGTGAATCTGGTGTAGAACTGTTTGCCATAGGTATTTGTTAATTATGGTCCTGTTTCAACAATGGGCACACACACACAACCACTTAAAACTATATATGATGCAAAATACGCTCCACTGAAAGCCAGGAGACCTGAACACTTCCAAATCTTTTTTTTTTTTTATTGAAGTATAGTTGATTTACAATGTTGTGTTAGTTCCTGCTGTACAGCAAAGTGAATCAGTTATACATGTACATATATCCACTCTTTTTTAGATTCTTTTCCCATATAGGTATTACAGAGTATTGAGTAGAGTTCCCTGTGCTACACAGTAGGTCCTTATTAATTACCTATATTATAGATAGTAGTGTGTATATGTCAATCCCAATCTCCCAATTTATCCCTCCTCCTCCCCCTGGCCTTTTTCCCCCTTAGCTCTAGTCATAGCCAGTCATTTGATCTGAGCCCAACTTCCTTACATTAAAAATGGAAGTGATGGAACTGATGGATCTTATGGTGTGAGGATCTCTAGGTGAGACACCACACACAAAATGTTGTGAAAACCATAAAGTGCAAAGGTTAGGTACATATTTGTTACCATTTAATTAGTCAAGACTTTACTCTTTACTATCACTTTATAGCTATCTCTTCTCTGATAGTGTAGAGAGAAACCAATTTATCATTTTCAAGAAATTAAGGTCTTGTAGTTAAGAAAGCAAAGAATTATAGATATGCAGTATTATTTATTTGAAAATAACCCTTTATAAGGTATCGGTTTGTGGGAAGAATATGTATGACACACACTCAGAATAACTGCAAAATATTTAGTTGATGCAGTTTTGCTCTTGATTAAATTATTTACATTTTCTTTGGCGATAGGAAGGCCTTCTATTTAGTAGAGACTGACCAAAAAAAAAATAGAGACAATTCCTCTGACTGATTGCTAGATTTGTTACTCAAAATGTGGTTTATAGAATGTTTCATTCGAGAAGTATTTGCTTCTTTGCTGGGTGGCAGACATTTTGGTGGGTGCTGGAGCATAAATATGAACAAGGCAAAATCCTTACAAAACAAATTCCATCCAAGTCATGATTACCATTTCCTCACTTTTCCGTGCTCTTTACAACAGACTGTTTTGTTTGGAAAGGTGAGAGAGATTTGGGGTTTATCTTCTCTAGAATATTCTTAACTGATCCAAACTTGTTGGTTTTAACTAAATGCCATGAAAAGTATTATTGACATTAAGCTCATTGCTTCAGCATGCACTGTTATTTTGCTATTGTGGACACAGATCCAGCTATGCATTTTAAAAGTTATTGTAGAGGTCCGTCAGACAAGGAACATTAGCGAGATTGATTTAATTTTTATTTCTTATTTTGCTATCCTTTTGTTCAACAAAGAAAATCCCTGCAGAAGACTTACGCTAATAAGGGATTAATTTATGTGTTTACTCTCCGTTCTGTGGTCTCATTAACGATGAATGGATGAGTTTAAGTGAACTCATTCAGATGTGATTTGGACTTTTTCTCTGGGAATTACCTGAAAATCAGTAGTATTTATCATCTTATAACCCCCTAAAGCAAATAGTTCAGAAATAACTGATGCTTTGTTACTCAATCTGTTGAGGTTGGCAGATAAATTAAATGGCACAGCTGGGCACCTAAGAAGTAATTAATGTTGCCCCAGGTAATCTCTCTTCCTTGCTTCCATAGTACCCCTTTTTAACATCCTTAGATAATTGCAATGACTGGGATTTTTAAAGAAATGCTCCTTGTTTACTGAAGCCTGGGGAAGAGAAATCTACCTTTACACCCATGAAACTGAATCCTGTGCCTCCCTTTTTCTATTTCTAATTTCACTGGTAAATATTTACTCATTTTAATGTGTAATCTTCTGAGAGGCAGCTTGAGATAGTAGTTAAGAGCATATGACTTTGGATCTAGACTGCCTGGGTGAAACCCCAGCTGTATACTTACTGGTTGTGCTTCTTTGAGCAAATGAATCAACCTCTCTGTGCCTCAGCTTAGTCATCTGTAAAATGGGAGAAACAGTAATGCCAAACTCATAGGATTGGTTGTGAAGATTAAATGTGTTAATATATAGAAAACATTGAAGTGCTTGGGGCATAGTAAGCATACTCTAATTGTTAGTATCCATGGCTAAGATAGACTAGAAAATTCCAAGAGGGCCAAGGATTTTCTGTCTCAATTTAAGTAAACTAATTTTATAAAAATTTAAACCTGAAGTTCGGATAGTGTAGAGTACTGGTTTAATTGCTATTGCTTCTGCAATATTTATGAAAGACAGAAGTTAGTTTCATCAATACATCTTCCTTTAAGATGTACTGAACAAAGTTAAGACTTAATCATTTAAAAATGATTTTGAGGGAATTCCCCGGTGGTCCAGTGGTTAGGACAAGCCCTTCCACTGCAGGGAGTACAGGTTCAATCCTTGGTTGGGGAACTAAGATCCCACATGCCGAGCGGTGAGGCCAAAAAATCATAAAAATTCAAAAATAAAATAAAAATGACTTTGAAAGTGAATTTAAAAAAACAATCTGACATGAGATGTGCCTCTTTAAAGTACAGGTGCTTTGGTTGCGGTGGAGACTGATGGGTGCAGGTCGGGGTCACTGCAGTTGCTTTTTCAAATGGGGCATGACCGTCATGACCCTCCCTGTTGTCCTCAATGCCAGGGGTGAAAAACGCAGATGAGAATGAATTGCAGGAGATCGCCTCTGAACCAGACAACACTCATGTGTACAATGTCGCCGAATTTGACCTGATGCATACAGTTGTGGAGAGTCTGACGAGGACTGTCTGCTCCAGGGTGGAAGAACAGGACAGGGAGATCAAAGGTACAATGAATGACAGAGCATGGTTACTCTGCTCATATGGGTATTACTCTGGGCAAAAATCTATCATGGATTATGAAAATTCTTACGATTTTTCACATCGACTTACTAAACAGTCCTTTGTGCTCTCAAGACAGGGATCATCAGAGTAGAAAAGGGAGTATATTGGTAGGTTCCATGGGCTTGTGGGAGGGATACTTTAAATTACTAGATAATATCTCCATGGTGTTGCATTTAGACCATCATGTTTGTTTTTTAATTAAATGTTGGATTTTGAGATCATTGAGCATTCACATGAATTTGTAAGAAATAATGTAGAAAGAGATCATGTATATTTTACCTGTTTCCCTCAATGGTAACGTATTACAAAACTACAGTATGATATCAGAGTCAGGAAAGTGACATTCATACAGACAAGATACAGAACATTCACGTCACCACGAGGACCACTTCTGTTATCCTTCTATAGCCACATTCCTTCCCTCCTCCAACGTCTTCCTAACCCCTGGCAACCACTAATCTGTTCTCCATCTCAAAATACTTTTCATTTTGGAAATGTTATATAAATGGAATTATAAAGTATGTATATGAGGACTGGCTTTTTTCACTCAGGGTTATTCCCTGGAGATTCATCAAAGTAGTTGCATGTATCAGTAACTCTTTCCTTTTTATTGCTGCGTTGTATTCCACGGTATGGATGTACCACACTTTGTTTAACAATTCACACATTGATAAACATCTGCGTTCTTTCCACTTTTTGGCTGTTACCAAAAAGGCTGCTGTGAACATTCATGTATAGGTTCTTCTGTGAACATAAGTTTTCATTTCTCTGGAATAATGCCCAGGAGTGCAACTGCTTCATCATATTGTAATTGCATAAGTAGCTTAGTTTTAATTAAGAGGCTGCCAAACAATTTTCCAGGGTGGCTGTTGCATTCTACATTCCCACTAGCAATGTATAAGTGATCCAGTTTCTATGCATTGTCACTAACATTTGTTGTTACTATATTTTATTTCGGTCATTCTGATAGGTGTGGAGGGCTATCTCATTGTGGTATTAATTTTCATTTTCCTGATAGCTAATGAAGTTGAACACCTTTTCACATGCTTATTTGCATTTGTATATCCTCTTTGATGAAACATCTGTTCATATCTTTTGCCTGTTTTCTTTTTTTTTTAATTTTTATTTTATTCATTTATTTATTTTAACATCTTTATTGGAGTATAATTGCTTTACCATGGTGTGTTAGTTTCTGCTTTATAACAAAGTGAATCAGCTATACATATACATATATCCCCATATCTCCTCCCTCTTGCGTCTCCCTCCCTCCCACCCTATCCCACCCCTCTAGGTGGTCACAAAGCACTGAGCTGATCTCCCTGTGCTATGTGGCTGCTTCCCACTAGCTATCTATTTTACATTTGGTAGTGTATATATGTCCATGTCACTCTCTCACTTCGTTCCAGCTTACCTCTCCACCTCCCCATGTCCTCAAGTCCATTCTCTACTTCAGCATCTTTATTCCTGTCCTACCCCTAGTTTCTTCAGAACCTTTTTGGTTTTTTTTTAGATTCCATATATATGTGTTAGCATACGGTATTTGTTTTTCTCTTTCTGAATTACTTCACTCTGTATGACAGACTCTAGGTCCAACCACCTCACTACAAATAACTCAATTTCACTTCTTTTTAACACTGAGTAATAATACTCCATTGTCTATATGTGCCACATCTTCTTTATCCATTCATCTCTGGATGGACACTTAGGTTGCTTCCATGTCCTGGCTATTGTAAATAGTGCTTCAATGAACAAGGTGGTACATGACTCTTTTTGAATTATGGTTTTCTCAGGGTATATGCCCAGTACTGGGATTACTGGGTCATATGGTAGTTCTGTTTTTAGATTTTTAAGGAACCTCCATACTGTTCTTCATAGTGACTGTATCAATTCACATTCCCACCAACAGTGCAAGAGGGTTCCCTTTTCTCCACACCCTCTTCTGCATTTTTGTTGGTAGATTTTTTAAAAATGGCCATTCTGACCGGTGTGAGGTGATACCACTTGTGGTTTTGATTTGCATTTCTCTAATGATTAGTGATGTTGAGCATCCTTTAATGTGTTTCTTGGCAGTCTGTATATCTTCTTTGGAGAAATGTCTATTTAGGTCTTCTGCCCATTTTTGGATTGGGTTGTTTGTTTTTTTGATATTGAGCTGCATGAGCTGCTTGTATATTTTGGAGATTAATCCTTTGTCACTTGCTTCGTTTGCAAATATTTTCTCCCATTCTGAAGGTTGTCTTTTCTTCCTGTTTATGGTTTCCTTTGCTGTGCAAAAGCTTTCAAGTTTCATCAGGTCCCATTTGTATATTTTTGTTTTTATTTTCCTTACTCTAGGAGGTGGGTCAAAAAGGATCTTGCTGTGATTTATGTCATAGAGTGTTCTGCCTATGTTTTCCTCTAAGAGGTTTATAGTGTCTGGGCTTACATTTAGGTCTTTAATCCATTTTGAGCTTATTTTTGTGTATGGTGTTAGGGAGTGTTCTAATTTCACTGTTTAGAAATTAATTTAGCTGTCCAGTTTTCCCAGCATCACTTATTGAAGAGGCTGTCTTTTCTCCATTGTATATTCTAGCCTCCTTTATCAAAGATAAGGTGACCACATGCACATCTGTTTATCTCTGGGCTTTCTATCCTGTTCCATAGATCTATATTTCTGTTTGTACCCAGTACCATGCTGTCTTGATTACTGTAGCTTTGTAGTATAGTCTGAAGTCAGGGAGCCTGATTCCCTCAGCTGTGTTTTTCTTTCTCAAGATTGCTTTGGATATTCGGGGTCTTTTGTGTTTCCATACAAATGGTGAAATTTATTGTTCTAGTACTGTGAAAAATGCCATTGGTGGTTTGGTAGGGATTGCATGGAATCTGTAGATTGCTTTGGGTAGTATAGTCATTTTCACAATGTTGATTCTTCCAATCCAAGAACATGATATATCTCTCCATGTGTTTGTATTGTCTTTAATTTGTTTCATCAGTGTCTTATAGTTTTATGCATACAGGTCTTTTGTCTCCTTAGGTAGGTTTATTCCTCGGTATTTTATTCTTTTTGTTGCAGTGGTAAATGGGAGTGTTTCCTTAATTTCTCTTTCAGATTTTTCATCATTAGTGTACAGGAATGCAAGAGATTTCTGTGCATTACTTTTGTATCCTGCTACTTTACCAATTTCATTGATTAGCTCTAGTAGTTTTCTGGTGCATCTTTAGGATTCTCTATGTATAGTATCATGTCATCTGCAAACAGTGACAGTTTTACTTCTTCATTTTCAATTTGGATTCCTTTTATTTCTTTTTCTTCTCTGATTGCTTTGGTTAAAACTTCCAAAGCTATGTTGAATAATAGTAGTGAGAGTGGGCAACCTTGTCTTGCTTCTGATCTTAGTGTAAATGGTTTCAGTTTTTCACCACTGAGAACGATGTTGGCTGTGGGTTTGTCATATATGGCCTTTATTATGTTGAGGTAAGTTCCCTCTCTGCCTACTTTCTAGAGGGTTTTTATCATAAATGGGTGTTGAATTTTGTCTAAAGCTTTTTCTGCATCTAGTGATATGATCATATGGTTTTTATCTTTCAATTTGTTAATATGGTGTATCACATTGATTGATTTGCTTATTTTGAAGAATCCTTGCATTCCTGGGGTACACCCCACTTAATCATGATTTTTTCCCTGTAATTGATATCTAATCTCATAGCGCTAATCTCTAATCTCATAGCGCTGTGGTCAGAAAAGGTACTTGATATAATTTCAATTTTCTTAAATGTGCTTTTAATGTGCTGTTGGGTTCTGTTTGCTAGTTGAGGATATTTGCATCCATGTTCATCAGTGATATTGGCCTGTAGTTTTCTATTTTTTTTGTTGCATCTTTGTCTGCTTTTGGTATCAGGGTGATGGTGGCCTTGTAGAATGAGTTTGGGAGTGTTCCTCCCTCTGCTATATTTTGGAAGAGTTTGAGAAGGATAGGTGTTAGCTCTTCTCTAACTGTTTGATAGAATTTGCCTGTGAAGCAATCTGGTCCTGGGCTTTTGTTTGTTGGAAGATTTTTAATCACAGTCTCAATTACAGTGCTTGTGATTGGTCTGTTTACATTTGCTATTTCTTCCTTTTTCAGTCTCGGAAAGTTGTGCTTTTCTAAGAATTTGTCCGTTTCTTCCAGGTTGTCCATATTATTGACATATAGTTGCTTGTAGTAATCTCTCATGGTCCTTTGTATTTCTGCAGTGTTACTTGTTACTTCTCCTTTTTCATTTCTAATTCTATTGGTTTGAGTCTTCTCCCTTTTTTCTTGATGAATCTGGCTATGGTTTATCAATTTTGTTTATCTTCTCAAAGAGCCAGCTTTTAGTTTTATTGATCTTTGCTCTCATTTCCTTCATTTCTTTTTCATTTATTTCTGATCTGATCTTTATGATTTCTTTCCTTCTTCTCACTTTGAGGGTTTTTGTTCTTCTTTCTATAATTCCTTTAGGTATAAGGTTAGGTTGTTTATTTGAGATGTTTCTTGTTACTTGAGGTAGGATTGTATTGCTATAAACTTCCCTCTTAGAACTGCTTTTGCTGCATGCCATAGGTTTTGGGTAGTCATGTTTTCATTATCATTTGTCTCTAGGTATTTTTTGATTTATTCTTTGATTTCTTCAGTGGTCTCTTGGTTATTCAGTAGTGTATTGTTTAGTCTCCATGTGTTTCTATTTTTTACAGATATTTTCCCTGTAATTGATATTTAATCTCATAGCGCTGTGGTCAGAAAAGGTACTTGATATAATTTCAATTTTCTTAAATTTACCAAGGCTTGATTTGTGGCTCAAGATATGATCTATCCTGGAGAATGTTCCATGAGCACTTGGGAAGAAATTGTATTCTGTTGTTTTTGAGTAGAATGATCTATAAATATCAATTAAGTCCATCTTGTTTAATGTATCATTTAAAGCTTGTGTTTCCTTATTTATTTTCATTTTGGATAATCAGTCCATTGGTGAAAGTGGGGTGTTAATGTCCCCTACTATGATTGTGTTCTGTTAGTCTCCCCTTTTATGGCTGTTAGCATTTGCCTTATGTATTGAGTTGCTCCTGTGTTGGGTGCATAAATATTTACAATTGTTATATCTTCTTCTTGGATTGATCCGTTGATCATTATTTAGTGTCCTTCTTTGTGTCTTGTAATAGTCTTTTTTTTTAAGTCTATTTTGTCTGATATAAGAATTGCTACTCCAGCTTTCTTTTGATTGCCATTTGCATGGATTATCTTTTTCCATCCCCTCACTTTCAGTCTGTATGTGTCCCTAGGTCTGAAGTAGGTCTCTTGTAGATAGCATATATATACGTCTTGTTTTTGTATCCATTCAGCCAGTCTATGTCTTTTGGTTGGAGCATTTAATCCATTTACATTTAAGGTAGTTATTGATATGTATGTCCCTAATAACATTTTCTTAATTGTTTTGAGTTTGTTATTGTAGGTCTTTTCCTTCTCTTTTGTTTCCTGCCTAGAGAAGTTTCTTTAGCATTTGTTTTAAAGCTGGTTTGGTGGTTCTGAATTCTCTTAGCTTTTGCTTATGTGTAAAGGTTTTAATTTCTCCGTGTAATCTGAAAGAAATCCTTGCTGGGTAGTGTAATCTTGGTTGTAGTATTTTCCCTTTCATCACTTTAAATATTTCCTGCCACTCCCTTCTGGCTTGCAGAGTTTCTGATGAACGATCAGCTGTTAACCTTATGGGGATTCCCTTGTATGTTAATTGCTGCTTTTAAGATTTATTCTTTGTATTTAAATTTTGATAGTTTGATTAATATGTGTCTTGTCGTGTTTCTCCTTGGATTTATTGACTGTTTCCCATGTTAGGGAAGTTTTCAACTATAATCTCTTCAAATATTTTCTCAGTCCCTTTTTTTTCTCTTCTTCTGGGATCCCTGTAATTCATATGTTGGTGCATTTAATGTTTTCCCAGATCTCTGAGATTGTTCTCAATTCTTTTCATTCTTTTTTCTTAATTCTTCTCTGCAGTAGTTATTTCCACTTTTTTTCCTTCCAGATCACTTATCCCTTCTTCTGCCTCAGTTATTGTTATTGGTTCCTCTAGAAAATTTTTAGTTTCATTTATTGTGTTGTTCATCCCTGTCTGTTTGCTCTTTAGTTCTTCTAGTCCTTGCTATATGTTACTTGTATTTTCTCCATTCTATATTCAAGAATTTGGATCATCTTTACTATCATTACTCAGAATTCTTTTTCAGGTAGACTGCCTATTACGTCTTCATTTGTTTGGTCTGGTGGGTTTTTGCCTTGCTCCTTCATCTGCTGTGTATTTGTCTGTCTTCTCATTTTGCTTAACTTACTATTTTGGGGGTCTCTGTTTTGCAAGTGGCACGTTCGTATTTCCTGTTGTTTTTGGTGTCTGCTCCCAGTGGTAAGGTTGTTTCAGTGGGTTGTGTAGACTTCCTGGTGGAGGGGACTGGTTCTTGTGTTCTGGTGGATGAGGCTGGATCTTGTCTTTCTGATAGGCAGGACCTCTTCTGGTTGTGTGTTTTAGGGTGTCTGTGAATTTATTATTATTTTAAGCAGCCTCTCTGCTAATGGGCTGTGTTGTGTTCCTGTATTGCTAGTTGTTTGGTATAGGGTGTCCAGGACTGTTGCTTGCTGGTCATTGAATGGAGCTAGGTGTTAGTGTTGATATGGAGATCTCTGGGAGAGCTTTCACCATTTAATATTATGAGGGGCCGGGAGGTCTCTGCTGGACCAGTGTCCTGAACTCAGCCCTCCCACCTCAGAGGCTCAGGTCTGACACCTGGCCAGAGCACCAAGACCCTGTCAGCCACACAGCTCAGAGGAAAAGGGAGAAAAAGAAAGATAGAAAAAAATAAAATAAAGTTATTAAAATAGAAAAACTTTATTAAAAATAAAAAAATAAAAAATAATTTAAAAAAAGAGAGAAAGAATGAAGAGAGCAACCAAACCAAAAAACAAATCCACCAATGATAACACGTGCTAAAGAGTATACTGAAAAAAAAAAAGAAAAAAGGACAGTCAGAACCCTGGGACAAATGGCAATAGCAGAGCTATACAAAGAAAATCACAGAAAGAAGCATACACATACACACTCAGAAAAGGAGAAAAAGGAAAATGAAATATGTATATATATATATATATATATATATATAAAACAAAATTAAAAAGGAAGAGAGCAACCAAATCATTAAACAAATTTACCATTGATAATAAGCTGTAAATACTAAACTAAGATAAACATAAAACCAGAAACAAATTAGATGCAGAAAGCAAACCCCAAGTCTACAGTTGCTCCCAAAGTCCACCACCTCAATTTTCGGATGAATCATTGTCTATTCAGGTATTCCACAGATACATGGTACATCAAGTTGACTGTGGAGATTTTATCCACTGCTCCTGAGGCTGCTGGGGGAAATTTCCCTTTCTCTTCTTTGTTCGCGCAGCTCCTGGGGTTGAGCTTTGGATTTGCCCGCCTCTGTGTGTAGGTTGCCTGAGAGCGTCTTATACCTTTTGGGAAATCTGAGGTCTTCTGCCAGCATTCAGTAGGTGTTCTGTAGGAGTTGTTCCATGCGTAGATGTAGTTTTGATGTATTTGTGGGGAGGAAGATGATCTCCACGTCTTACCCCTCCACCATCTTGAAGGTGCCCCCCCCGCCCATTTTCTAACTGGACTTTTTTGGGGGTTGTTTTTTGTGTTAGTTTTTAACTGTTGAGCTTTGAGAATTCTTTATATTTTAGGTAATAATCCTTTGTTGGATATGTGATTTGTAAATATTTTCTCTCAATCTATTGCTTTTCTTTTTATCTGTTTAACAAGGTCTTTTGCAGAACAAAAGTTTTAAGTTTTGATGAAGTCCAGTTTATCTGTTTTCCATTTTATGATTAGTGCTTTTCATGTCAAGTCTAAGAACTCTTTACCTGGTTTTAGATTCCCAAAGATTTTCCTTTTTATTTTTTTCCCAAAAGTTTTATATTTTACATTTAAATCTATGATGTGAGTTAATTTTTTATAAAGGATTTGAAGTTTAGTTTACGGTTCCAGCACTACTTGCTTAAAGGCTGTATTTCTGCCATTGAAATTACCTTGCAACTTTGTTGAATATCAGTTGGAGACATTTGTGTGTGTTTATATCTTGGCTCTCTTTTCTGTTCCATTTGGTCTATGTGTCTAACCCCCTTCCAATGTCATACCATCTTGATTTACTGTAGCTATATAGTAAGTCTTAAGATTGGATAGACTGAGTTCTCCTGTTTGATTATTCTTTTTCAAAATTGTTTTGCTATTATACTTCCTTATCGTCCATGTAAGTGTTAGAATAATATTTATATATTTATATAATACTTATATAATATTCTATATTTAATTTATATACTAATCTAATATAAATATTAGAATAATTTTTATTCTACTACAAGTCTTATTGGAATTTTGATAGGAATTGCATTAAATCAATTTTCAATTATCAAATATCAACTTAGGAATAATTGACATCTTTAATCTGTTGATTCTTCTAATCCATGAACATGGCAAATCCCTCCATTTGTTTAGATATTCTTTAAGTTCTCCATCAGCATTTTGTACTTTTTAGGATGCAAGTTCTATATACATTTTGTTCTACTTACATTTAGTATTTAATTTTATTTGGGGAAATTTTAGTTGTATTTTTAATTTTGGTGTTCACATTTTCATTGCTAGTATATACAGATATAATTATATTTTTGTATGTTTACCTTGTATCTGCTGACCCTATTATTTGAAATTATTAATTATTTATAGGAGTTTTTCTCTAGATTTTTGGAGATTTTCTATGTAGAAAGTCATGTTATTTGCAAATAGTGATAGTTTTATTGCTTTCCTTTTGATTTCTGTGGTTTTTATTTCCTTTTGTTGCCTTATTTCACTGGCTAAAACTTCTAGTATTGTGTTAACTGTGATGAGAATGAATATTGTCTTATTCTCCATCTTAGAGGGAAAGCTTCTGCTTTTCAAGTGATTGATCCATTTCCTAGAACTTGTAGAATTCATGTGTGTAGAGTGGTTTATAGTATTCCCTTATTCTTTTGATGTCTGCAGGGTCTATAGTGATAGCTCCTGTTTCCTCCAACGTATTGGTAATTTTTGTCTTCTCTTTTTAAATTTTTCTTTCAGGCTTGCTAGATGTTTGCATTTTTTTCAAAGAACTGGCTCTTGGTTTCATATAACTTCTTTATTTTTCTTCTGGTTTTTATTTCATTGATTTCTGCTCTTTCATTTTCTTCACTTTGCTTATTTTGGGTTTATTTTGCTTTCACTTTTCTAGATTCTTTAGATGGACTCTTAGATTATTGATTTGAGATGCTTTCTCTTTTATAGTGTAATTACTTAAATGCTTTAAATTTCCTTCTCAGCACTGCTTTAGCAATGTCCCTAAATTTTGATATGTTGTATTTTCATTTAATTCAATTTAAAATATTTTTTGGTCTTGACATGTCCTCTCTGACTCATTGATTATTTAGAAGTGTGTTATTCATAGTTTCCAAGTGCTTGGGCTTTTTTATGTTATCTTTCTGTTATTGGTTTCTAATTTTATTTCATTGTCATCAGAGAACACACTCTGTATGATTTCAATTGTTTTAAATTTTCTGAGGTTTGTTTTTTGGCCCAGGATATGGTTTATCTTGGTATATGCTCTGTAGGTGCTTGAAATGGATGTGTATTCTGCTGTTGTCACATGCAATGTTCTATAAGTTTTGACTAGATCCTGTTGGTTGATGGTCTTGTTGAGTTTTATATCCTTGCTGATTGTTTTGTTTCATTGTCTTATCAATAGTTGAGAGAGAGAGATGTTAAATATCCATCTAAAATTGTGGATTTGTCTGTTTTTTCTTTCAGTTCTATCAGTTTTTACTTTATATGTTTTGCAGCTCTTTTTTTGGTGCATATACATTTAGAATGCTAGGATTTCTGGGTTGATTAACGATTTATCATTATGTAATGTCTTTCTCTGTCTCAGGTAATTTTCTTTGTTCTGAAGTCTACTTTATCTTACATTAATACAGCCATTTCTACTCCCTTTTGATTAATGTTTACATAATATAATTTTTAAAATCTATTTACTTTCAACCTTCCTATATCATATTTGAAGTGGATTTCATGTAGATAGCATATAGTTGATCACGTTTTTAAATCCACTCTGATAATTTCTTCCTTTTAACTGGTATGCTTAGGCCATTTTTATTTAATGTAATTATTAATATGTTTGAGGTTAAACCTGCTTTTTAATTTTTATTTATTTATTTTTTTCAGTTTGTTCTCTCTGGTTTTCACATCTCTGTTTTCTTTATCTTTTTTTCCCGTGGGTTACTTAAACATTTTTAGAACTACATTTTGATTCATTTATAATGTTTTTGATGGAATCTCTTTGTTTATCTCTTTTAGCGGTTGCTCTAGTTATTATATTATATAAACATGACTTATCCCAGTCTGCTGATGTTGATATTGTACCAGGTTGAGTGAAATGATGAAACCTTACTTCCCTCAAGTCCCTTTACCATATCTGTGTGTAATACAATTGTCTTAAATATTTCCTCTCCAAAAATGTTGAACCACATCAGAAACTGTTATAATTCTTCAACCACAAAACATAGTTTAGGAAACTTGAGAGGAGAAGTAAACTGTATTATATTTACCCATACTTTTATGCTTCTGTCATTCTTTCTTCCCTTCTGCAGTCCCAGAAGTCCTTCTTTTTGTTA
Organism: Neophocaena asiaeorientalis asiaeorientalis; assembly: GCF_003031525.2. NCBI lineage: Eukaryota > Metazoa > Chordata > Mammalia > Artiodactyla > Phocoenidae > Neophocaena > Neophocaena asiaeorientalis. The sequence continues at coordinate 5,327,743 of NW_020172779.1, forward strand.
TTCTGTTTAAAGAACCTCCTTTAGTCCTTCTTTTGGGATAGGTCCATTGGTGAAAAATTCTTATTTAATTTTACTTTATCTGAGACTGATTTGATTTTCCCTTCATTTCTAAAAGATATTTTTTGCTAGATAGAGTTTTCATTGACAGCTTTTTTCCTTGAATATTTGGAAAATGTTAGGCCACTTTCTTCTGGGCTCCATGGTTTCTGATGAGAAATCTGCTGTCATTCAAAAAGTTCCCCCTAAAAATAAGGTGTCATTTCTTTCCCATTCCTTTTACATCTTTTTCTTTGAGTTTAGTTTTAGGAAGTCTGACTACGGTATATTTTGGGGTGAGTTTCTGTTGGCCTATCTGTTTGGGTTACGCTCATTTTCTTGAATCTATAGTTTGCACCTTTTGTCAAATTTGAGAATTTTTCAGGCCTTATTTCTTCAAGTACTGACTTACCACCAGATCTACTGTGATACCATCCCAGAGGGAAAGGGGAGTGGTGCCTCAGTGCTACCAGGTGGGGATGGAAGTCCCAGCTCTTCATGTGGTTTCCCCATATATCACAGATGGAAATGAGGTGGAAGGATTTGTTACTATTTGTCAGGGATGATTGTCTCTCTTCCCTATTTGGCATTCTCTCCTACCACCCTGGTTGCAGATAGGATGAGGGTAAATGTTGGGGCACGCTGTTACAGTCAGGAAAGGTAGATGTCTTGGCTCCTCACTTGACCTTTGCTGGTATGAGTGGGGATGGGGCCACAGTTGGGGTTTTTTTTCCTGTGGCTTTTGTTTAGACTAGAGCAGTTATTGCCTAAAAGTTTTCTGTCTTGGCAGGCTGCTCCTTTCCTGGCCCTTTGGCTAGAGAGAGCAGGCTTCATTGGATTGTTTTTGTCTGTATTTGTTTGTGTTTCTAGGTGGCTGGATTCTTTAGCTCTATGTCTAGGATACATGAGACAAAAGGAAACTCAGGGAACTCACCACTGTACCGTTCCCTGGGTCCAACAGTCCCTTGCCCATCTACCTTCTTCCCTTTACTTTTCAGGGTCTTATGCTTGTCTTATACATAATTTCCAGAAATTTTGGTTGTACTTGAGGGGAAGAGTAGGAAAAAGCACATCTGCTCTATCTTCCTGGATGCTCAGCCATCATGGAATTTTTAACCCTTGTTCCTCATGATATCATTGGTCTACGGGTTACACCTGGTTAATAGGGATGTGATCTGAGCAGAAGGTAATATCCAGATCTTGCTTTAAGAGTTTTGTTTTATTTCCTGCCTTTACTGTACCCAGGGTGTGGAATGATTCTGTTTGGCTACTTGTCCCTCTCTCTTCCATCATTCCTCTTTCCCTGGACTAGAACTCTTGGGACTAGGTTGGGCAGCCAAGTAGTAGCTTCCTGAATAAATTTCTCTGAGGTGCTTGATGAGATGACTTTAGAGCCCATTTTTACCCACAAAAATTTCTACATGTGATTGCTGATAAAACATGTAATAAAGTACCTGGTCATAGTTATCGTTCCATAACTATGTTTTTTTTCCCCATTGTTATGGCTACTAAAGTCCCTTTAAGTAAATGCCCCTAGCAGATAATAAATCCTAAAGTCCAAGGACTTTAAACTTTACATGTCCCAAATCTTTTACAGACTCATTGTTTTAACATGTATATAACACACACAAAGTGCTTACGTGATGTTTAGCTTATAGTGGACATTCAGTATATATTAGTTGCTTTTTCTTCTCTTTTTACTTTTAAATATTGGTCATTTGTTGAAGTCTTCAGTATAGAGGCGGTACCCTCTGTTGCATAAAAACACAGGCTCTTGTGTCAAGAAGCTTGGGAATCAATCTCATCTCTCATACTCACTAATAGTGTGACTTGGGCAAGTTATTTCGCATCATTCTGACTTGGTTTTCTCACCTACAACATGGGAACAATAATAGCAACTATTGAGAATTAAATGAGGTAATACTTCTAAAGAGTTCAGAAGAGTACCTTTAGATACAAACTCAATGTTGTGTTTTTGTTTTTTTAATATTCTACAGCAAGAAAGTTCCTTAGAGTCAAGGGCTATGTCTTATTTAAGGTTGTATCCTCAGAACCTAGCATAGTGATTGGTACCTCATAGACAAATGTTTCAATAAACAAATGTTGTACAGGCATACCTTGTTTTGTTGTGCTTCGCTTTATTGCGCTTTGCAGATATTGTGTTTTTTACAGCCTGAAAGTTTGTGACAACCCTGTGTCGAGCAAGTCTATTGGTGCCATTTTTTTCAAAAGCATTATTTTTAAATTAAGGTATGTATATTGGGTTTTTTTAGACATAATGCAATTGCACACTTAATAGACTACAGTATAAGGTAAACATAACTTTTATATGTATTGGGAAACCAAAAAAATTGTGTGACTTGCTTTATTGCAGAGGTCTGGAACTGAACCCACAATATCTCTGAGGTATGCCTGTAATGAATTACTGAATTAATTTATCTAGAGATGAAAATCTTAGAGGCAGCATAAAATCAACAATCATTTCTGACTAGTGGAGTTTCCTAGGTTCATAGGAAATAACTATGGGAAAGAGGCTCATTTTATGTGTTTCTTTAAAATTTAGCCTCAGCCCTTGCCACCACTGGGCCACCTACAGAACTGATTACTTCTGAAGTCACTGCCAGGAGCTTTATGGTAAACTGGACTCATGCCCCAGGAAAAGTGGAAAAATACAGAGTCGTGTATTATCCTGCCAGGGGTGGAAAACCAGAAGAGGTAATAAGGAGACAGTATTTTCTAACCATTATTTTCATTCTCTCAATTCTTGTACGGTAGTGAAGACAAGAAAGAAATGTGTATATAAGGAGATTATTTTGTCACAAGCATTTAAAATTATTTGACTGAAATACGTTTCCATGTGTCTATGTTGTTCTTCTATCTCTCTAGGTTATGGTATTTACATCCTCTCCTCTTACCTCCATCAAGGAACCTTCAGAACTGGTCATGTGTCCATTTCTAACACAACTTATTTTGACTTTACTTTTTTGTGATTTTAAAAATTAATGAGTTCTAAGGCAAAAGGAATCAGTCGTTAATTATCTGGCCAGAATCCCCTTTTGCTACCGATATTTTCTTTCTACTTTGTGAGTGGTCTGAACTTTCTGCCTTAAAGAAGTCTGTGTGTTCCAAATAATGTGGGCATATAGTCCTCCAGGGTTTGGGATTTCCTGGATGTTTGCGGAGATTCGTGCAAAAGAGAAGCCGTAATAAAGCACCTGTGGCTGGCCTTTCTCATGGGTTGGCCATCACAGGAAAGAACATCTATTGCCAGATGATTGGATGGTTCCCATTTCATGTCTGATACAGGGACTATGTTAAAATGTGATGAAATCTCCCTTTTTTTGTTTTTAATTATTAATTAATTAAGGCTGCGCTGGGTCTTCGTTGCTGCGCACGGGCTTTCTCTAGCTGCATTGAGTTGGGGCTACTCTTCGTTGCGGTGCGCGGGCTTCTCATTGCGGTGGCTTCACTTGTTGCGGAGCACGGGCTCTAGGTGCGCGGGCTTCAGTAGTTGTGGTGCGTGGGCTTGATAGCTGTGGCTTGCGGGCTCTAGAGCGTAGGCTCAGTAGTTGTGGCACACAGGCTTAGTCGCTCTGCGGCATGTGGGATCTTCCTGGACCAGGGATAAAACCTGTGACCCTTGCATTGGCAGGTGGATTCTTAACCACCGCGCCACCAGGGAAGTCCCTCCCTCTCTTCTTTTGAAGTGCTAACACCTTATGTTGTTCTAACCTCTGACTGACCTCAGCATGTTTCACAGTTTTCTTCTGCATTATGGCAGGATTTATGTTTTTTTGTTTTTGTTTTTTTTTCAGTGTTTGAGTAGATTCTAGAGGTTTAAGTCATCTGGACTTAAAAAAAAAATCAGAGTGCTTCCAATTGCTCTATCTTTTTCATTACTAATAAACCTTTTAAATGCTTCCTAAGGCTCCATGGAAAAATATCACATGTCAACTGTTACTAAGTGGATGTGATTAGGATAACCATTAGCTTGGGAATGACACAGTTTCCATTAGATGTGAATTAGTAAGGGACTTTTGGACATATTCCTAAAAGGTGGGTCACTTCATGTGAGAATTCAAGGGGAATTGACTGCCACAGTGGGAAAGAGGATGTGGTGCAAATAAGAAAATATTTAATGAAAATATTTTTGCTTTTGGATTTCCAGTCTGCATGTGAGATATTCCATTTTCTCATTCCTCAAACTGTTCTTTCAACAGGTGGTGGTGGATGGAAGCATATCTTCCACAGTATTGAAAAACTTGATGTCTTTAACCGAATATCAGATAGCAGTCTTTGCAATATACGCTCACACTGCTAGCGAAGGCCTTCGGGGAACTGAAACCACACGTGTGTATTGAATTGTACCCACTTCTGATTCTGTATGCCATTGCTCAGGTGGCTTAGTTGTGCTGTACGTAGTACTGGTCCATGCTATATTTGCAGTTTGCAGGTGCCATCTATTGGGAGGGATATTATAAAATTCTGGTATGTTTAGGAGAGAGAAATCTCTCTAAGCGATGAAGGGTGCAAAATACAGTTATTCATTTAATAAGCAAATATTTAGTGAATTCTTATTATAAACTAAGCAGTGGGCTTGAATTTGTCATTAGAAGTAGAGAAGGAGCGCTGTAGCTGTCCTGCCTAGTAGAATATTAGGGAAAGTGCATTACATCTGTTTTCTTTATGAGTATCACTGTAATTAAAACTTATGAATACTAGTCAGTCATTCCTTAACTCAGCAAGATCCTGATCACACACATATATACATGCGCACATGTTCAGAGAATCCTGGGAAGAGATAATCTTAAGAAACTTGATCACCCCCTCATTTAGTTATTTCAAACATTAATTGAGTTCCTATTACATGCCAGATAGTCTATAAAGTTGATGTAAAAACTCTGCCTCTGACAGACCAATAACAAGGTGCCAGGCTTTATGATAATTACACTCCCCGTCCAACACGTTATTGGATTTATCCCTGAAAGCAATTTGTAAGGCAGCTGTTAATACTCCTGCTTTGCAGAAATATTTTTAGCAACAACCCCTGCCCTTAAGGAAGTTTTAGACTAGCAAAGGAGAAAATGCAACCCAAGGATATACAAACAAATTAGTGCAGTGAAGTACTACGGGCACGCCAATAGAAGTATGATAGGGAACTGCACCTGTAAGCAAAGTCCTGAACTTGACATTGTGGTTGGGAGTGCAAGCAGGACCTGGAATTATATTTGAAAACAACATTTCATAGTTTTTATTGACATTGTTTAAGCCAGGAACTTGCAATTTACTCTTAATCCCTTTTTCCCTACCTCTCCAGTATGGCAAATCCTATTTCTTGATTATTTTATTGTTCTCAAACCCTATTGTTACCGACAGTCATGTCTCCTCACTGTCTCTGATTGAATGTGTTGATGAGTATCTAGTTATTCATGTATTTGTTCATCCAGCCCCCCATTCTGTCATCTATTAAGTGACCCAACAACTATTTTTAATGGCTGCTGCAGGTCAGACACTATGCTTGGTAATGGGTATAAAACAGTGGTCAGAAGAGTCTCCTACTCTTGACTGGCTCCCAGACAGCTGTGCCCATCACTGTAATGAGATATAAGAAGCTAAAAGGTGTCATTCCTGCTCTTAAACATTCATTATGTTTACCTTCCCCAAAGGGGCTTATATGGCCATGTGAACAGATTCAAGGACAAAAATTACCTGAAAAATATGTTTAGTTTTAGACCCTAACATATAGATAGATACCTTGAAAAAAGCAAGCACACTGATAAATGGCTGACGATTAAAAAAAATACTCCTCTTGCAGTTTCTTTACCTATAGTTTCTGACCTTGAACTGTATGATGTGACTGAGAACAGTCTGAGGGCGAGATGGAACCCAGTGGCTGGAGCGTCAGGGTACCTGATCCTTTACGCTCCTCTCACGGAAGGCCTGGCTGGGGATGAAAAAGAGGTAATGCATGCTGCCTACCAAAGTCCTAGAATTTTTGACTTCCTTAACATAGTTTGGTTTGTTTTTACTACAAAAATGTATAAAATTTATAAAAGTCACATTAGCAAAAGAAAAAAATCACTTGTAATCCCACCACCTAGAGGTAGCCATTGTTATCATTTAGTTAAGAGTCTTTTCCAGTGCATTTTAAACACAACCAATGGGAATGGTTTTGTAGTTTTCCTTGTAGTTTTCCTTTTGCTTACTGTGAATATCTTTCCATACCATTAAATAATATTTTATATAGTCATTTAAACAACTTTATAATATTCCATTGTTGGTTTGTACCAGGTCATGTTTAATTAATCTCATGCTATTGGACATTTGGATAATTTGCTATATAGGGGAATTCCCTGGCCGTCCAGTGGTTAGGACTCACACTTTCACTGCCAGGGCCCGGTCGGGGAACTAAGATCCTGCAAGCCGCACAGGGCCTCGGCCAAAAAAAAGAGATAATTTGCTATATAAATATACTTTTGGGACCATCCTTAACATATAACTTTGCATGTTATCTGATTATTTCCTTAGGATAAATTCCTAGAAGTGAAGTTTCTTTTTCAAAGAGTATGCAAATTATTAAGGCTTATACTAGGTATTACCACCTTACTCTAGAGAAATTTTATATAATTTATATTGCTCTATGCAGATCACAAATGACTGTGATGACCCTATGTACACTGACTTTGAAAAATTTGTTTTACCAAGTTGAGAGGTAGATAAGTGTATCTCATGGATGTGGATTTTTTTGCATTTTTTTCCATTTTAAATGACGAATCTTTGACTTTCGAATCATTTATTTTAGTCCTTCTTTTTAATTTATAGTTAACAATTATTACAATATGGATATTCAAGGAATAAAGCAGAGAGGTCTATGACCGTTGGGAGTGTTGACCAGGCAGGCGGAGGGGTTATGAGAGGGAGTATAGCGCTCGACCCTTTAACATTATCTAAAACCTGCCTCTTTTGACAAGAATCTTTAGGGCCAATAATATGGTGATTCTAGTGTCAAGAACAGAATATTGGTGACATGTGTTCTTTTATTACCAAGGCTTAGACAGTTTTTGCCCACTTGGATTTAATGTCGATCTGAATTATTTTGGTGGAAGGGAAACTTTAAAATGATGCTAAAAAGACACTAAGCTTCACCAGGAAAGAGAAAAATAAAAAAGACAGGAATACCAGCTCACACCCAATAGATTAGCAAAGTTTTTAAAGTCTGATAATACTACATATTAGTGAGCATGTGGGGAGACAGAAACATCCGTGTAAACTGGTGTGTCAGTTGGTACAGCTGCCTTGGAGAATAATTGGAAACATTTCATCAAGTTAAAGATATATACAAATTTTTAGGTATATATCGTTGAGAAACATCCTTCAAGGACTTTTCAATGCAGGCACTTGGTCAGAACAAAATATTGCAAACAACTGCCATGTTCATCAAGAGAATGGAAAATAATGGCATATTTATACAAAAGAATCTCATAAGGGAATTAAATAACATGAGCTCTGTCCCTGTGTTTCAACATGGCTAAATCTTGAAACCTAATATTGCCAGGGAAAAAACTGTAAAAATATTACACTGAATGGTCCATGTATGCACATTGTTAAACATACTGAACCATATATTGCTTATAGATATATTTGTATGTATGCAGAAGTAAAAAAAATGTATCAGTGAGACACACTTCAACATTAGGGTAGAGGTGGTGAGAAAGAGTTTGTTTTATTTGACTGTATAGTGCTTTTTAAAATAAGATCTGATGTGCATATAACAAAATGTTGATATTTATTAAATTTGGGCAGTGGGTGCATCAGGGAATATTACGTTGTTTTCTCTACCTTTATATTATATACACTGAGATATTTCAAAATTAAACATTTTAATTTGACCATACCACTGACAGCTGTATGACAGGGCACGGTCTATGAAGATATTTTTCCTCTTTCCAAAACAAAAATAAAACCATTCCTGTCACACAGGTGTCACACAGTTGTCACACACTGATAATGTTGGCTAGTTTGACTGACCCCCAGGGTCAGAAAAGTCATCCCCAAATCAAGAAGCAAATTGCCAATTTGAGCATCAAGGTGGGTTGATCTCTTTGGACTCCTGGAAGGGACTTGCAATCCAAGTGGACAAGCCCCTCTGTTGAATGGGGCCACACTGGTCTGGCTCCATAGGTTTTGCAGCAAAAACTGGGCATCCAGTCAGAGGACTGGTGAGAATTAGCTAAGGGGTGAAAGATGCCCACTTGGCATCCCACTCTCAGCATGCTGCCTGGAACTTACTCTCTTTGTAGAGAACATTTCTGATTCATCTCCACCCATGCTCTTCTGGGGACCAAATATTTGACACTGTTACTCTGGCTGCAGCTGCCACTGGTCCAGATGTAGAGTTATCCTAAAAGAACACTCATGGTACACTCAGTTTTATATGGTTTCATAGCTCCTGGTTCTAATATAAAATAACATGAGACAATGAAAAAGATTATGGCTTGAAACCTGTTTGATGAAGGGTTTGTGAGGAGGCAGAGTCTTATTACATAAAGTCTCACCTGTATTCAGCTGCGCTCTGATCAGCATGAATAATACACATTGGCAAACGATCTGATAATGTGTGTTCTTTTCAGATGAAAATTGGAGAGACCCACACGGATATTGAGCTGAGTGCGTTGTTGCCCAATACGGAATACACAGTCACAGTTTATGCTATGTTTGGAGAAGAGGCCAGCGACCCTGTTACAGGACAAGAAACAACATGTGAGTGGTTCAGTCACACAGATGAAATGCTGTAATAAAAGCCCAAACAAATATGGGGATTCTGAATTAGAAATACTGGTTTAGGTTGAAACCTCGTAAGAGCTAATTGTAACGTAAGAAAATGTCTAATTTATTTAGGGGAAGGAAGTGTATTTCTTCTCGTCTTGTTGTTATTGAGTCACATGGATTCTAGAACTGAACTGTGGCATCCTCTAGATGATGCCACCAGTGTCCTTGTCTAAATCCAAATGCTAGAGCAGAATATGGGGGGAAAATGTGGGCTTTGGAATCAGAGCAGCCAAGATGTGAATCCCAGCTAAAGTCATATTTTGGGTGGGTGAAAATGGGCAAGTGATGAAGCATTATTGAGCCTGTGAAAGGAGGAACAATAACCTTATAGCGTGTGGTTGATAGAGATTAAATACAGTAATACAAATGAAAGTTATTAACACACAGTTACCCAATATATTTTTTACTCCCACTCATACCAAAATTCACACTTTCTCTGAAAATCTTTGATGTCCTCCTCATCTCAGACTATTATTATTATAATTAGTTTTTTTAAATTGAGTAAAAATTGTATTGGCAAGTCTAATTTGGGTAAATGTAGGGAGTTCATAATATTTTTAAGAGTTGTAGTTATCTATTTGAAAATGTGATACAGAGAAAATGCTACCCCGCCAAACTAACAATGTTTCGTCACCTACGATTAAAAATAGGGGTCTATTCATTGTGTTTTGAATAAGAAAGGGCAAGGAGATGGGGTCTCTCACATCACTCTGAGCCTGGAAGGAGGTGAATAGCACGATTTCTACTGTACTTTTGTCTTGAAGATTCTACTTGAGAAACATACAAAGAAATTTAATGATAAGGAAATTTTCTCCCACATCCATTCTCTGTTAGTCGAGGCTATGTTGTCTTGCTCTTCAGAGGAAGACTGGTGTATTTAAAACAACAAACCACAAAAGTGGGAGAGCCCAAGAAAGAAGGAGAAAAGAAATAAGTCAGGAAGCATCTAATATATCACTTAAGTCAATTTTGGGACTCTGTAGATTTGGAAGGAAAACTTTTCCCAACCACCCATCTCTCTATTTCACTCAGAATACTCATTTGTTTATTCAGGTTTCCCCCACCCTTTAAAAGTAGTGTTCCCATGAAACCTTTCGCAAGCCAAATGACATAAAGCAAAGAAGCAATTAATTTTAGGACACATCTTGCTAATGGATGCACAAAATAAATCAAGATAAAGCACAGATGCTCACAGACAGAGTTCAAAGCTGTGGCGGCTTGATGCTGAGATGCTGAGTGTAGTTTCCAGGGGAAGGAGCTTGGCGGGGCCGCTCTTGCTGCCTGGGGTGCACGCTATCTCCATAATGGTTTGCTGCAAAGCAAAGCCTGAATGCTATTTTTGCTTTTGCCTTTTTTATAAAAGCAAAAATCCTCTTTAGATTTCTTTCAGTCAGTGAAACCTTGAGTTAGGTACTAATGTTGGTCCTTTGCAAGAGCAAAGTGGCCTAAATTGAACTTTCAAAAAGCAGATCCTTGTAGTTTTAAAAAGTGTCCGTGACTCTTTCCCATTAGTAGTTGATTTTTTTAAAAGTCCTAAAAATGATATCGTGACTACCTGTTCCTGAGACTGACACTTTTATGCACTGAGGAAACTAGACATTGTTCCACTATACTGCCAAGAGTAACTGAACTCCAGAAAGGTTTAGAGCTAAGTGTGCACAGCACTTAAAGTAATTACATTGCTTTTCTCTCTCCTACACTTTCTAGCCCTTTAAGTGTAGAGAGTCACCAAGTCCTATAGGTTCTTTATTACCATATAAACTGTACATATTGAATTAATGAAAGGGTTAGCTTTTGGGGTGAGGAAACGTCATGCTTATGGCTACAGCTGACAATTGTCATGATTTATCTCCTAGTTTGTTATTCTGCTGGTTCTATCGGCACAGGCTCTCAAATCAATTGATCGATTGCCTGGGTTAAATTCAAACTGCTCTTCTGCTTCTACTAACTGTGACCTTGGCCAAGTTACCTCAGTTTCATGATCTGTATAATGGGGCTAATTGTAACTCTATCCTTGCTGTCTAAAGTAAGGATTTAATGAGATAACGTGTTACATCTCAGGCTCATGGAAAGCCTGCAGTCAATCTTAACAATTGTTTTTTACTGTAAACCTGTAAAAGCTCACGAAGCCCTCAAAGATTATTGACAGATTTTATCTGTTGACTCAGAAAGGGGTCCTTCAAGAAGTGCAAAAAGCTTTGGAACTGGTAGTCAGGAACCTGCAGAAATATTAACACCTCTTTAAATACTTTTAAAGCCACAGCAAAGTGTTTATTTTTATCTAGTCTCCCAAAGCCAGCGGGATGTATCCAGGGCAAGACTCCTACTCGTTGATTCAAGAAATATTTATTGAGAACTTGCGATACTGGGGATAAAGAGGGGAACAAAATTAAACCAAATTCTGCAGTCCCCTGAGATTATAGTATATTCGAAGAGAAAGACAAGAGACCCATAAATGCGCAATTAAAAAAAAAAAAAAGAATCCGGGAAGGGAGTTAGGTAGTATTGAGGTGGAAGGATTATTTTATATAAGGTGATCATGGAAAGCTTCACTGAGAAGGGGACACATGTTCAGAAACCTGAATCTTGGATGACTCCAAGGTTTTTGGCCTGAGCAACGGGAGGCATGGAGTTTTCATTTGTTCAGAGAAAGAGACTGAGAGAGAAGACTGGGAGAGGTGGCAGGAGTCAGTGGTTCGGGTTTGGACATGTTAAGGTGGAAATGCCTAATAGATACTCATGTGGAGATGGCAGATGGGAAACCATTTCACGTATGGGAAACTGTGGATCGGAGGAGTAGAGTGACTTTGCCAGGATCCGATGATAGTTGAATGCAATAGCTAAGATCTAATTTCAGGTGTCCTGGTTTTTGATCCATTAGTTTTTTTAATTTGTATCAGCCTATAATAATAGCTTTGACTAGAAAAGAAAGGCACAGAAGATTTACCTAAACCTCATTTATTTCTAAGAATGTGTAATTGTTTGCTGCTATTCATTCTCTACAAGGAAAACTTTTTTTCTTTGTTGATGTGTTAATGTTCTTTGTTATCAGTTATTATCTGGGTGAAATTTTTCACATGTAAGTAGTTCAGAAGTCAGAGGTGCTGTGTTTTGGGAGTCTTTTTAACATGTATGTTATTTAAAATTGCGTTTACCTCAAAGTGCCCCTTACTGCACTGAACTCCAGAAAAATTTTATTTTTCGTTTACTGCAAAGTGCCCTTAAGTCCACCCAGAAACCTGAGAATCTCCAGTGTGGGCTCTAACAGTGCTCGGTTAGCCTGGGACCCAACTTCAAGAAAGATCAGTGGTTATCGGATTGTATATAACAACGCCGATGGGACTGAAATCAATGAGGTAAGCTGTGGAACAGGATGTGCGTTTTTCCGGTGGTTGGCTCTTAGTTTTTTATGGCTATGTAACCGATCATCCCAAAACACAGTGGCTCAAAGCAATACTAATTATTTATTTTCTCTTGCTGTTTCTGTGGGTCAGGAATTGGAGTTGGGTGTGTAGTTCTGGCTTGGGATCACTCTTGAGACTGTAGCCAGGTAGTGACTGGAGCTGATGTCATCACAGCAACTTCCATGTTCATGTCTGGTACCTGATCTGGAAAGACTGGACCAGCTGGGAGTTGGAGCGGCTCTCTATATCTCTAAGTAGATTCTTCACGTGATCCCTTCAGCATGACAGCTTTAGGGGAGCTGGACTTTTTACCTGCTGGCTCAGGAGTCCCCAGACATGTATCCAGCGAGACAGAGAGAGTGCTGGGTGAAAGCTGTATCACCTTTTGTTACCTAGCATCAAAAGTCAGAAATGTCACCTCCACCACACTCCATAGGTAGGAGATGCCACAAGTCCCTGCATGGATTCAGGATGGGGAAGAGAACAGTGCCAACCTATGGTGGGAGGCAAGTGGGATGGGAGATAGATATTGACACAGCCATCTTTGGAAAATACAGTCTGCCCCAGCGAATAGGGATAAGGAAGTATGTATCTTCACGCGAGTAGTAAACTAGAAATATCAGTGTTTTTCAGGTTATCCCTCTGCTTTTCAGTAAACCGGCATTTGAAAGACCCTAGTTCAATGAGCTTACATTGAAAACTGAATCATTCAGGTTTTGTGTAGGAAGATACTTTCAAATAAGAACTTATTGAAACCCATGAAGATACAGTATTTTGCACTCAGTGACGAGTACTCTTCGGAACTTCTCTCCTTGGAAATATATTTTCACAGGCTAGATAGCAAAGTTATTTTTTTTTTTTTTTTCCTTATCTTGGTCCAAGAAGCTAAGACAGCAAGGGAAATAGGTTGGATTACATGATTTCTATTTTCTGACCAAATAAAGCAAATATTTTCATATGCAGAGACAAACTTTTTCCTACAAGTAAATCCAAGCAATATTTTGCAGAATGTGCCATCATACGGGACACTAGGCAATGAATGGACCATAACTGCACATTTGCTAGCAGCACAGAAATACTGTTCAACATCTTTCATTAAATCTTCAAAAATCCTGAGGGCAAATAATTCTGACAAAGCTGGAATCTTTAGACTAGCTGCTTTGCTTTTGAAGATGAGATCCTGGAGTAGAAAAAGAAGGAAGTCTAAAGCACCGAGCTATCGGTGTCTCTTTGTTATCACCGAGAAATAAACTACTTTCCCAAGGGTTGTAAATTCAGCCGTGTAGGAAGGTTATGCAGATAATGTAAATGAGTGCAGAAATTGTCACACCTGCAAAGAAATACAGTCTCACCTGTTTTTCTTGAAATATGAAGCTACCTTAGGTTATATTTCATATTTCCATTTTGGGGACATGCATGTAGAAGAAATTCTCTACTGAAAGACAACAGTAAATGACAACGAACAATGGGTTACAGTGACACGGATGCTGGGTGTGGTGGGGACTACCCTGCCGGGGAGTTTGTACATGTTCATCCAAGAAGCAGCCGTTGTCAGCTCCTGAAGACGGTTGCTGCACAGTGATCTAGCCGGGAGCTGCCAGGTCTTGTTCCCCTTGACTATGTGACCAAGGATTTTTATTTCTATGTGAAACTTGCCAATTTTTAAATGTTGACTCATTGAACAATTAAAATAACAGGGCTTCCCTGGTGGCGCAGTGGTTGAGAGTCCGCCTGCCGATGCAGGGGACGCGGGTTTGTGCCCCGGTCCTGGAAGATCCCACATGTAGCAGAGCGGCTGGGCCCATGAGCCATGGTCGCTGAGCCTGCGCGTCCGGAGTCTGTGCTCCGCAATGGGAGAGGCCATAGCAGTGAGAGGCCTGCGTACCGCAAAAAACAAAAACAAAAACAAAAAAAACATAACAACTGTATTCACTAGCATATTTTTTCACTGCAAAATATTCTTATTTGGTGATAATTTTTCATGAAACAAAAATAAATTGTCATATATATGTAAATATGAGTTATATAAATATATTTATATATTTTTATTGAGGTGTAATTGACATATAACATCATATTAGTTTCAGGTATACAACATGATGATTTAATATTTGTATTCATTGTGAAATGATCATAATAGGTCTAGTTAACATCCAGTTAAAAAAATATATAGCTTTTCTGGCCTCTCATGGCATTTTACGTTATTTGCCTTTATAAATAATGACCCCAGACTAATAATATATTTGTTAAGAAATACATGTGCTTTTTTGCAGTGTTTTTCAATCTTGGGAGTGCCTTTGGCACTTGCTATTTCTAATTTGTATTGTGCTGGGAAATTAGAAAGCTATGTTTGATAAAACCGAATTTAAAATATGAGTAAATAGACCACGAATAAAAATCTGAGAACATTTTATTTGAGTAAAATGCATAAACAATGTGTAGATTTTGTAACATTTCCATTTTGACTGGTGTGTGTGTTTTTAATTCTTAATTTTTAACCATGCAATTGAGACTAAAGGTTGCTGGATAAGTGTCTTATATATGTCAAATATTACTTTACCTAGTTTTGGAATATATGATTTTAAGGTTGAATATTCCTACCATATTTTGCTTTACTTCTATTAATTTAAGCTTTTATTTAAAGATAATGCTACAATTGGATTTTTAGGAAATTCCCAAAATATTCTGGAATGAATTTCAAAATATCCCAACTAAAATCTACTTACTACATAACATGTAATTGATTGTAAAAGCTTGTTTTCAACTCAATTCCTATTTCTCTGCTTCACTTCCTCCCATCTTCCCTCCTTCACTTCCTCTTCCTCCTCTGTGTCTTTTCTGCATGACCCCTGTCCCTAACTTTTGGAGACCAAAAAAAAAAAAAAAAAAACAGAGCACTTAAACAAATGCTGCTGCTACTGATGGTGGTGATGGTGACGAGGATGATGACGATGGTGATGGTGATGATGATGGTGGTGGTGATGATGATGACGGTGGTGGTGATGATGGTGGTGGTGATGATGATGTCGGTGATGATGGTGATGGTGGTGGTGGTGATAATGATGATGGAGGTGATGATGATGATGATGGAGGTAATTATCATGGTGATGATGATGATGGTGATGATGATGGCAGCTAACACACATTGAGTGCTAATCCTGAGACAGCCTCTGAGGTTTTTACAGAGAGCACCTTGTGCAAATTTTATAGAAAAAAATGTTGCCAAAGCCTGACCTGTCAAACTGCAGAAAGAAGTCATCTCAGATAGCATGTACTGTGAAAAGATTTGGGGAAATGTGCAAACATGATGGAGAACTAAAGTGCTGCCATTTGAGCTTTAGAAATGAAAGGCCACAGTTTCTAGACTCTGAGAGACAAGTCCAGCCCCCTACAGCAGTGACTCAACAACAGAGCCCAGAGCAGAGCCCGAGTCCCTCATTCCTCATCAAGGATTCTCTTCATCCATCCTAGAATAGGCTGAAGTGAAGTTTTTGCTAGATAGTCCGAAAATTTTTTCTCAAAAATCGTTGTATAACAATGAATCATAGTCATTTGTTACCGTTTTCCCAAATTCTTCTCTTACATCTTAAAAGTACTACCAATAAAATGAGTTCCAGAACTTAATCTAAAACATAATATGATAACAAGTAAAAATAAATGATACCTAGAAGTTTTCATTTGATGAAATAAAATGATCAATAATTAATGCATAAAATATGGTCTGTTCAGCATCAAATAAAATGTTTTTAATAAACTAGATCTTTTCAAGAGAGATATATATATCTGTTGAAAAAATATATATAAATATATATATTCAATATATAATGTTCAAAATGCATATGCTTTCACATATTTATATGTGTGTGTGTATATATATATATGTATATATATATACACTTATATATATATAAGTATACCAAGGCCTAACTGTTCATTCCAGTTAATAGTTTTATGTCTCCAGGAAAGTTGGTTAAGGTCTTTGAGCCTCAGGTTCCTCATTTGTAAAACAGTCATTATAAATACCTAGTGTTTGACGGGGGATAAGGAGGCTAAATAAAACAATGAATGTGAGGTCCTTGGCACATTATAAGTGCTCAGTAAATCTTAGCCATTACGATTCAAAACAACAGAAAGCAACAGGAAATATAGTTTAGAAGAACATCTTGAACTCATATTTAAAGTATTTGTCTTCTCTGTGAGTTTAAATAATGGAGCCATACTGTCAATAGTATTTACAAACAGAGAATTTAGAGCGTGAAACACTTGTGTTTAAGTTTTAGGAACTAGCTAGCTTTCTCTTGGGCAAGTTCCTTAACTTTTCGGAGTCTCATTTTTCCCATCTTCCACTTAGGGGTAATAACGGGCTACCTTACAATGTTGTGGTAAGGATGTAAGTACAACTAATGCATGTAAAGCATGAGATAATACCCAGACCAGAGTAAACATTAAATGCTAAGAATTACCCATAATATTATCAGGCCTAGATTCAGAAGAAGATAATACATATTTTCAATTAACTATTGCTATGTAACCAACACCCTGGCTTAAAACAACAACCCATGATTATGTAACTTGGGCAGGCTCAGCAGAGTCAGCTTGTCTCTGCTCTATGTGGTTTCAGCTAAGGTGACTCTTACATTCATCTGGGAACTTGACTGGGCTGGAACTTCCAAGATGACTTCAATCCATGTCTGGGTGGCTGAAAAGGCTGGGGTTGGCTGATCCTCTCTAGCAGAGTGGCTGAAGAGTTCCAGAAACATGAAAAGGGAAACTCCTTCCCCCAGGGCTGGCAATCTTTTTTTTTGACCTGAGGTCAATTCCTTCAAGATGTCTATGGTTTCTGGATTAACGCTTTGCTCAGATGAGCCCCCTCCCTTTTTTTTTAAATCTCTTGTAAAATGGATCTTTGGTGCTTCCATCTCAGTTTTCATTTATGTATTCTATTCACTCAAAAATATATATATAATTCAACATACAGTAGCAAAGAAGCTAAACAAGGTCCTGACCTCAAGGGGCTTACACTCTATGCAGGAAGTAATAAACATCTTCTACTAGGAAATAAAATAATTTCAGGCTGGGTTGGGTGCTAGGGGGAAAACAAACAAAGGCAATGTTAGAGAATCACCCTACTGAGATACGTAGAAAAATGAACACCCCCATGAGGAGATGAAATATAAATACAGTCCTGACAGACGGTGAAGCCCTAATTTTGAAAAGAGCCAAGGAAATAGGGTCTCAGACAGAATGAATTGCATGTGCAAAGTCCCTGAGGTGGGAAAGACATGGAAAGAAAGTTGGTGTGTCTGACCAGGGATTTCTCTTTTTATGTGAAACTTACCAATTAAAAAATATTGACTCTGGGAGGGAGATGCAAGAGGGAGGAGATATGGGAATATATGTATATGTATAGCTGATTCACTTTGTTATAAAGCAGAAACTAACACACCATTGTAAAGCAATTATACTCCAATAAAGATGTTAAAAAAAAAAATGTTGACTCATTGAAGAACCAAACAAACAGCAACTGTGCTCACCTTCTCCTGCATGGTTGCTCATCTGTTTAACTCCTACAGAGGTTATTGTGCATGTCTGGCTACTCCTAGCAAATCCGGCTATAAACATTACATTTATTTGTATTAGCGTTGCAAATTTTGTGTACTTCACTTTCTATATCTTTAATGAATGGAAATAATATTGGTTGCAAGTATGTCATGAGAATTAACTGACAGGTATTCTATTTACCTATTGTAAGGCAGGTATTCTTACAACTTAAGGTTGAAAGATTAGAAATGTGAGTATCTAAATGGTTTTATAATTTAGTATCTCTTTTGCAGTACTTATAGCTCTGCTGCCAGCCAAGTGAACTGCAGACAATAAAATGGCTTCTGTTTCCTATATTTATTTATTTTTTTTTAACATCTTTATTGGAGTATAATTGCTTTACAATGGTGTGTTAGTTTCTGCTTTATAACAAAGTGAATCAGCTATACATATACATATGTTCCTATATCTCTTCCCTCATGTGCCTATGATATAGCTATTATGACTTCTTTCTTTTGCAGGTTGAAGTTGATCCTATTACTACGTTCCCTCTGAAGGGCTTGACACCCGTCACTGAGTATACTGTTGCCATTTTCTCCATCTATGATGAAGGACAGTCGGAGCCTCTGACTGGAATTTTTACCACAGGTAAGCCTTATTATGGTTTGAAAAGTTTCCAAGAGTAACTGTGTGGAAACCAGAAGCTGGAGCAGCTTCTTTAATTGTGATTTTGAAGAGATTGCATTTTAATATTTGTTTAGTTTATAGTATTATTACCCAATGAACAATTAGGTGAGTAGAATGCCTACTGGCTAATTATGTTCTTTCAAAGCAAGGGAAAGAGGGACAGGACCATCTAAGTTCAAAGGTCTCAGTTAAATAAAAGTGTGCATTGTTTCTTCCTGATCTCACACTGTTTCTTTTGTTCTATCGACATAAATTTTTCACATTTCTTCCATTGATATATGTGTATATTAAGTTGAACTTCCAAAATTAGAGCTCTCCAACAGTTTTTGACCTACAAAAAAATGATGGTTTCATACCATTTAACCTAATACATCAATCTATAGCCAATAATTATTTTCATGAAGCTTGCAATATTAATACAACAATATGGGATATTTTAAATACTAAAATAAAAAATAAAGCATGAATGCATTATTTTTCTTTTCTATATA
Source organism: Neophocaena asiaeorientalis asiaeorientalis (assembly GCF_003031525.2). NCBI lineage: Eukaryota > Metazoa > Chordata > Mammalia > Artiodactyla > Phocoenidae > Neophocaena > Neophocaena asiaeorientalis. The sequence goes on from NW_020172779.1 coordinate 5,346,731, forward strand.
TACCTTGTAGTCAATAAATATAACTTCTTTTTGCCTCCTGGTGGAAAAATTCTATTGTTTGCTTTCTCTACCTATCATGAATTGCACTTGGAAACAAATTTAGTGCTGTATTGAGATGAGAAGGTAATTTGGAGAGAGTTGAGAAATAAGCTGGACTGAGAAATAATCTTCACAGAAAAAAAGTTCAGTAATTTTGCAAAATCTCGCAAGGGCTAACTGTAGTTGGAATTCTCATGGTATCCTGTCAAAGAGTTTTAAAATCTCTGATTTCATATAATAAAAATCAATGACTGACAATTCATTTTTGGTGTAATTAGATGTTATGGTCTCTGTTGTACATCCCAGAAGTGTTTAAGCAGTGAAATAATGGATGTCTGATAAATTATACTTCACTTCTGATGGCAGCCACATGTACAAGATTAAAAGGATGAACGTTCTTCTCTAGGATTTAACTTATTACTAGAGAGTGATTTAGGCACCAACGTGAATAAAGCTAAAAGTGACATTACTCAGGCCTCTAGGGCATCATTTTGTTAATTTCTTCAAAATACTTGGAAAATAGTATCTTTGTAAAGTAATGAATATGGCAGTCTTATTTTTTTATAGTTAATGAAAAGGGCCAAATAGAGAATCTAAGAGTTCTGCAAATTCCAGGAAAACTGTAAAAATTTGCTGTGTCCCTGGTCTACCTAACTTATTCTGTGGGTAAATGCTGGAAACAGAAGCATAAGCCCACACTGGACTAATTGGCGCTGCTTTCCCTGCTTCCATGTGCTTTCCTAAAACAAGAGATTCACCAGAGTCTTCTCTACCTGTGGCCCTGGGGAGCTGCTTGAGTTATGGTTTTCTTCCCTTCTCAGTTCCCTAACAAAATCTCCCTCCTTGGCTTACAGAGGAAGTTCCCGCCCAGCAATACTTGGAAATTGATGAGGTGACAACAGAGAGTTTTAGAGTGACCTGGCATCCCCTCTCAGTTGATGAAGGGCAACACAAGTTGATGTGGATTCCAGTCTACGGTGGGAAGACTGAAGAAGTGAGTTGTCTGAGGCTGAAAATTAATCCAGGGCGTTTTATCTAGAAGTGAATGCCCACTGCTGCATTTGAGTTGGTCTCTGTTTTAAGACAGGTTGAGAATCCCAAAAGTAATTAATATTTTCCATGACCTGGAGTTTTACAAATGTCAAATCATATGACTTTTGTAAAACTAAAATGCATTTTTGCTAGGGCTTTAGTTATATATGTTATGGATTTCCAGATTCTTTGATAGTCATAAATGAAATTTTTAAAAACTTCAGAAAAGGCCCCTTTTGCAACATTAATCGTTTATTTGCTGAGAGATTTGAAAAGAAAAAAGTCTCTGGTTTGACTTTAAAATTGAATGCAATGGCCCTGAAGTTGTTTATGCTTAAGTCACTTACTGCTTACGCTCGGGATAACATCTTTCCATTTTATTATTTTTTCTTAACTTTTTCCTATGTTATTCAAGTAAACCCAGTTACTAAGCACCAAATACTTTTCAGGTTGTCCTAAAAGAAGACCAAGACTCATATGTTATTGAAGGCCTGGAACCTGGCACTGAATATGAAGTTTCCCTGTTGGCTGTACTGGATGGTGGAAGTGAGACTGAGGTGGTGACTGCCGTTGGGACCACACGTAAGTCTTGGTCAGGCCAAGATGGACTTCACAAGCTCTGACCATTTATTCTGGCACACTCTTCACGCCACCAGGTTCCCTGCACATCAGCCTCATTCCTGGCTACAGAGGCTTTGTCCGTAGAACTCTTCATACATCTTTACCTTTAATGAAAGCAACATGTGGAGCATCTTATCAGACTCCTAGTCTATCATCACCTAAAGGCAGGGACCATATCTGTCTTGTTCACCATTATGTCCCCAACACTTAGCACAGTTCTTGGCATATTTTAACTGTGCAATGAATATTTGTTGAATGGAGGAATGGATGGATGGATGGATGGGTGGATAAATGGATGGATAAATGGATGGATAAATGGGTGGATGGATGGATAGATGAAATAAGTTATAAATGAGCAAACAAATAAATGTAGGGCAAAAATGTCCAAGAGTTTCTGGAATTTCCCAAGTTGATCTTGGTTCCAAGAATCCACAAAATTCACTTGCTGATTCATTTGTCCCTTCATTTTTTAAGTATGAGGTATTAACCACATATTAAATTGTCTTTGATTGGGTTCCCTGGAGCCAGATTCTGAAGTAGAAAATTGCATCCAGAAGGTTTATTGAAGAGTGTAGTTGGGAGATACATCTGTAAGGAAATAGGACTTAGGGAGAAGCTAAAACAGAGCCCTCAGCTAATTCTATTAGAAATTCTGGACCTGGTATGACCCTTCTGAGTGGTCCCAACTTGAGTCAAAGGGGCTGGGCCTTTCTATCCCTGCATCCCCAGTGATTGGAGGCAGGCCATCTGCTGACAGTCTGCAACCCCAGGCAAGGCAGTTACCAGAGCTCTGAGCCATTGGCAGCTGTACTCCAGAAGCTGCTGGATGAGTATGTTGATGAAGAGGGCATCTAGGCGGATCACCACACAGCAGCTCCATCCACTGGTTGCCCAGGGTGGATACAAGAAATAGCAGATGCACTTCTTATTGTCTTCCTTGCTGGTCCTATTTGGCAGCCCCTTTACAACTTGATCTATAGCACTGTTTAATTTCCTTTCCTCTCCATGGTTATGCCCCATTTCAAAGTAACTGGGAGGTTTCACAATTTTATAGATGTAATTCAAGTGTTTATATGAAGGCTGGTATCTGTGATTAGAAACTAACTTCTTTGGGTTTGTTTCCTTATCTGTGGAATAGATACAATGTCTGCCTTACAACTCACTTCTCTCTTGTAACCGTGGTCAAGGTTGTTGTGAGAAACAAGTGACATAGGTGAACTTTTCTTTGAAAACTGTAAAGTGATATACACAAATGTATAGAGTTATCATCATTACAGAATTTTAAAGTGAGGAATATTTTTGTAGTTGACAGTGTTTGGACAGAACCACCTACGACCGAAGCACCTACCAGGCCTGTGACATCAGGTAAGGACAAATAGAAGCCTGTTTACCCATAAGAAAAGTTTGATTTAAACCGAACTTACATTATCCCAGTTTTATTTGATTTATATGATTGATTAGGAACAGGGCATACCAGTTCAAATTTCACTCCCTTCAGAGCTCTCAACCTCTTCTTATCCCTAAATGCTAATTGGTCTTCTCGTCTACTAATCAATATCACTGTGGTACTCTCTATTTTTCCCATCTTTGTTTTGAATTCCCATCTAATCTTTTAGAGGACGTTAGTATCCAGCCCCAGGAGTCTCTGCCCTACTCTTGGTCTCAGTGCCTTCTCCTATTGCTTTCTGTTGAGAATTATTCATATCATAGTTTCCATGCATTTCTGTGGGTAACTGAGCCGTGGCTGGTGTATTGGTGTTCCTACATCAGCTATTTTCTCTCTCAGCTTAACTCTCCCCTCCATTATAATATACCTCCCAACTAGTTGTCACAGTCAACTAGATTAAGCAAGTTTGTTGATATTTATTTCTTGACCTAAAACCTTTCAGTGAATCTCCAATACCATTCATTTATTCATTCGTTCACTGATTCATTCATTCTTCAGTTAACCTTTACTGAGCCCTTCTTTATGACCCCACGTCTCTTAATCATAACATACAAGATGCTTCGTGACTGGGTTCTGCTTCCCTTCCTGGCCTCAACCATATGTTTCATGCTTTTCCCATATCCTCCTGCCATCTAGAACTCCTAACCCTGAAGGTGAGATGTTGCGTTCTGTACCTACAGCCTAGTAGGTAAAGTTTTGCCTGATAAATGTCACTCTCCTGTCTCCTCTGTGACACTTTGACTATTTTTGTCGACTGTAGATCATTGTATGTCTTAAAGGCCTAACCAGTCTGACATACAGGAAAAGCTCAATGAATGTTTGCTGAATGAATGAATAAATGAATGAAGAGAAGAAAGAGTCCATGGAGATGGACAGAATGAAAGGAAGTTGGCGCAAGAGGGAGAAGAAACAATGGGACAAATGAGAGAGCAGTCACTTTGGGAGATGAAAAGGAACGTGTCAGAGAAAACGAGTGAAGGAGTGTGGACAGATCTCAGAGAAAGGATGAAATCCGTGTGGCCTGAGTGGATAGAGGCAGCCCTGGTGGGAGATTTGTGCTTTGAGTGACAAGTGTTAAAACAGAAATGGGGGAGCAGGTGATGGGATGTGCGTTGGATGCTAGATTGCACGCCGAGGTTGACCACATTTGGTCCCTCACGCCCACTTCTCCAGCTCAGCCCTAATGTGAAGTTCTCACAGTCGTGCTCCTCTTTGGGCTCCCTTTCTGGTTTCCTAGTCTAAGGGCTGCTCCCCAGTTCCCCTTCCTAGTGTATATACAGAGCTGGTGGTTTGAGGGATCCATGATCTCACCTTGAGATCTCTTAAGCCCATTTTTGTTTGCTACCAGTAGGTATCATGGCTCTCTATTAACTAAAGCTGAGTTGTTCTCGCTTCACCTGGGTCTACATGGTAGAGATACATTAAATGATACTTGTTGTCACGTCCACAAATCATCTCTGTAGCTCATTTTGAAATATGACGGATGAAAAGTTCCTTAAATACTTGGTTGTGTTTATTCCAGTTTTCCGCACAGGAGTCAGAAACCTGGTTGTAGATGATGAAACCACTTCTAGCCTGCGGGTGAAATGGGACATTTCAGACAGCAGTGTGCAGCAGTTCAGGGTGACCTACCTGACTGCTCAAGGGGACCCTGCCGAAGAAGTGGTAGGAACGGTCTGTATAAATACAGCTGACTAGCAACTCCACAAGTTTCCTGACTAACCAGGCTAACGAGACTATTTCCTGAGATTAACGCAAGCTTTACTGTCCATTTCTTCATTTCTCTAGAAACTAATGTTTTTGCTTGATCCAAACTTAACAACTGGTCTCCTGATGACTTTCTGTCTCCGAAACGTGCTGCGCATACAACCTGCTTTAAATTGATAAAGCATCTGAACCTTCATTACCGCTTTGCTTCTGTTGCCTTGACGACTTGTTAGAGCACAAAAATTGGGTCATAAGTAGTCCATTATACACTTGTCTGTGTGTGTGGGTATACGTGTGTGTGTGTGTGAGTGTGTATACTTTTGATATGTAAATTTTTAATATATAAACTTCTTTTATTTATTTATTTTGGTTGTGTTGCATCTTCGTTGCTGCAAGCGGGCTTTCTCTAGTTGTGGTGAGCAGGGGCTACTCTTTGTTGCAGTGCACAGGGCTTCTCATTGCGGTGACTTCTCTTGTTGTGGAGCACGGGCTCTAGGCATATGGGCTCAGTAGTTGTGGCTCATGGGCTCTAGAGCGCAGGCTCAGTAGTTGTGGCACTTGGGCTTAGTTTTTCTGTGGCATGTGGGGTCTCCCCGGACCAGGGATTGCACCCGTTTCCCCTGCATTGGCAGGTGGATTCTTCACCACTGCAGCACCAGGGAAGTCCAATATATAAAATTCTATATATATATATATATATACACATATATAACTTTTTTGCCCTTGGGAATCTGATTAAAAGTTTTTAAATGAAGCATAACTCAAAGGTCTTCTTTATGCAGTTGAAGTGTTCCTAATGAAATGCCATCCATTAACAAATAGTTGTATTTTTCACTGACATTGACTCTCTTTGAGCAGATTTATAGTCATTTCTAACGTATTCTTAATCATGAGTGTCTCCCTGTGGGATTTAGATTTTTATGTGTTGCGTTTTCTTTAAGTTGTTTCATCTATATTTGTTTTTCTCTATTGAAAACCTGGGTAGACTCTTTGTTATTAAGAAATAAAGTGTTTTTATTTTTTTAAATTAAAAAAATTTATACAGTTTTTAAAGGTTAGTTTCCATTTACAGCTATTACAAAATATTGGCTATATTCCCCATTTTGTATAATATATCCTTGAGCCTATCTTACACCCAATAGCTTGTGCCTCTATCTCCCCACCTCCCCACCTCTCCCCACTGGTAACTACCAGTTTGTTCTCTATATCTGTGAGTCTGCTTCTTTTTTGTTTTATTCACTAGTTTGTTGTAATTTTTAGATTCTACATATAAGTGATATCATACAGTATTTGTCTTTCTTTGCCTGACTTATTTCGCTTAGCATAATGCCCTCCAAGTCCATCCAAGCTGTCACAAATGGCAAGATTTCATTCTTTTTTATGGCTGAGTAATATTCCATTCTGTATATGTACCACATTTTATTTATCCATTCATTTGTTGATGGATGCTTAGGTTGTTTCCATATCTTGGCAATTGTAGGTAGTGCTGCTGTCAACATTGCGGTGCATGTATCTTTTTGAATTAGTGTTTTTGGAAAACTTGGGTACAGTCTTAATCGTGGCCTTCCCATGTTTTCTTTATTTACACCATACCATTCCTTTTACTCTAGAACCTGAAAATTGTTTCCTAGGCACACTTCCCATCAGACCCAATAACTCTGGTTTGTATCCAAGAGAAATTTTTCCTTTTAGTTATGAAATATGCTTTATTTAGCTTCATTAGTTGCATTTCTTTCCCTCTGCTGCATTATATTTGTGACACTCTAGGAAAGAAATCTCCACATACATCAGTGTTCAAGAATGGCATTATTGTGCTCGCTTCAGCAGCACATATACTAAAATTGAAACGATACAGAGATCAGCATGGCCCCTGCGCAAGGATGACACACAAATTCATGAAGCGTTCCATATTTAAAAAAGAAAAAAAGAATAGCATTATTATCCTTTCTTCCTTTTCCTTACTTATAAAGCCTTTGGTGGCAAATTATTTGTATCTGTATGATATCAATACATAAACAATGGTTTGAGCTCCAGAGTCTCTCAGGAAAGTACTTAATTTCAAGCTGATGGATGAATCGTTGTAGAACACAACGATAACACAATGGACAGTAGCCATGTCCACTGTGAATAAGCAGAAGGTCCATGAAATTGGTCTGGGAGTACTTTTGGAAAATTAATGGACACTGGAACAAAATAGGTTGAATTATAAATTCACTCGGATCATAGATTTCAAATAATCCATGATTGGAAAATTCAAAAAAATTGTGCTTAGCCGTGGTAACTAAAGACCTAATTTGGATGTTTTACTTTCCCTGTTATTGCCCTCATATTTCAACTTAGTCCCTAAAATGAAACCCATAAAAACTTCGCAGAGTGAGAGTTTTGTTTTGGTTTTTGTTTCTACTCTTACCAAGAAACACATTAAGCTTCTTGCTAAATTATTCCCGCTAATTTGGAATGAGTTACAGTTTAATCTTGTGCATGCACTTACAAGCTATGCAAGGTAAAATAATAATAATATTTACTTTGGATTATCTCTAGATAATTTTCCCTTTGCCAGTTTCTTTCATTTCACACTGTTTATTTTGAAACAAACTTGGACACCTAGATGAAGAAGAAAAGATCAAAAGTCTTCAACACACATGTGCCCCAGTTAAACAAACCCTTAATAAAAATGAAAAATATTGATAACTTTGATGGTGATTATTTACTGTGCAGAAATATTTTTGCTACACAGAAGAAAGTACTTTAGAATTCTTTAACTCTCAAGCCCCTATAGTGAATTCCAATGAAATTGGATTTGTTCACTCTTAATTTACAGGCATATTTTCAGGGACTCACCTGAGGAGTAATTGAGAATTTATATCTCAGTGTCTTATGAAACGTTACTACTATGTAAATGTAACGTATTATTATTACTGAAGACAGAAAGTGCATGCATCTAGTTTTAGATTATAGAACCAACGTAGGTCAGGAACTTGAAGATCTATATTCACTCCCACACAGCAAATGCATATCTTAAATATTTTCTTTTCTTTTGTTTTTTTATTGAAGTATAATTGATTTACAATTTGTTAATTTCTGCTGTACAACAAAGTGATTCAGTTATACATATATATATTATATATACATTCCTTTTTTAAATATTCTTATCCATTATGGTTTATCATCCCAGTGCTATACAGTAGGACCTTGTTGTTTATCCATTATGTATATAATAGCTTCACCTGCTAACCCCAATCCCCCACTCAACCCCTCCCCCAGCCCCTTCCCCTTGGCAACCACTAGTCTGTTCTCAATGTCTGTGACTCTGTTTCTGTTTTGTAGACAGGTTCAACCAAATGAATATCTTAAAATAATGATGCAGGCAGGGAAAGACAGATGGCTAAACCATATTACAAAAGTGAGAAAAGAAATGTCTGGATAAGAGAAATGCCTCTTACCATCTTTCCAAATTTTCCTTAACTATAAAAGCTGATTAAATTTACCTGAGGAAATGATAAACTAAAGTACTGAAGTTAGAGAATAGTATAGGTATATTGTAAACCAAAGTCAGGCTTTAATATATATAAAGCAAGGGGAATTAAATTTACTTTTACAATTGAGGTTAAGTGAAGTATTTCTTTATTTTCTAAGTATAATCAAATCTACCAAATATTCCCAATAAAAAGCTTTTGAACTCTTAGGAAGTAAAACCCCCTGTCAAATATTTCATAAGGATTGACTTTCAACTCTGCTCAGAAATATGGAGACATAGCAATGACATTGCCCTGAATTTTGTTGTCAGGGGAAGGAGGTCTCACATGTCTTAATTTGTGAAAGGCCAATCAGGATTCCAGGCTTTTCTAGAACCTACATGTAAAAATCTAAAACCATGTCCTGAATTCTGAGTTGCAAGAAATGTTCTAGAGTAGGGAAACTCAGAATGTGGCTCAGTCTCTTACAAGATAAGTTCAGGTATTAAGATTAAGCTTAGAAACGTTTACAGCAATCTGACATTGCTGGACCATCCAAGAATATGACTGTATTTTCTGGCGATTTTGTTTTACTGTATTTTATAAAAATATTGGTCGTCAGGGACTGAGATTAAAACATAACGGCACTAGCCCTACCTAGTCTTTAACCATAGAAGGCATGAAAATCACTGTATAGAAACAGAACTTTCTAAGACAGGAACAAACTGAGATGTGGGGAATCCTCTTTCTACTGTGGAAACAGCTTGCTGGATGGGATCCGGGCTGCTCTGAAGAGCTCTGGACAATAATGGAGCAGACATGAAGTTGCATTTCTGAAAAAATTAAAAACATGAAGTTCACTGGTTAGATTTGCACCTCATTTACCCATGAGCATCTTTTATAGAATTGTTTTCTCAACAAAACCATCATCTGCTATGACCTGTACCATCTGTCTTTAGTGGACACCTATCTTTTTTTTTTTTAATTTTATTCGAGTATAGTTGATTTACACTGTTGTGTTAGTTTCAGGTGTACAGCAAAGTGATTCAATTATACATATACATATATTCATTCTTTTTTAGATTCTTTTCCCATATAGGTTATTACAGAATGTTAAGTAGAGTTCCCTGTGCTATACAGTAAGTCCTTGTTGGTTATCTATTTTATATATAGTAGTGTGTGTATGTTAATCTCAAGCTCCTAATTTATCCCTTCCCCCCTGCATGTTTCCCCTTTGGTAACCATAAGTTTGTTTTCGCAATCTGTGAGTCTTTCTATTTTGTAAATAGGTTCATTTATATCATTTTAAAAAATTAGATTCCACATATGAGTTATATCATATAATATTTGTCTTTTTCTGTCTGACTTCACTTAGTATGATAATCTCTAGGTCCATCTATATTGCTGCAAATGGCATTATTTCCTTCTTTTTTATGGCTGAGTAATATTCCATTATATATATGTACCGCATCCTCTTTATCCATTCTTCTGTCGGTGGATATTTAGGTTGCTTCCATGTCCTTGCTATGGTAAATAGTGCTGCAGTCAACATTGGAGTGCATGTATCTTTTTGAATTATGGTTTTATCTGGATATATGCCAAGCAGTGGGATTGCTGGATCATATGGTAGCTCTATTTTTAGTTTTTGAAGAAACCTCCATACTGTTCTCCATAGTGGTTGAACCAATTTACATTCCCAATAACACTTTGGGAGGGTTCCCTTTTCTCCGCACCCTCTCCAGCACTTATTATTAGTAGACTTCTTGATGATGGCCATTCTGACAGGTGTGAGGTGATACCTTATTGTAGTTTTGATTTGCATTTCTCTAATAATCAGTGATGTTGAGCCTCTTTTTATGTGCTATTCAGCCATCTGTATGTCTTTTTTTGGAGAAGTGTATGTTTAGATCTTCTAAGTAGGCACCTATCTTTACCTTGCTTTGTGCAAACAAGCAGAGGTCAAGTGGAAGGAACTTTGAATGCCCAAGAGGAGGTTTACATTTTATTCTTGGGAATGAGTATCATTAGGATAAAGAGGTTTGCTAGAGCAGTCAAGTGGAGTAGAGGGCAGTGATTTAAAAAAGGCTCGGGAAGGCTTCCGTGGTGGCGCAGTGGTTGAGAGTCTGCCTGCCGATGCAGGGGACACGGGTTCGTGCCCCAGTCCGGGAAGATCCCACATGCCGCGGAGCGGCTGGGCCCGTGAGCTATGGCCACTGATCCTGCGCGTCCGGAGCCTGTGCTCCACAACGGGAGACGCCACAGCAATGAGAGGCCCGCGTACTACAAAAAAAAAAAAAAAA
>NW_020172779.1:5357547-5547513 GCF_003031525.2 Neophocaena asiaeorientalis asiaeorientalis
GGCCAGATATTCAGGATTTCAATATGGCTTTTTTTTTTTTTTAACCCAATAGCTATGTGGGTCTCAGTTTCCCCATCTGTAAAATGAGAGTAATCATACTTCTTACCTCAAAAGGTTGTGGTGAAGAGTAACTGAATTACTACATTAGAATACTTAGAGTAGTACTTGGCAGATAATAGCAGCTAGCTAAATGAGGGCTGTTATTATAAACCACAGCAACTACTACCTGGCAAGCAAAAATGAGCCCTCCGGAATGGTCCCATTGCTTTTCAGTACCCTACAGGCTAAACTTGATTGGTTCCAAGGCCGTGTGCTTCTCAGTTTGAGGGATGACCTTATATAAGGAACATCACCATGGGTGGTTTGCTAGGCAGACAGCTCGGAACAAATGCCTAGGCTCTGGGCTCCAGAGGGTTATATTGAGAAGAAATGCCCTAAAGGAAGCTGCATGGATAGGCTAAGACAAGACAGGGCAACCACAGTTCTTTCTTTACAAGTTCTTAATGCTAGGGTTATCTAACTCATTTTAGAATAAAACAGAGCTCCTTTTATAAAGTCTCCCTCCCAGGACTACATCAGTACCATCCGGTGTATTTCAATGTCGTTTCACATGAGGAGAAAATCATATTACTCTAATATAAATCACTTAATTCAGACTTCCTTTTTCATATTAAAAAAAAAAAAAAAACAACCTGCTTTTAGAGCTTAGCAATATCTTAGCAACAGCTGCTTCTGGGTTCAACTCGAGGCTTTCGAGGGCTTTTTCCATGATTTATAGGTTCCTTCCCTCATCCAGAAGTAGACAGCATGCCCTTTGCCTGCTGGCATTTTACCCAGCTCTTGAATCCAAAAGCATCTCCAGCTGTCCCAGTCTTGTGACTCCCTTAAATGCATTTGGGTCAGTTCTTACAACCTAGCATTTTTTCCAACCATGATTAAGTCTTTTAAATGGCCCAGAGATGTGCCAGCATCGAACTGCTGAAGCCTAGGCAGAAAGTTTTGTGGTTTTAGTATTGAGAACATGTGGCTTTTCTCGTCCACATATTCTTTTAGAGATGCCAGGATTCACACTGCTGAGCCACATGGAACGTTGCACTGATGCTCGAGCGGTGTCCACCCCATCGCTGCATTTTATTTTATGCAGCCTTTAGAGTCAGAGGAATGGTGATTTCAGATTGAGGAAGACGTCTCCTTTCAGAAATAAAAAAGCTGCGACATTTAGTGTCATTGGTAAATATCTTTCAACTCGGAAATCTTGGATTTAATGTGTGGTAATGTTGTTCTTGGCTAGCATCCACCCTTTTCTAAAATGCTGGGATTAGATGATCTCTGAAAGGGAAAGAATGGAAGGCTGAATTTTCAAGAGGATTTCAAGTAGAATCCAATGTGATATGCGGGCTAGATTATAGAATGAACACTCCTAAGCCGTAAACACCTGCTTTCCAAAAGGAAGATTATTCTCTCTTCTGGCTGCTTTACAAATACTGAACAGATGTTGAGAGAAGACTACCCCTTAGGGCTTAAGAGCTTCAAATTTAAGCCTTCCGTATTAGTGATTAGAAACTAAGGGGTGTTCTGAGGGGAATTTCAGAGAGAAATGCTTTTGCATGAATGCCCTTCTTTCTTATCATCACCCCCCAAGCACATCTCCTTGCTTCTAGTTATTTCAGCGTGCCTACAGTCCCACCGCGTTAGTAGAGCAGCAGGGATGAAAGTCTTAACTGAGACCACGGTCCTTTGCTTTTCTCTTCAGGTTATGGTGCCTGGAAGCCAGAATAATCTCCTTCTGAAGAATCTGCTTTCCGGTACTGAATACAAAGTCACAGTGACTCCCATTTACGATGATGGAGAAGGGGTCAGTGTCTCTGCCCCTGGAAAAACCTGTGAGTGAAGCTTTCCCCCTGTGGTCACTAGCTGACTAATTAGGTGAAAATGCTTGTCCTGTGTAATGCAACCCGCCCGGGTAGCTGCAGTGCAGCACGGTGAGAAGAGCAAAAATGATTTGGAGAGAGAAAATCCGTTTGAATTCTGTCTTCACACATTCAAGCTACGTGACTTTGAGCAAGTTGTTTCACTGATCTGGGCTTCCGTTTTCTTGTCTCTAAAACCTAAGACTTAAAATACAACTACATCTTGCTCCTCCAGCGTCTAATTCATCCCAAGTCCTGCTGAGTCTCCAAAATACATTCTACGTGCCTGTCCACTTTCTCTTCATCTAACTGCTCCATCCCCAATCCAAGCCACACTCTCCCACTGGAATGAGTCTTCCTGCTTCCATTCTTGGATCCTTTATACTCCTCACAGCAGCCTGAGAAGCTTTTTAAAACATGAATGATCTCATGTCACACCTTCATTTCAAGCCCCCCAACAGCTTCCCATTGTACTCGGGATAAAATCTAACGTCCTTCCCAGGCCCTCCAAGGCCCTAGGTGACCTGGACCCTACTCTTTGATCTCCTCTCCTGACAATTCCCTCAGCCATACCTCCTTTCCTGCTCTTCACTGGACTTTTTAAGCTTGTTTCTGCCTTAGAACCTATGCACTAGCCATTCCTTCTGTAGGAAATATCCTTTCCCAGATGTTTGCCTTTCTGGCTTTTTCTTGTCATTTTGGTCTCAGCTCAATGTCACCTGCTCAGGCTTTTCTGACCACCCATGCAAAGTAGCTCCCACCCTTTCTGATATCATCCTGGGTTGTTTTTGTTATCGTTTTGTTTTTTGTTTTTGGTCATGTCATAGCCCTATTTGCTATCTGATACTTCCTTGCTTACTCATGTATTTGTTCACTGTCTCCCATTCCTGGAGAGCAGCATCATAAGTGCCCAGGACCTCACCTGTACTGTCATCTCTGCAGATACCAAGCTCCTACAGTGCTGTGTGGCACAGAGAAGCAGCACAGCATGTGTGTTGTAGATGTCTTGGTCATGATGATCAAGTGAGAAGCATGCATGAAAACACATGGTCAAATCACCACAGAGTCTAAGTTGTCTTCATTACTGTTGTAATGGTACTTGCATGAAGATGACCCCAGAACCTGGTGGCTTAAAACAGCAACCATTTTATTGTATTGCTTGATTTTGTGGGTCAGGATATTAGGCAAGCCTTGCTGGAAAATCCTTCCATTTCACGTAGTATTGACCACAGTTACCTGGTGGCTGGGTTGGTCTGGACGGCCCAAAACAACTTTACCCACACGCCCGGCCTCTTGGTGGAGATGCCCAGAGGCTGGGCCCCTTCGTGTCATTTTAGCATGTTTCCATGTGGTCTTTCCAGCAAGATAGTCATGGTTTTTACATGATGACTCAGGACTATAAGAGCAAGAGTTCCAAGAGGTGGAAAGTGGAAACTGTCAGGACAGTTAAGGACTATGCTTGGAACTAGTACAATGTCGTTTCTGCTGTCGTCTGTTGGTCAAGGTGGTCATAGAACCCAATTCAAAGAGAGCATCATACCTTCTACCTCTCAATGGGAGGAAGGTCAAAAAACCTGTGCTGATCTTCAATCTACCACAGTTACTAAGCCGTTATGTGTGATTAGGTGCAGAATGGTAGCAAGGGCTGAATTCTCTACCTGGGCACCTAAGTATGGATTTTTTAATTAAGTATAAAAGTTATTAAAATTCTGTAGCTGCAAAACCCAAAGTCCTGACTCTGCTCAGCTGAGCAAATGGGTATTAGCTCCTCCTTCGACAGTATTTGGCATCTCCCCCTCCTCCCCGAGCCCATGCTATGAGGGCCTCCGCCCACACTCAAACCAAGCTTGCACAGTCTGCTGAATATCGTCCAGATCAGAGTATTAGGAGCCACATGAGCTGCTACGGTTATTTCCTTAGGGGTCATGTAGAAGGAGAGAAGGAAAGGGCAGAGCAGAGCAGTGGGACAGCACCAAGCTCTTCATTGCACTTTTCCCATATGTTGGCATATTGATTTGATCAGCATATTGGCATTTCTAGCATCTTTTGGTATTTTGCTGCTAAATAAATGGTTGAGAACCACAGACTTAAACAGCAATTTAAGAAAAAAAGTAGTCATTCACCTAACATTTATGAAGCATCTACCATGTGCTTTTTTTTTTTTTAACATCTTTATTGGAGTGTAATTGCTTTACAATGGTGTGTTAGTTTCTGCTTTATAACAAAGTGAATCAGCTATACACATACATATGTCCCCATATGTCTTCCCTCTTGCAACTCCCTCCCTCCCACCCTCCCTATCCCACCCCTCTAGGTGGTCACAAAGCACTGAGCTGATCTCCTTGTGCTATGTGGCTGCTTCCCACTAGCTATCTATTTTACATTTGGTAGAGTATATATGCCCCTGCTACTCTCTCACTTCGTCCCAGCTTCCCCTTCCCCCTCCCCATGTCCTCAAGTCCATTCTCTACGTCTGTGTCTTTATTCCTGTCCTGCGCCTAGGTTCTTCAGAACCATTTTTCTTTTTTTAGATTCCATATATATGGGTTAGCATACGGTATTTATTTTTCTCTTTCTGACTTACTTCACTCTGTATGACAGACTCTAGGTCCATCCACCTCACTAAAAATAACTCAATTTCGTTTCTTTTTATGGCTGAGAAATATTCCACTGTATATATGTGCCACATCTTCTTTATCCATTCACCTGCTGATGGACACTTAGGTTGCTTCCATGTCCTGGCTATTGTAAATAGAGCAATGAAAATTGTGGTACGTGACTCCTCTTGAATTATGGTTTTCTCAGGGTATATGCCCAGTAGTGGGATTGCTGGGTTGTATGGTAGTTCTATTTTTAGTTTTTCAAGGAACCTCCATACTGTTCTCCATAGTGGCTGTATCAATTTACATTCCCACCAACAGTGCAGGAGGGTTCCCTTTTCTCCACCCCCTCTCCAGCATTTATTGTTTGTAGATTTTTTGATGAGGGCCATTCCTAATGGTGTGAGGTGATACCTCATTGTAGTTTTGGTTTGCATTTCTCTAATGATTAGTGATGTTGAGCATCCTGTCATGTGTTTGTTGGCAATCTGTATATCTTCTTTGAGAAATGTCTATTTAGGTCTTCTGCCCAGTTTTAGATTGGGTTGTTTGTTTTTTTTTGATTTTGAGCTGCATGAGCTGCTTGTAAATTTTGGAGATTAATCCTTTATCAGTTGCTTCATTTGCAAATATTTTCTCCCATTTTGAAGGTTGTCTTTTCGTCTTGTTTATGTTTTCCTTTGCTATGCAAAGGGTTTTAAGTTTCATTAGATCCCATTTGTTTATTTTTGTTTTTATTTCCATTACTCTAGGAGGTGGGTCAAAAAGGATCTTGCTGTGATTTATGTCATAGAGTGTTCTGCCTATGTTTTCCTCTAAGAGGTTTATAGTGTCTGGCCTTACATTTAGGTCTTTAATCCATTTTGAGTTTATTTTTGTGTATGGTGTTAGGGAGTGTTCTGATTTCACTGTTTAGAAATTAATTTAGCTGTCCAGTTTTCCCAGCACCACTTATTGAAGAGGCTGTCTTTTCTCCATTGTGTATTCTTGCCTCCTTTATCAAAGATAAAGTGACCATGTGTGCGTGGGTTTATCTCTCGGCTTTCTCTCCTGTTCCATTGATCTATATTTATGTTTTGTGCCAGTACCATATTGTCTTGATTACTGTAGCTTTGTAGTATAGTCTGAAGTCCAGGAGCCTGATTCTTCCAACTCCATTTGTCTTTCTCAAGATTGCTTTGGCTATTCAGGGTCTTTTGTGTTTCCGTACAAATGCTACCAGAAAACTACTAGAGCTAATCAATGAATTTGGTAAAGTAGCAGGATACAAAAGTCATGCCCAGAAATCTCTTGCATTCCTATACACTAATGATGAAGAATCCGAAAGAGAAATTAAGGAAGCACTCCCATTTACCACTGCAACAAAAAGAATAAAATACCTAGGAATAAACCTACCCAAGGAGACAAAAGATCTGTATACAGAAAAGTATAAGACACTGATGAAAGAAATTAAAGGTGATACAAACAGATGGAGAGATATACCATGTTCTTGGATTGGAAGAATCAACATTGTGAAAATGGCTATACTACCCAAAGCAGTCTACCATGTGCTTTTAAATCTAAATTTAAAAAAAAAAAAAAGCAGGCAAGAGTGGTTTAAAAGTAGCATAGTAAATTTTGCTCTTTGGAGTTGGTTTTGGATTGTGTTATTTAACACTCTAAAGTTCCATAAAGTTACCTTAAATCCACCACTGCTGGGGGGAGGGGAGGAAGGCAGTGGGCAGGCAAAGGGGCTCCATCATGGCTGATGACCTGGACTCGAAGATATACTTTTAACTTTCACATGTTAAAAATTAGCATAATTTGTATATGTGGGTTCTAAAAAATACAACAAAGTAATGAATATAACATAAAAGAAGCAGTCTCATGGGTATAGAGAACAAACTAGTGGTTACCAGTGGTGCAGCGGGAGAAATGTAGGGGTGAGGGGGTGGGAGGTACAAACTGTTGGGTGTAAGGATGTCCTGTAGAACACGGGGAATACAGCCACTATTTTGTAAAAACTGTAAATGAAAAGTAACCTTTAAAAATTGTATAAAAATTTTAAAAATTTAAAATAACATAATTTGTAAGAGAGTTCCATGATACACTCACACAAATAAAAACTATTTAAAGACTATTACTATAGAAATATGACTTAAACTTCATTACGGAAATACTGTCACATTTAACGGTATCTTTACAGTAAGATTATTTCAAAGTGTGTTCTTTGAAATAAGTTTGGATGGTCCACTTTTTTAAAGCAGTGGTCAACACAACTAAATTCTCAACAACAAAGTGATAATGATAATGATAATATCCATCAATACTCACAATATTTTACAAAGGTCCTTCATGTAAATGGCTTTAATGTTTTGATAAAAAATTGATGGATGATGATATAAAGTTTCAAAAAATATAGGTAATGTGAAGATGAAAGCAAAAACAATCATCAGCATCTTACCTCTGAGAATTACCGTCATCACTATTATCTAATCATCCTTGATACGGCTGTACAAACATCCTTTGACAGTGAAACAGAGTGGTGTGTCAACAGAAATTTTTTAATAAACACAATTCAGTTTTACTTAAAAGTAACTGAAGAAGGAACGCAAATTTCATTGAATGAACCGCTGATCTTCAGAAAAAATTGTTTTACCACAAGAACAATTATTTTCTATTATTTAATATTTAACACAACCATGGATTCTCAAAGGCTTCTTACCCTGTGTTTTAGTACATTTCCCTTGTAAGTATTTTTAACATTGTGGGAAGACATCTTAGATTTTGTTAACCACAGGGTAGGTTGTAAAGATGGAAACCACACTAAACCCCCTTTTTTCATTTTCCTTCCTGCCCAGTGCCACCTTCTGGTCCCCAAAACTTACAGGTTTCAGAAGAATGGTATAACAGATTGCGCATTACATGGGATCCCCCATCTTCCCCTGTACAGGGCTATAGGATTGTCTACAAACCTGTCAGTGGTAAGTCATGCTTTTGAAAAAAATATTGTCTTTCAAGATAGGTTATTTTTGTTTTTACTTTCTATGTTTGGTTTCATCTTTGGCTTTAAGAAATGGGAAGAGTCTCTTACCATTTTGGAAAAAAAAAAGGCTTTGAACTTATGACCTTACGTAAAAATAACTGATACACTAACGAGCAGAATATATACTTAGTTTACATCTGACCTAGACACACCCCAGACAAGGAGCTGCCTAAGCAGACCTTGACTCCATAGCAGTAGGAAGCTTCTAGGGCTCGATGAGTATTTGGAATCTGTAATCTCTAATTCCTCTTCTACCTCTTCTTGAATTAGTTGGAAAAACTCCATTTACCAACTTCTCAGTCTCCTTATTTTGGAAACTACGTTAAGGTATAAAATTCATCAGAGCCCTAAGATTGTGGTAGTAAAAGGCTTTCTCATAAACCTCTCAGCCACCTTGATCACCTCTGTCCTTACTTCCCACATCATTATTTCCTGAAGGCAGGAGAATGACCCAGATGGGGGAGATTGTACCCTTGGTCCATCTGCCCGTGGAGACCATGTGCAACTTCACCTGTTACAGTATCATCTCCTGACACTGAGTATTTTCATGAAGTTTAAACAGGAGGCTAAAAATAGATATTATAAGAGTCTTCTCAGTTTTCTGGACCTGGGCCTTCAGTACTCCAATTGTTCAGCAGGAAAGGGTTCTCCTATTATTTCTCTTGATTTGGCAGGAAAATTTAAAAATCATCCTCTGGGTCATTAAAAAGCTCTTTCTGCCCTCAAAAACTCTGTGAGTCTCAATCTGTCATCTGAGATGTAGCTCTTGCCTCTAAAACACCTTCCAGACTTTTCTATTGTGTCCCATTATCTAGGTCCATACAGTTAAAATACTCCACCTCCAATTTCTCCAGACAAACATATCTCTGAACCATAAAAATGAAAGAGCAAGAATATACCATGAATGCACTAGCTTGCTCAAGACTGATGCCTTGGGATCCAACACCAGCTTTTTTGTTTCTTTTCTTTAGGCCTGAGGCACGTGTTCATTTGCAAAACAGCCCTGCTGAATTTATTCTTTGGACCATTCTATAAATACTTACCAGATTTTCTGAGGGAAAATAGCTTTGTTTTAGGCCAGTGGTTCTTAACTGGTACAGTTTTGCTGCCCAACAGAGAGATTTTGGTTGTCTACGTTCTGTCCCAACTTGGGGTGTAGGGAGTTGCTATTGGCCTCTAGCAGGTACAGTTAAGCATCTTACAAGTCACTGTAGGCAACTTGCTCCCCCATAGCTCCAGAATAAAAAATTATCTAGCCCAAAATGTCAACAGTGCTGAGGTTGAAAAATCCGGTTCTAGGTCAAGTGGAAGAACGGTATGATGTCATTTGCATTGGGAGTTGGGGGTGTGGGAAAATCTCTACTGAGATAACACATACATACAGAAAAATATAAATATATTGTTGGAAGGAGGGGGTTCTGGAGTAAAGTGATAAGTATTTTAGGACCTTATTAAGTCAAAGTGCTCAAAGAATGAGCACATAGGGGAAGAGGCAGGAGGTAAATACACTTGTATAGGACATAGCATGGAGTGTTTTTAATGATCAGAGATTCCGCTGGGTTGAAACAGAGATGAAAATGTAGAAGCCCAAAGAAGCCAGATAGTCAAGGGCCTTGGAGTACAAGTGTCATCTGTCTGGTCTTAAAAAGCATAAGAGGAGTGGGTAAAGCCCATAATGGTAACATATATGCTGGTCCCCCATGTGGCAAGGTATGGCATAGTGTCCATGATAAAATTTGCTGCTAAGGCCACTTGCATGCTGTCCGGGGACAAAGCTAGGTGCCTGAGGTGGGGTAACTGAAAATGACTTCTGTTTAGCACATGCCCCAAAGCCTATGACAACATAGGAGCTCCACTGTGAAGGCCTCGCACTATGGTGGGTGGTGGATTGTGGGGTGGGCCAGCTTCTTCAAGTCCTAGGGGAAGAACTAGTTGCCTAAAAAGAGCCTTAGGCTGGGAGTCAGGTATGTAAGTCTTGGAGCTAAATGGGGCTAGATTCAAACCCCAGCTCTGCTGTTTGCCTTTGGGACAATCTGAAACACAGTGGAGTAAGTACTGTTACTTCAGGAGTGTTTCCATTTTTCCACATTCTGTTATAACTGAAATACACTCTTTCTTCCTAGTTGCTGGCCCAACGCTGGAAACATTCGTAGGGGCTAACATTAACACCATCCTTATTACAAACCTCCTCAGTGGAATGGACTACAACGTGAAAATATTTGCTTCCCAGGCCTCAGGTTTCAGCGACGCTCTAACAGGCGTGGTGAAAACACGTAAGACTGATGTCCTGTCACTTCAGCCCCTGCATGTGGTTTTGCTGCTTTGTTTTTCCTATAACTCAACCCCTGCTTCAACTTGGCAGTTGGTTTTTCTTTTCCTCAGCCTTGCCCTTTCTGGATGGTGTTTCGTGGAAAGAAAGGTGTGTTCCTTACTCAGGGCTATAGTTCAGAGTCCTAGTTGGCAGACGGAATGTCAGAACCTGGCATGCCAATATGTTTGATGGTGGTGGATGGGATTTCCTTCTGGGAAGTCTTTGCTGGTATTTTTCAAATTAGGTGAAATTTTCCAACCAACCTGTATAGCCTGATGCGGCCAAAACCTATCAAAGTTGAGCCAGGGGGAAATTTGCCTTTTCTCAAAGCCTTTGCCCCTCCTCTCTCTCTCTCTCTCTCTCTCTCTCTCTCTCTCTCTCACTCTCACTATCTCGTGTGCGCACACACACACACACACACACACACACACACCCCATCCATAAAAGATACTTGCACCACTCAAAAGACTTCCTTCTCTATCTTTTAAGGGTTTACATGCTGTCTGCTCACCATCTGGGACTTCTCCTTGGCATGCACCGCTCACAGACACCCATGGTATAATACAGTGTTTTCCAACTCCAGCACATATGTTCCATATTCCTGACGTTTGTTATGCTTCCACACCATCTGTTTAATATATTTCTTTAAATGGACTTACAGTTTCTGTTTTTTTTTTTTTTTACTTAAATGCTTTTAAAACCCACAAATTACTCTAAACAGAAAACCAGTATTTTCAATACACGTTAAAGGTTAATACATAAATGACCAAAATAAAAATGGTTTGGCTGTGTGATCACTGAAATTATCCTGAGTGCTATCAACAGTACATGCCCCATACTCGAGAATGATCATCATGGTATAATCAGAAGTATGAACCTTAAATCTTCTACTTATTAGCTAAGGCCTTGAGCAAATTACTTAACTTCTCTGAGCCTAAATTTTCTCAACTCCGAGATGAAGATAATCATAACTGTTTACAGGCTGCTTGGCAGGATTAAAGAGATAATGTATAAAAAGTGTCTACCATATGGCAAGCACTCAATGAATAGCCACTATTATTATTGTAATAATTGTCCTTCATGCATTTGGGCCATATCTCACTCTGACTGCTAATCAAAAAATTAATCCGATAAAAGGAATTTGTAAGGATGAGGCATATATTAGACCAAACCCCAAGCCACCTATATCTGGCAACTATGTTTTATATAGGGCCTATCCTTTCATTAGAGAAAGCTTCCTGAATTCTCTTTTATGGAATATCTTTAGATTTTAAAGGCTAGATATGGAATCAATTTAATCTCAGAAGAAATAGTCTCTGTCTTCAACAGACCTAGGAAGGCTTTGGCCTGTGGTTCTGATCTCGTACTTGGCTGTTGAAATGATACTGTTTTAGGTACTACTGTAAACTGCAAGTAATTTCCCTGTGTTGTGCCATTATAGCAACCCCTCAGTCCCTCCTTAGAATAGCTTGGAGTCCCCTGTGCATTTCCCTACCCTTTCTTACCTCTCTCCTCTAGTTTATCTTCATTTTCCTCTCCAGATTACCCTTTCTGTTTGTGCCATGTTTTATGTCCATGATTTTCTATTGGTCTTTCTTCTCCTTACTCTTTCTTGTCTCTTTTTATCCTCCTTTCTCTGCTCCCCTCTTTCTTCTGTTTCATCCCTCTTCTTCCCTTTAATAAATGTGGTGATTATTCCAAATATATTTTAAAAGACTGAGGGTATTGAACTGTTTTATAGTCTACCCTTAAAGTAAAAATTAGATTGGCTTATTATTTGTTTTCTCTCTTTCTCCCAAGCAAGATAAAACCCCATACAATGGCAAATAAATTAATTCAAGGTGTTTTTAAAATTTAGTGTGGTTATATAAATCGTTACTGATTTCCTTTTTTGTTGGGGGGAGAGGGTTGTTTAATTGGCCTTAGGGAAGAAGGTTTTCCCTTGCTGACCTAACAGAAAGGAATAATGTCAAGATGCAAACTGTGATTAGTCTAGATTATCCCTACTGTCTTGAAAAGTAATTATAAGCTATTTTTAAACTTTATGAAATAGCTAAAAGAGAGGGGAAGTATGAGGAAATGATGTGGATGAAGTCCGAGGTCATTAGAGAAAGTAAACATTCTTAATTTTCTGCTCTTTCTGCTTGGATCTAAGTGTTAAACACTGAATGTTTAGTCCTCTATTGTATTGGAGAAACAATATTTTTACTGCTTCCCCAAATAAACTCCCTGTGAATCATTTTTGAATATCACAGCGTTTGCTCTAAGAGTATAAGAATCTGTGTATTTCTTTTGATTATTTTTTATCTGTGTAAAATCTTTCCTTTTTAAATTTTCAAATACGTATCCATTCTCATTCAATCATGTTTTGAAGACCAGTCGGTGTGAACTGCTTCTGTCTGAATAAGACTTCCCCTTTGTCTGCTTTGCTCTTCCCTTTCATTTAAACCATGACTATCTTTCAGTGGTTGATGAGTGCATATCGTATTAAACGTTTTTATTATAAAAGTATTATATATTAATTGTGGAATATTTTAAAAGCACACGTAAATAAAGAGGAAAGATTTAAAATCACCCATAAGTTTACTACCCTTGCTTCTGGTCTTTCCAGAATATATATTTTCTTTTGTGTTTGCAAATAGCAGACAGACCCTATCATACATCATGTTTTGCAACTGCTTTTTTTTTTTTTTTTTTTTTTGCGGTATGCGGGCCTCTCACTGTTGTGGCCTCTCCCGTTGCGGAGCACAGGCTCCTGCCGCGCAGACTCAGCGGCCATGGCTCACGGGCCCAGCCGCTGCGCGGCATGTGGGATCTTCCTGGACCGGGGCACGAACCCACGTCCCCTGCATCGGCAGGCGGACTCTCAACCACCGCACCACCAGGGAAGCCCGCAACTGCTTTTTTAAGTTATAAAATAGTTAACCTTTTGTGCACTAATTTATTGTGACTTTACGAATTTCCCACCCCTGGCTATGGAAATTTGAATTCGAATTTTACCATGTTAATTCAGACTTGGGGACATTTGTGGCATTGTCTGCAATATGACATAGTTATGTTTCTGTTTCACTACAGTGTTTTTGGGTGTGACCAATCTTCAGGCAGACCAGATCCAAACAACCAGCTTGTGTGCTCGCTGGCAGGTGCAGCGTCATGCCACTGCCTACAGGGTAGTTATCGAATCCCGCCAGGGTAAGTGCAATCCATCACATATGTTTTTGTCAATACTCATGTACTCTGTGCCAATCACTGTGGACAACACACAAGGAACATTAGACAAAAGCATTCTTCTTGAGGAGGCAATATTATGTTATGGATCGTGCAGGATTTGGAATCAGGACGGCTGGTTAAGCCAATTTTTTAACCTCTCCAAACCTCCATTTTCCCATCTGTAGTTAATGGGTAGAACCGTAGTGCTGATCTTGTGGCATTCTGCTAGGATTAAGCTGAGAGAATCCGTGTAAAACATTTGCAACAGTGCTTTGCACATATTAAGCACCCAGGAAATGTAAGCTGCTATTGGTGATAGGAGCTGAATAGGCAGGACTGGTAACATATGTTAAAATTATATGGCGCTGTTATGTTGGTCTTTACTCCATGGGGATCTAGGTTTGACTCTAATGTTTTTCTCAGTGATTTTTTTTTTTTTTTTTTACTTTTGGGGATAATTGATGAGCAGCAAACCCTCATTCAGGAGATGATATGAGGTATCTATGCTATCATGGACAGGTTCTTCAGCATCACAGCTCTCAAGTACATCTACAATTTGGGACTTGGCTTCAAAGTTGAAACACTGAAAATGTCTGCTTATTTTCACTAAAAGTATCAAGAAGAATGACAAAAGACTGATTCCCCAAAAATGAGTTTCCAGGGGCCATTAATCCTCTTTTTACATTAACAGCATGACTAATATTCAGAAGATGAGATCCAATAATGAAAATTACTTTAATCAGATTTGTATTATCAGTAGAAGAGATGCGTCTTGTTATTTTGGGGCAGGACATAGACACTAGAGAATCCCAGTTGATTTTTTTTAATCTTTCAAACTTGCTAATAAGATCGTTAAATTTTCTTTCTTTCTGGGTAAATGATCATGGTTTCCCCATTTGAAAAAGCAGAAAGAGCTAATTTTTCGGGTCTGGATAGGACTGAGTTTAGTTCGTAGCCCACATCCCTGGCTATAACTACATTCAACATGCAGAAATCCCACTTTTGATCCAATCCAGAAAGTGGAAAGCACAGTTTAGTAGAGGGCTGAGAGTGTTTGGAAATATGCTGAAAATACGAGAATAGGAGATGAGAACACGAGAAGAGATTCCTGCCAACACCAACCAAGGCATTGTCTCCACAGGCGTGCTTAAGCTATTAATTCCTTATTCCCTGCATGTGATCCCGTAAGGGTCTCTTTAGCCAGACACTGGCTAAGCTTATGGGAGTGGCTTTAATCTGGAATAAACATTGAATAAGGGAAAGTCAGGACAAATCATATGGGTTTTATGGTGGTTTTATGTGATTTATGGGATGCTTAAGCAGAATTAGATGAAAGATATGCAAGTGTTTGAGAAACAACTATAAATCTTGAGGAGTTATGTTTCATTTATCTTTTTAAGACTAGCTAAGTCGCACTTTAATATAGAACGGTTGACATTTATCACATTTCGGTGGTATTTGTTAAGCTTTAACAAAATAGTAGCTATAAAAATCACACTTCCAAACTACTCCAGAATATTTTTATCTTTTATATCATTTAAGAAGTTGGCATTGAGACATAGGTTCCTGTAGATATTCACTGGCTTTCGTTAAAAATTATAATTATATAGATTGACATAAAGATATCAAAACTGTCTATCATGGGATTAGTGAAATCCATCAGTTTATTTATTTTTTTTAATGGTTTTACTTTAGCATATTTGAAAAATGGCACTGGGATTCTTATCAGAGGATGTGATTGACGGGTCTGGTAACACTGATCTGGTAATTTAAAACCTCAGTATGCTCTTTCTGATGCCAAGATGTTTACTAGCAAAAAATGCAAGTCCCTATTTCCTTCTTCCAGTTAAGTTAATTTGTACTCTCCCAGGATTGTCTTCAGGCTGCCAAAAACCTCTTTGACTGAGCCTCAACAGTCTCAATTCAATAGGAATGAACAAAAGTGTTGCTCAATTTATTTTTCATCAGCACTTATAGCTGAGAGATTTATAAGCCCAGTTAGCCTACATCTTATTCACTCAGGTGTCCAACTGAATATTATTAACCAACTAGACAGCAACAGATTCTAATTGATGTTTGGGGTGGGGAGTTAATGTGGGGAGAGCAGTAGGGAAGATGTTTAGATATTTTAACTTACACAATTTAGGTCAGGGAATAGTCTTTCCACATTGGAATGGGGAAGAATTAGATTGAGTTTCTTTATCTCACAGAGAAATGTGATTATCCTGATTACTGCCTTCGAAGGACTTGTGATTAGATGCCCCTTCTTCCATGGGCACATGAGTCCCAGGGCTCCCGCTGTTTTAAAAATGTAATATCTCCCACTGGCTACATATGCTACCTCTGCAGAAATTTTAGCCCTTCCGCCTCAATCAGAGGAGAAACTAGAGAGAAATGGGACCCAATTCCTCCATGCGATGGAGTAAAGCCTCATCCCAGGCTGGCTTATTTATGAATGTCTCTGCCAAACTGCTACTGTTTGACAGGTAGTTTTCTCAGTGTGTGTGTGTGTGTGTGTGTGTATTTCCCATGGTCTGGTCAGTGCACTTTTATCCTGAGATGAAGTCGGTGGGTTTGCGTCTGCTCTGACCACAGCTGCTGGTCAACTTTCTTCTCTGGGCTTCAGTTTCTCCTAAATGACTTCTTTTGAGGCTTTCACCTGAGGTAATACCTATAAATTTCCAAGGTTTTGTGAATAAAGCAGCAAGACTGTATCATTCAGGTTTGCTTGTTTTGTTTGGGAATGGTAGAAACACGAATAAAATGGACTTAAGCGAAAGGGTCAATTTCTTGGCTAACATACTGAGAAGTTCAACAGTATCTGTCTTTAGGCATGTCTAAATCTAGGTGTTCAAACAATTTCATCGAGATGAAGCCTTGCTCCATGCTTCTGCTCTGCTCTCCTCTGCCTTCGTTCTCAGCCAGATTGTGAGTTGGCCCCAGTCTAATCCAAATTACATACGCCTAGCTTCCAGCTTAATAGTTTTACTGAAAAGAGAACTCCTCTTTCTCAATTATTCCTACAAAAGTCCAGGAACTGAGTTGTATTGGCCTGGTTTGGGGTCACATGCTCCTAAATCTGTCACTGAGTTCAAGGGCATGAAATAAAATTATGGGTGAAACCTGGTTACTTCCCAGCCCTGTGTCTGGAGGCGGGGGGCGGTGGGCGTTCTTATTCAGTCCTTTCCAAATCAAAAAGACTCAGAGCGGGGAAGAATAGATTCAAAGAAAGAAAGATTAGATGCAAGACAGGCAGAAACAACAGCTGTCCTCTACCCATGTAAATATTTTGACTTTTTTTTTTTTTTTTTCCTGTGGTATGCGGGCCTCATTGCTGTGGCCTCTCCTGTTGCGGAGCACAGGCTCCAGACGCGCAGGCCCAGCGGCCATGGCTCACCGGCCCAGCCGCTCCGCGGCATGTGAGATCTTCCCGCACTGGGGCACGAACCCGTGTCCCCTGCATCGGCGGGGACTCTCAACCACTGCGCCACCAGGGAAGCCCTTGACATTTTTTAATTGCCAATAAGGAGAAAAAGAAAGATTACCAGAAGAATCAAGTCCTCTCAAGAGAGACTGAATTCAGATCTGCTTTTGAGTCAGTCATCCACTTTCCAAATTAAATTGTAGGCTTTTGGTTAATCGTAGGACACACCAAAGTCAGAGACTTTGGGGTGGTTTTGAATAACTCAGAACCCCATGAGAACCTCCGTTAGTTCTGCAGATGCTCAAGAGTTCTGTCTCTCTGTCCAGCTGTTTCTGAGTTGACGTGACACCCGAGGTTGGATGTAGCGTTTCCCTTCAAGTTCATGTATTTATACACCACATGGACCATGATACTGTATTCCCTCCCTAATCGCATTAACTTGGTGACTTTCTTTTTAGCCTGAGTTTTTAAAGTTTCAAAGAATGCTCAACTTCTCTTCTATCTTTAGGTACCAAAATGTCAATTTTGCTGTGTCATCTATTAACAAGAATAGAGAATTGCAGCATAGTGGAGAAGCCTACCTTATCAGGGACCAGATCCCCCTCAAAATGATCATATGAAACAAAAATCTATTCTCAAGATTAAACTTTTTTTGAAGCAGTGATATTATGCTTGGGGGTCAGAGTATTTGAAAGACCTGGAGAGTGGAAGCATACATCATCAAATTCCAGCTGACTCTCCTGGATCCTGGATATTACTTGCTTGTGGATCTCAGTAACCACTCAGGACATTTTGGGGAGTCAAGTTGGTATCATGATAATCACTATGACAGTAACTCAGAGAATGTATTTAGCCTTGCTTCATAAGAATGAATGCACAATGACAGATTTTTCCCCCCCTTCCAAAAAAATAAATTTGACTCCTGGCTTTTGGCACAAGGTGTTGAGGAAATTAATCATCATTTGATCACGTTAAATGTTTTTCTTTAAGGCAAAGCCATTAGACCTGAATCACACGTGCCAAAAGCAACACGGATACATCCCCATTCATGTAACCCTTCTTCGTTAGCACTGGGATCAAACTGATACTGTTTCCCATTAATTTTCCTGTATCTGTTCCAGTTTTCCAATGATTTGTAGATTTTTTGTTTTTGGTTTTGTAGTAGGAGTGAAGCCCATTTATATTCTATTGTCAAGGGTCTGTGACATGGGGATTCATGAGAAATAGAGGAAATGACAGAAAAGTGCATTTCTAGGATTGATTCCTGGAGAGTCCTGGAAGCTTTTGTGGAGATAGATAAAGATGATCCATGCATGGATTTGGGAAATGTTTGTATTACAGGTGGCTCACAGAAGCTTGCAGGAGGCTCCAAAGAGTGGTTAATGGTCAGAAAGAAGCAGCTATTATGGGGTTCTGAGCCTGGGAACCCCAGGCTGAACTTGGACATCAGCAAAGCAGAGGGCAGGGTTTACTAATATTTTCTTACTATTAAATTCCTTTCACAGCAATACATAATCTCACAAACACCTCAACAATTTTTTTATTTCATTATTTTGAATAATATATGACACAGAAAATATTGAGGTAGACCTTAAGTCATTCCACACAAATATATTACTAGAGATTATATTATGTTCACTTTTGAAACTCTTTAATATTCACAATTATAAAAATAAATTTCAAATGGCTTTCGACAAATGGCCTTAATTTAATTATATTAAAAACAATCAGGATTTGTCCATAGACAAAATTTTAAATGACATATATCATGTTTGTTCTGACATGTATGTTATAATATATTTTTGTTCAGATATGTATTTAAGATATGGATTGAAATTTACTAGGTATTATACTTTCAAAATAGACCAAAATCACTTTTTAACCTTTTCACGTTTTATGCTTAAAAAAGCAATTTTTTTTGCTCTATCTTTTTTTTAATTTATTTATTTTTTATTGAAGTATAATTGATTTACACTGTTGTGTTAGTTTCAGGAGGTGTACAGCAAAGTGATTCATTTATATATATGTGTGTATACATATATACGTATGTATACACACATATATACGTATGTTTATATGTTCTTTTTCAGATTCTTTTCCCGTATAGGTTATTATAAAATATTGAATATAGTTCCCTGCAACTGGTATTTTTTAATATTTTCTATATTTTGTTCGTATTTAATAAACTATAACATTTTGCAGGAGTTCTCAGAAATATGTGTAATATTTAATCAATGTAGTTTTTAAACACTGGTTTTTAAATTCCTAGAAATAAAACTATATAAGGCTTTAACTAGGATGCAATTTGTGGATCAGATGAAAATCAATCTAGAGGGAAATTTGCATGGTAGTTTTTTTCATGGTAGCAGGGATTCTTCTTCTTATCCAATTATCCATGGTTAAAAAATAAATAATGGTTAAAAAATAAATAAATCAACACTCTATGCCTGTGAAAAAAACCATTTTAAATTCTTCAGTAATGGAAGCCACCAAGGTAGGCAGCTGTGCCAATGGAGCTATAAAGCACTGAGCCACGAGGACTCATGTGATCTCCCTACTATCATGCTTACTAATTTCATATGCACTCAGCAGCTCTCCAACTCTTTCATTTTGAAAAAAATTGTATATTTAACTTATATTATTTTATGATATATTAATGGAAATTAAAGCAACATCCTCTGAGACTGGGCTTCAAGGTCTGAATTTGCATTTCACTTCTGCTACTTAGTGTATGGACTTGGGTAAGCTACTAACTTTCCTAGCCTTCAGTTTCTTGTCTTTAAATTGGGGATAATTATAAATATTATAAGGATCCAATGAGTTAATACACATAAAATCCTAAGAATAGTGCCTGGTACGTGGTACGTACTCACTAAATGTTGGCCATTACTACCTTTGCTCTTATTTTTATCATTAAATACCAAGCACTGAACCAGGTACCATAGTAAGCTCTCAGGAAGTGACTAATATAATTAATCCAACTTCTCCCAGTCTCCAAACCTGAGGGCAAGCACTAATTCTTCTAAGAAGGCAAAGAAATTTTGCTGTGGATATGGGAATGAAGAAATTAGCCAACAGTTAATCAGGCCTCCTAAATTCTTTGTCATGCCTCTGCCATGGTAGAGCCAGGACAGAGAAGGTGGCAGTGGAAATGGCTGTGTGTGGCATGTCTCCTTGGTAGAACAAAAAGAATATCGGAACCAGGAGTTGGGAGACCAAGATGTATGGGATGATTTATGGTCGTAAGCCACTTAAGCACCATGTCCTATTTCCTCAATTATGATTTTAAAAGAATAAAAAAGGATCTTTAAAGTGAATCCAAGGAATTTGGAGAGCCTCCTCCTAGCTTCCTAGCAGTCTCCTTTGCTATCAAAAGAAATCCTGAGTGTCAGTGAAAAATCAAGACTGAGAAGTATGAATTGGACAGTCCGGGGACACCCTGGCTGTCCCAGTGCTGTTCCAAGCTCTTGCCTGCATTTGTGGCAACTATGCAAACCACCTGGACCCGTAGATGAACCTTCTGAGACCCTGGAAGCCCACTTCTTAGCCCACAGGCATGAGACCTGCTTAGCACCCTACAATTTCTAACTCCATACTTATATCTTTAGGCCATTGGCAAGAAGGGCATCCTATTGTATGGTAATAAGTTGTATGGGGCCAAAAGGATGTATCTTTTTATGTCAAGTTTTAATTGTTCGACTGTGTTCTGAAGAATCATATTGAATAAAAGGGAATTCTAATTTTTAGAATTATATAAATAAGTAAATATATATATATATAAAAATATACTCACCTTGACACCTGTCCAAAAGGTCAATTAAGTTGTGTACATATAATTATAAACATGAACAGTTCTCCATTTGTTAAAGGATTGACCTCAGCAGCCTTTTACTAGTCAGTCTCATTTCTAAACATATAAAATGTGATTTTCAATTATGTAAAAAAAAAACAGTGGAAATGTTAACTCTTTAAAAAAAAGATACACCCCCTCAAACAAGTTTAATTCATTCTGGAGTTATCTGAATAGGCCATGCATATTAAGCATTTTAGAAGCAAATCATCCACTGATGGCTGTTTTAAAAAGTTCATGTATTGTTCATGTATGTTTTGTTTTGTTTTTATTATAGATACACAAAAGCAAGAATCCACTCTGGGTGGAGGGACAAACAGACATTGCTTCTATGGACTTCAGCCAGATTCAGAATATAAAATCAGTGTTTACACAAAGCTCCACGAGATTGAGGGACCCAGTGTGAGCATAACGGAAAAAACACGTAAGTCAGGGCTTCCCTGGTGGCACAGTGGTTGAGAGTCCGCCTGCAGATGCAGGGGACACGGGTTCGTGCCCCAGTCCGGGAGGATCCCACATGCCGCGGAGCGGCTGGGCCCGTGAGCCATGGCAGCTGAACCTGCGCATCCGGAGCCTGTGCTCTGCAACAGGAGAGGCCACAGCAGTAGCCCGCGTACCGGGAAAAACAAAAACAAAAACAAAAACAAACCACGTAAGTCAAGTGTGTTCTCTCCTGATCCCTGTCTTCATGAACAAATGGTATTTTAGGCGTCCTGTTTTGGTTCAAAAATCTTATTCCGTTTAGAAAAATATTAGCTATTGCTGTGTGGGAATATCTATAATACAATTTTGTGTGTCTTATTCAGTCCCAGAATTCCCTGCTTGTGGCCCACTAATGTCATCTGTATGGTTTTTTTCCATCCTCCATATGTTGTCACAGGGACTATAAGGCCATAGGATGGCAAAGTGCTTGAAACAATGACCTATATTGTGATCTATTTCCATTAGGAACATCTGTGGAATGTGGCGTGTGAAATGAAGTGTAAGGACTGGGTCCTGACATTAAAACAATGGCACATTACTACAGCCATGAGGGTGGGAATGGAGCCAAGACGTTCCAACTGGCTGACCCTAGACTTGCCTACTTAAGAGGCTCTTGCTCTTTTTCCAAGCTGGCTGGAAATCTGATGCACTGAAGGGAAAGGCAAACTATAAAATGAAAACAAGGCACTTTTTACATGTTCTAAACAGCAAGGAGGGTATCAACTTCTTCGTATGTCAACTTCTTGATATCCTTTTAATCAAGGATTCCGGACCTAGAGGCCACAAACATTAAAATGGTTTGAATGGTAGTGAATTCCAGGGGACATATGTGTGTCCCCAACTCAGTATCTTGAACTTAAACTTGAAATCCCCAGAGATTGGTATCAGAATCGGTGGTGGGCGATGGGCTTTCTTGGTAGCCCCTCTATCATGCATTTGATGTTTAGGAAGTTCTACTACCCGTGTATATAGGCCTTTCAGTTGCCCTGAACATGCAGAAAGAAATCATCATCAATATATAATCTTCCAACAGATAAGGTGAAAGTATAGTTAATGGAATCATCTCCTTTCCAACACAGAGACTTTATTTCATAACACTGAAATATTCAACAGTTTACAGGACACATGTATTTTTGAGGTATAATTTACATTCCATAAAATTTACCCATTTTAAGCATACAATTCAATGATCTTTGGTAAATGTAAAAGGTTGTGCAGCCATCACTACAATCCAATGTTAGGACATTCCCATCAATCCAGAGAGCTTTCAAGCTCATCCCCAGTGAGTCTTCTTTCCTACTGTCTGCCTCAGGCAGTCTACTTTGTTTTCTTGTACATTTCTAGACATTTCATATAAATGGAAATATGTAATATGTAGTCTTTTGCATCTGACGTCTTTCACTTAGCATATGTTTTTGAGGTTTATCCACACTGAAGAATAGATCAGTTATTTGTTGCTTTTGATTGCTCATTAGAATTTGTTTTATGGTTAGAGGATTATATAATTTCAAAATTATTAGAGGCCTGGTAGTGCATGAGATTTAGAGTCAAATAGGCTTGGTTGGGGTCCTTTTTAGCTTTGTGGCCTTGGGCAGTTTAACATCTCTGAGCTGCTTTTTGCTTACCTATAAAATTAAATACCTACTCTCTTACCTCCTTTGGTGGTGGTAAAGATCCAATGAAAAGAGCCTGCTGAGGAACTTCTCAACCTGTATCTTATTGAACAAGTACTTTTGTTATCACCGTTGCTGTCTTCCTGGAAGTCACAAACTGATGGCCATGGGGTTAGATCTCACTGTCAGCTATGTTTTTCTCTGGCCTATTTTTTTTTTTTTTTTTAAGTTTTAAAGTATTCTTGAAAAATTCAAAAGATCTGACAACACAGGGCACACAAATCCTCATGGTGCTAAATCTACAGAAACTCAGTAACTGCTGTCTCTTTTAGACAGTGTTATGTGCTCTTAAGTTTGTTATTCCTTAATGTTTAGGCTATGTTCTTTGCTCCCATTCATTACTTGCCTGACCTCTAAAACTATTTGAGTTTGGGGACTCTGGTCTCCTTCAAATTCCCCTAACCTTAACCTCACAACTGTTAACTACCAGTCCAGGGTTATTTTGGAAAGCTCTGTTTGGTGTAAATGTTTTCCTTCTGTTGGGGACATGTGTCATCTTATAGCTTCTACCCACTGGCTCTAGTTCAACCTTCTGAAGCAAATGCAGATTGAGACTGTTCCCCCTTCAATGTGACAGCTTCTCACAGACTTGAACACAGGGACCATCTGTGTGCCACACAGAGAATATAAACACATGTTCCCAGTTCACTGTGGTTCTTCTTACCCAAGAGACTCTTAGGCCAGATGTTCTAACCAAACATATTGATCTGGCTTCCAGAGCCACTCACTGATTTTGTTCTTGATTTATTGACTAAAGTTAGGATATGCCTCAGGTTTTCACATTAAAGAAAATGCACCATTGTAAAGATGACCCACTGCTTCCACAAATTTTAAGATAAATACATCTGGCTCTAGAAGGATTTTATGGTGCTTTCAAAAAAGTTTTGCAGTCCTAGTTTTAATATTAAAATGTCTCAAGTGTTTTTACTTTTGAAACTTTTTAGTTTCCAAAAAATTGCCTTTAAAAGAAAAAAGTGATATTCTGTATCTGTAATAATGCAACAGAAGGTATATATTGTGTTGTCTCCTTCCCTCTTTCCTCATTCTTTCTTCCCAGAAATACCCATTTGTACCAGCTTGGTCTCCTTCAAGAAATTCTACCTGTTACTTGTTGTGTGTGTGTGTGTGTGTGTGTGTGTGTGTGTGTGTGTGTGTGTGTGTGTGTGTGTGTGTGTGTGTGTGTGTGTGTGTGTGTGTGTGTGTGTGTAACCATATAGAAGTGTATAGATAAATCAGTATTATATTTATCAGTTAAATAGGATTTTTTCAATTTTCACAGATGGGATCATACCATGGTTTTCTGCTTCATTTCACATAAGGATTAATCTCAAACACTTTTCCATTTTTCCATATCAGTAATATACCTCATTCCTTTAAATGTTGAATCACTTTACTCAAATAATATTATTTTATTGGCTCCTAGAATTGGAAGAGACCTTAAAATTTGTCTCTTCCAACCTTCCTGGCAGTGAAGGAATTCCTTTTACAACATTCCCAGCAAACAGTCTGCTTGAGCTCAAATCCTTCCAGCTAGTTGGCGCTTACTGTCTGCAGAGGCTAGACATTCCTCTGTGTGAATGGTTATGATTCGTTGAGGGTTTTCCCTCATATTAAACTGGAATAATAAAAATAATTTTCTCAATTTTTCTTAAGTCTTTAGTGTCAAATAAGAATTTAAGAAAAGAATATATAAAAAAAATAATATTAGGATGTTTACCTAATGATGTCATAGCTTCCTGATGCTTTACCATGTGAATTGGTAAGAAAGTCACTGCTCTGATGTGACTATACCTGTGACCTTTAACCAAACCACACCTCCATGTATTACACAGTTTTCTCATCCCTCATCATCCAGGTTAAACTGATCAGGACACACCGTAGCCTCCCAAGGTCCTGCCATTTTGTTCTCAAAACTGAAAGTTTCCCAGACACAGCCTGAATGTAGTAGGGAGTAAATCAGATTCCCTTGGCGACCACATCCTGGGGATGCAGGGTCAAAAGGGAGAAAGTGCTATTGAACATGGATTGATGGTCAATCCTTAGGCAGAATGGAAATAAAGTTTATTATATGTGTGAAAGCAACCAGAGACTAATCTGAAATAGGTTGGCAGGGTTCCAGCCTTAAATCAGTATTAAAACCACTTTGTAGTTGACAGTTTGATTGCATTGACTCCCACTGGGTAAACTGAATTGTGGCAAAATGACATTTCAAGCCTTCAGTCTGAGGTTGAGGGGATGGTTGGAACCAGTTTTCACAGGCTTTGGCTGATTTACAGTGGGTACTAAATTCTCAAAGAAGACAGTTGTCAAAATCACTGACTCCCCTGAAGAATTATGACTCCATGGCCTCCCGCTCTTCGCCACAGATGAGATGCTTAATTGATGTTGTTTCTCCCTCTCCTTTACAGAATCACTTCCTACTCAGCCACCTACTTTTCCTCCAACCATTCCACCAGCAAAAGAAGGTAAAAGAATTATACAATCATGATGTGATTTTAGGTTTTGGATTTCTGTTGGTATTGTTTGCTTGTTCATTTAAAACCCAAGGTATTAATGGAAGATATTTTCTCCTTAATACAAATGCTTATCAAACCCTTATGGTGTTCAACTTGGCAATGAGTAGTAAATAAGACATAGAGATCTAATATGCAGTGTAATGAATAGAGGCAGCAATATTTTACTATAATTATGTGATGCGATAGAGATGCTAAATGTCACTATATCAACAATATTACAATATATAAATGTATCAAATTAGTATGTTGTACACTTTAACTTTATGCAGTGTATATGTCAAATATATTCGACAAAAAATCATCTAATATAGACTCTGTACACACAGAATAAATTTTCTAACAGAATTTCTTCATATTTATTTCATCAAAAATAGAGTAGTACATGTTTACCAAGGAAGAGTAGTTACATAATTTATGAGTGAGAGTGTAGTTTATAATTCTGTAGACAAGGGTAACAGTGTTCCAGCTTACCTCCAAATGTCTCTCCCAGTTGTTTCTTTCTATCTTCATCACAAGAGTTTCTCATCACCTCTTACTTGAGCCATTAAGGTAACTTTCTAAAAACCTTTCAAACACAGTAGTGATCATTAATTTTTTTATTCCATTAATGAACATTTATTAACCCTACTATTCATTCTCAAAGCTCTTATGCCAGGTACTTGGAATGCAATAACAATCTATGATTACTGCTCTCTGCTTATTTTCAGTATTGCAAGAGAGATAGGTGTTTGCCTAGGTAATTACCAGCCAAGGAAATGAGTTAAAAAGTGGAGATTATACTATGGTAGCCCAGAAATGAGAACAGTTAATGCTGCTGCAGGTTAATTACCTGTAAAGGAGGAGGAGGAATTTGATTTACATTTTGAAGAATGAGTTTTACAAGTAAATAATGGAGAGACAAGCACTCGAAGTCATGGAGTGATCTAAGCACGTAATGTGTTTGGGGAACCATAAGCACTTTAGTGTGACCCATAGAGAAAAGTGAAGATAGAGTTATGAAGTGGTTTGTGTGCCTGAATAAGGAGGCTGGGCTTTATCCTATAGGACATGGTATGCCATGAGGAGTTTTATGAAGAGAGGGTGACCTGCAGAAATCTATGTTTAAGAAAGATAACCTTGGTGAAATGGGGAGGAGGGATTAGGGCAGGAGAAGATAAAGCTAGAACACATAGTTGGAAGGTTGTTTTGGAAGACTTCTTCCATTTACCATGCATTTTTAAGTACCTATTACGTACCAGAGATACAATGAAAAATAAGTTGTTCCCACCTTTCAGAGTGTTAGCAGACATATGGTCCATGCCAAAAGTTCCTTAATATTTGGTCCTGTCCAAAACAATTTGGCATGGGCCAAATATGCTTGTAACATTTTGGATGGGATCAAATTTCAAGAACCTGTTGGTATAGACCAAATGTCTTATCAACGTTTTAGACAGGACCAAATGTCCTGCAAGGGACAGGAACATAGTCAGAGGGGTCTGATGCTGGAGAGTGTAAAGATCAAGGAAACAAAGCGGTAATAAGAAACTGTACAAAAATAAAGCTCAACATCCTTCCTAGCATACCAGGCAAAGTCTTCAATGATCAACCTATGTTGTGGTATCATGTCCCAGACTATATTAGTTACCAGCACAATTGTATAACTCTGGGTTCTGCATACATGCCTTATGCTATCCTGCATCTTTTAATGCTATCGGTTCTACCTGGAATGCCAGACTCTTTCTTCTTCCATCTTCATATCTAGCTTTTTCTAGTCTAACTATTTATGATGATTTTCACTATTGGAACTGGAAACAGAATCCTAATTGATGAATTTATCAGACATTTCTGATACAGATATTACAGGACTCTCTGAAGTCAGAATATTTTTATTTATAGCAGAACGTGAGTATCGTGCAGTCAACACTCATGAGTGCTCATGGGAGACATGTGATTTGGAAGGGTCTATGACGGTGAGGATTGACAATGTAGGAACATTTTTCCTGTAGTTTTCATCATGATGGTTTTAGAGAGTGGGGCTTCTGCAACTTTAATGCCTTATTCATCTTAGTTTCTATTTGTCCTGGCTGTATTTAATTTAAAAGCTTGTAAATTTTTATTATTCAAGTGATATTGAGTATTTATTAAACAAACATTAAGAAACAGAAAAGACAATGAGGTTGCTGGTGGGGGTTGAGGAAAGAGAAACCGAGGGAGAGAGTGTAAGCCAGAGAGGAGAGAGGGAGAGGGCAGGAGAGAGAAAGAGAGAGAAAGGGAGAGAGAGAGAGAACTGCTGCAGGCTTCATATTTGAGAAGAGGGGGAAAAAAAAAACACCTCAGTGGCAGTTTTATGTTACTGTGTCTGGCTTAAAGAAGAAAATTCTGGACATCCAGGCTGAAAAAAATCAAAGCTCAGTGGGGACTACTTCTATCAAGAGAATTCTATGATCTGAGAATGGTTTGGATCAGTACAGGTGGTTTGAGAAGACACTGATGAGGACCGTGGAAAATGGGAGAAGACGTGTGGCTTCTCTGCTTCCTTTGAACAGAGCTCTAGGCACCACAGGGCCACATAAGGAGGGTGAGGTTCCTGGAGTGGACTATATTTTCATCACTGTTGAAGATTTTATGGAATTGGAGAAAAGTGGTGCTCTCCTACAAAGTGGGACTTATGAAGACAGACCTTCAAGATGTCGGAGGAATACGATGTGGAGATCAACTTCCTCCCCACAAATACATCAGAAATACATCTACATGTGGAACAGCTCCTACAGAACACCTACTGAATGCTAGCAGAAGGTCTTAGATTTCCCAAAAGGGAACAGACGCCCTCAGGAGACCTACACGCAGAGGTGGGGCCAAATCCAAAGCTGAACCCCGGGAGCTGCGCAAACAAAGAAGAGAAAGGGAAATCTCTCTCAGCAGCCTCAGGAGCAATGGATTAAATCTCCACGATGAACTTGATGTACCCTGCGTCTCTGGAATACCTGAATAGACAGTGAATCATCCCAAAATTGAGGAGGTGAACTATGGGAGCAACTGTAGACTTGGGGTTTGCTTTCTTCATCTAATTTGTTTCTGGTTTTATGTTTAACTTAGTTTAGTATTTAGAGTTTATTATCACTGGTAGATTTTTTTATCAATTTGGTAGCTGTCTTCCTTTTTTTTTCAATATAATATATATATATTTTTTTCCTTTTTCCCTTTTTGTGAGTGTGTATGTGTATACTTCTTTCTGTGATTTTGTCTGTATAGCATTGCTTTTACCATTTGTCCTAGGGTTCTGTCTGTCTGGTTTTTTTGTTTTGTTTTTTTAGTATACTTTTTAGCCCTTGTTATCACTGGTGGATTTGTTTTTTGGTTTGGTTGCTCACTTCTTTCTTTCTTTATTACTTTTTGATTTTTATTTAAATAACTTTATTTTATTTTATTGCTTTTTTCTCCCTTTTCTTCTCAGCCGTGTGGCTGACAGGATCTTGGTGCTCTGGCCAGGTGTCAAGCCTGTGCCTCTGAGGTGGGAGACCTGAGTGGATGACATTGGTCCACCAGAGACCTCCCAACTCCACATAATATCAAATGGAGAAAGCTCTCCCAGAGATCTCCATCTCAACACTAAGACCCAGCTCCCCTCAACGGACAGCAAGCTACAATTCTGGACACCCTATGCAAACAACTAGCAAAACAGGAACACAACCCCACCCATTAGCAGAGAGGCTGCCTAAAATCATAATAAGGCCACAAACATGCCAAAACACACCACCGGATGTGGACTTGCCCAACAGAAAGACAAGATCCAGCCTCATCCACCAGATCACAGGCACTAGTCGCCTCCACCAGGAAGCCTACAAAACCCACTGAACCAACCTTAGCCACTGGGGACAGACACCAAAAACAATGGGAACTACGAACCTACAGCCTGAGAAAAGGAAACCCCAAACACAGTAAGTTAAGCAAAATGAGAAGACAGAAAAACTAACAGCAGATGAAGGAGCAAGGTAAAAACCCACCAGGCCTAATAAATGAAGAGGAAATAGGCAGTCTACCTGAAAAAGAATTCAGAACAATGATAGTGAAGATGATCCAAAATCTTGGAAATAGAATAGAGAAAATACATGAAACGTTTAACAAGGACCTACAAGAACTAAAGAGAAAACAAACAATGATGAACAACACAATAAATGAAATTAAAAATTCTCTAGAAGGGGTAAATAACAGAATAACTGAGGCAGAAGAACGGATAAGTGACCTGAAAAATAAAATAGTGGAAATAACTACTGCAGAGCAGAATAAAGAAAAAAGAATGAACAGAACTGAGGACAATCTCAGAGACCTCTGGGACAAAATTAAACACACCAACACTCGAATTATAGGGGTCCCAGAAGAAGAAGAGAACAGAAAGGGACTGAGAAAATATTTGAAGAGATTATAGTTGAAAACTTCCCTAATATGGGAAAGGAAATAGTTAATCAAGTCCAGGAAGCACAGAAAGTCCCATACAGGATAAATCCAAGAAGAAACATGCCAAGACACATATTAATCAAACTATCTATCAAAAATTAAATACAAAGAAAAAATATTAAAAGCAGCAAGGGAAAAACAACAAGTAACATACGAGGAAATCCCCATAAGGTTAACGGCTAATATTTCAGCAGAAACTCTGCAAGCCAGAGGGAGTGGCAAGACATGTTTAAAGTGATGAAAGGGAAAAACCTACAGCCAAGATTATTCTACCCAGCAAGGATCTCATTCAGATTTGATGGAGAAGTTAAAACCTTTACAGACAAGCAAAAGCTAAGAGAATTCAGCACCACCAAACCAGCTATACTACAAATGCTAAAGGAACTTCTCTAGGCAGGAAACACAAGAGAAGGAAAAGACCTACAAAAACAAACCCAAAACAATTAAGAAAATCGTAATAGGAACATACATATCAATAATTACCTTAAACATAAATGGATTAAATGCTCCAACCAAAAGACGTAGACTGGCTGAATGGAAACAAAAACAAGACCTGTATATCTGTCTACAAGAGACCCACTTCAGACCTAGGGACACATACAGACTGAAAGTGAGGGGATGGATAAAGATATTCCATGCAAATGGGAATCAAAAGAAAGCTGGAGTGGCAATTCTCATATCAGACAAAATAGACTTTAAAAAAAAGACTATTACAAGAGAAAAAGAAGGACAATACATAATGATCAAGGGATAAACCCAAGAAGAAGATAAAACAATTGTAAGTATTTATGCACCCAACACAGGATCACCTCAATACATACGGCAAATGCTAACCACCGTAAAAGGGGAAATTGACAGTAACACAATAATAGTAGGGGACTTAAACACCCTACTTTCACCAATGGGCAGATCATCCAAAATGAAAATAAATAAGGAAACAGAAGCATTAAATAATACGTAAAACAAGATGCAAGATGGACTTAACTGATATTTATAGGATATTCCATTCTCACATTCCATCACAAAACAACAGAATACACATTTTTCTCAACTGCTCATGGAACATTCTCCATGATAGATCATATCTTGGGTCATAAATCAAGCCTTGGTAAGTTTAAGAAAATTGAAATCATATCAAGTATCTTTTCCGACCACAATGCTGTGAGACTAGATATCAATTACAGGAAAATAATCTGTTAAAAATACAAACACATGGAGGCTAAACAATACACTACTGAATAAGCAAGAGATCACTGAAGAAATCAAACAGGAAATAAAAAAAACACCTAGAAACAAAGGACAATGAAATCATGACACCCCAAAACCTATGGGATGC
This sequence comes from Neophocaena asiaeorientalis asiaeorientalis, assembly GCF_003031525.2. Lineage (NCBI taxonomy): Eukaryota > Metazoa > Chordata > Mammalia > Artiodactyla > Phocoenidae > Neophocaena > Neophocaena asiaeorientalis. The sequence continues at coordinate 5,388,320 of NW_020172779.1, forward strand.
AGCAAAATAGTTCTGAGGTAAGTTTACAGCAATACAATCCTACCTCAAGAAACAAGAAACATCTCAAATAAACAACCTAACCTTACAAAAGGAGACAAAAGACCTGTATGCAGAAAACTGTAAGACACTGATGAAAGAAATTAAAGATGGTACAAACGGATAGAGAGATATACCATGTTTTTGGACTAGAAGATTCAACATTGTAAAAATGACTCTACTACCCAAAGCAATCTACAGATTGCATGCAATACCTATCACACTACCAGTGGCATTTTTCACAGAACTAGAACAAAAACTTTCACAATTTGTATGGAAACACAAAAGACCCCGAATAGCCAAAGCAATCTTGAGAAAGAAAAACAGAGCTGGAGGAATCAGGCTCCCAGACTTCAGACTCTACTACAAAGCTACAGTAATCAAGACAGTATGGTACTGGCCAAAAACAGAAATATAGATCAATGGAACAGGATAGAAAGCCCAGAGATAAACCCACATGCATATGGTCACCTTTCCTTTGATAAAGCAGGCAAGAATAAACAATGGAGAAAAGTCAGCCTCTTCAGTAAGTGGTACTCAGAAAACTGGACAGCTACATGTAAAACAATGAAGTTAGAAGACTCCCTAACACCATACACAAAAATAAACTCACAGTGGATTAAAGACCTAAATATAAGGCCAAACACTATAAAACTCTTAGAGGAAAACATAGACAGAACACTCTATGATGTAAATCACAGCAAGATCCTTTTTGACCCACCTCCTAGAGAAATGGAAATAAAAACAAAAATAAACAAATGGGAACGAATGAAACTTAAAAGCTTTTGCACAGCAAAGGAAACCATAAACAAGACGAAAAGACAACCCTCAGAATGGGAGAAAATATTTGCAAATGAATCATCAGACAAAGGATTAATCTCCAAAATTTACAAGCAGCTCATGCAGCTCAATAACAAAAAAACAAACAACCCCATCGAAAAATCGGCAGAAGGCCTAAATAGACATTTCTCAAAGAAGATATACAGATTGTCAACAAACATATGACAGGATGCTCAACATCACTAATCATTAGAGAAATGCAAATCAAAACTACAATGTGGTATCACCTGACACCAGTCAGAATGGCCATCATCAAAAAATCTAGAAACAATAAATGCTGGAGAGGGTGCGGAGAAAAGGGAACCCTCTTGCGCTGTTGGTGGGAATATAAATTGATACAGCCACTATGGAGAACAGTATGGAGGTTCCTTAAAAAACTAAAAATAGAACTACCATACAACCCAGGAATCCCACTACTGGGCATATATCCTGAGAAAACCATAATTCAAAATGAGTCATGTACCACAATGTTCTTTGCAGCTCTATTTACAATAGCCGGGATATGGAAGCACCCTAAGTGTCCATCAACAGATGAATAGATAAAGAAGATGTGGCACATATATACAGTAGAATATTTCTCTGCCTTAAGAAGAAACGAAATTGAGTTATTTTTAGTGAGGTGGATGGACCTAGATAGAGCCTGTCAAAACAGAGTGAAGTACTTCAGAAAGAGAAAAATAAATATCATATGCTAACACATATATATGGAATCAGTTCCTTAAAAAACTAAAAATAGAACTACCATACAACCCAGGAATCCCACTACTGGGCATATATCCTGAGAAAACCATAATTCAAAATGAGTCATGTACCACAATGTTCTTTGCAGCTCTATTTACAATAGCCAGGATATGGAAGCACCCTAATTGTCCATCAACAGATGAATGGATAAAGAAGATGTGGCACATATATACAGTAGAATATTTCTGCCTTAAGAAGAAACGAAATTGAGTTATTTTTAGTGAGGTGGATGGACCTAGATAGAGCCTGTCATAACAGAGTGAAGTAATTCAGAAAGAGAAAAATAAATATCATATGCTAACACATATATATGGAATCTAAAAAAAGAAAAATGGTTCTGAAGAACCTAGGCCCAAGATAGCAACAAAGACGCAGACTTAGAGGATGGACTTCAGGACACGGGGAGGGGGAAGAATAAGCTGGTATGAAGTGAGAGAGTGGCACAGACTTATATATACTACCAAGTGTAAAATGGATAGTTAGTGGGAAGCAGCTGCATAGCACAGGGAGATCAGCTCGGTGCTTTGTGACCACCTAGAGGCGTGGGCTAGGGAGGGTGGGAAGCAGATGCAAGGGGGAGGAGATATGGGGATATTTTCATATGTATAGCTGATTCACTTTGTTATAAAGCAGAAGCTAACACACCATTGTAAAGCAATTATACTTCAGTAAAGATGTTTTAAAAAAAAAGAAACAGAAAAGAGTACAAAGAAGAAAATTAAAAATACAATTTCATATTCCAGGGGTAATTCCTTCCTGTATTTTAATGTATTTTCTTTTTTTTTTCTTTCTTGTATTAAGTTTTTCAATTTTAGCATGTTTTCAAATAGATTTTGCTCTCATTTCGAAGGTAAAACCTAATCTAGATTTTGTCTTTCCTTGAAAACAGACCACCAGGTTTTCTTTTGTAAGCTATAATTATAGATCATGTGGTCCCCTTCAGCTTCAAATTCAAACCATAAATATGTAAAATGTTATACATTGTGGAACTCATGAGAACAACCTCACCAAATCCTTATTGTCCCTCGAGTACTAACTCAGAGATGATTTATTTTACATCGTAAATAGCTTTAAGGGAATAAAGTTCCACTTAATAAAATAAAAGTCAAGTAAATTTTTTTTCTAAAGAAAGGTGAAAGGTACATTAGGTCACAGAATATTTGTGTGCAAATGGCCTAAGATAAAAAGATTCAGATTATTAAAGACTAAATTGTTTCATCATAAAACAGAGTTAACCACCGTGGTCTACAGTAATGAAGGGGAAGAGAGGCATAGATAATCTGAAACAGCACGTGATACAAGACTATTAAAAAATGCTTTCAGTGGAATAGGTTTTTGTTAATGTGATTTTTGCCTGTTTTTCAACATTGATATCAGTATTACCTGCTGATAAAAGTTTCCCTGAGCTGGGATAATGTGCATTTCTTGATATGCATCACTGGGTGTCAGAAGGGCATAGACAGGATTTCTGAGCAAGGCTGGAATTAAAGTTTGCTTATGGCCTCCGTCCAAATGCATATCAAGTTTTAGATTAATCTGCTTCCATTGTGTGGTATGCCTTCCTCCTGGAAGCTGAATCTCTCTCACATTGTTAATTCAATCAGCAGAGGGCAGGGTGCACAGAGTGGTAGCTTGGATTTCCTTCTAATCAGTAGGCACTAGAGTGTTTGCTGATGCTTCTGTCTCTAAATCACTTTAGTTCTACACTTTTCAGTCTTCCCATTTCTGTTCTTTGGGGCTGAGATCGGTAGATTTTTTTCTCTTTAATTCCACACATTTGATTGAAGTTTCTTTGTCATGACTAGGAAACTTGGGTGTAGGAGAGCCATGATGGTCATGAGCAAGAGGTTGGAGTAAGATGTATATCTTTCCTTCGGGCTGTAGCTACCAGAGGGAAACCATTATCTGCTTTGTTGGTGTCATAACTACTGTGTTTTCCCCTTTTCCCTGATTCAAAATTAATTCTTGGTCTCCAGTATGTAAAGCTGCCAAAGCCGACCTGGTGTTTATGGTGGATGGATCCTGGAGTATTGGTGATGAAAATTTCAATAAGATCATTAACTTCCTGTATAGCACTGTTGGAGCTCTGGACAAGATAGGTGCAGATGGAACTCAAGTAAGGCTGATAGATCAATCATTAATTCATTCTATGCATGAAAAAATTATTCCAAGCTCTTATTATGGCTACTTGTCAGGGAATATGGGTAAAGAACTATCCTGATTGGATCCAACCCTAAATGAGAGTATAGACAAGTCTGAGTTTAGAAGCAGCTTACTGGTGTGTGACAGAGCTTGAGAAGATGCTAATCCTTGAAAGCGCTTGAGTTCAGCAAACTAAGACAGGTTAGAATGACCATGTCAGCAGATGTGTCTTCTATATACTAGGATAGAGTATCTCTCTAAAGGAACATCCAATATTTTCTTTGCCCTCGAGGATGTTAAAATCTTGAAAGAGAGAGGTCATCGTCACAAATTACTACAGAACAAGTAGAACATAGAAAACTAATTTATTCATTCAACAAATATTTATTGAGAACTTATTTTGGTTAGGTACAGTACTGTCATAATGGGTGTGACAGACATGTCCCTAATTTCATGTTGCTCATATTCTTTTTTTTTTTTTTAATCTCAAGACGGTAGTATATTTTATTTATTTATTTATTTATTTATTTTTGGCTGAGTTGCGTCTTTGTTGCTGCACGCGGGCTTTCTCTAGTTGCGTCGAGCGGGGGCTACTCTTTGTTGTGGTGCGCGGGCTTCTCATTGCAGTGGCTTCTCTTGGGCTGGAGTACCGGCTCTAGGCATGCGGGCTTCAGTAGTTGAGGCACGGGGGCTCAGTAGTTGTGGCTCACAGGCTCTAGAGCACAGGCTCAGTAGTTGTGGCGCACGGGCTCTGTGTCATGTGGGATCTTCCCGGACCAGGGCTCGAACCTGTGTCCCCTGCATTGGCAGGCGGATTCTTAACCACTGCACCACCAGGGAAGCCCGCTTATATTCTTAAAGGTAGGGAGAGGAGGAGGATGAGAGACAGATACAAATTGGCCAACAAATAAATTCACAAGGTAGGGATGCGAGCTTTCCACCTGAGATTTAAATTTACCAAAGTTTATTTTAAACTGAGTGATCCACAAAGTCTTCTTTGAGGAGGTGGCTTCTGAACTGAGATGTGAATGATGCTGAGAAGATTTGAAAGTAGAATTTCTAGACAGGGAAAGTAGTAAGTGCAGAGGGCCTAAGTTGAGAATGAGTTTTGAGGCTTCAGGTGCTAAAACTTGGGGCTGGAATATAATGGATGATCCTGTGGGGGGGCTGGGGGGAGAAGAAGAGATGGAAGAAGTAGACAGAGCTAGATCACCTTGAGTCTTATGACCCACTGAAGAAGTTGGGTATCATCCTAAATACAATGGGAAGCCACTGGGAAGTTTTAAGGAGAGAAGATCTGATATGCTTTTTAAAAAAGATCATCCTGACTGCTTCGTGGAGTGTGAGTACTAATAAAGGTGAGAGTGGAAGTGGAGAGACCACCTGGGATGCTGCTCTCATGGTCCAACACAGAGATGATGGAGCCTGGGCTAGGATGGTAGCAGTGAGATGCACTAAAGTGAACAGATTGAAAATATGTCTTGGAAGAATGGCCAAGAAAACTTGGATGTAAGGGGAACCAGAAGAGAAGAATAGATAAAATGCTCAGGCATTTCAGGGAGGGAGAAATTTGTTTTGAATAGAGGTTTCCTAAAGATGATGACATTTGCAATAGACCTTGATAGGCTGGTAGAAATTGAAGGCTCACAAAGCCAAAAAGAAGCCCTTTCATAATTCTGAAAAACAAACAAAAAATATAATAAATTTTAAATGTCCCCAAAGTTGCACAGGAATAGAAGCAAATTGTAGGAAATGAAGCCAGGATGGTTTATACTGCAGTGATTCAGAACACAGATTTTAAAGTAGAATTACCTGGCTTCAGCTGTTGGTTCTGCCAGTGGCTACTCTAGTAATCTTGGGTACTTTACTTGGCTTTCTATCCCTCAGTTTCCGATCTGTAAAATGGTAGAATAGTAGTAATTATTTCATAGGTTTGTTTCATAAAGAAATCCTTGTAAATAGTGCAACTTCAATTCTTTCTCTGAACTTTGTCAAGTTAGAAGATCTAGGCTGCCATTTTCCCATCTGTCAATTGAGATGGCAAAAGGTCTTCGTGCTTTAGGGAGAGATTTTTAAAATAAAGTACTTCCTGAAAAGTACTTTGTTAAGACGTCGTCAGATTTGGTATGTAACTTGTATGGTTTAAACCAAGGAAATTGTGGACTGGGTTAAAAAAGAAATGAAAACTGTAGTTGTAGGACTTCCTGGTGGTGCAGTGGTTAAGAATCCGCCTGCCAATGCAGGGGACATGGGTTTGAGCCCTGGTCTGGGAAGATCCCACGTATCACAGAGCAACTAAGCCTGTGTGCCATAACTACTGAGCCTGCGCTCTAGAGCCCTTGAGCCACAACAGCTGAAGCCCGCATGCCTAGAGCTCATGCTCCGCAACAAGAGAAGCCACTACAGTGAGAAGCCCACACACCATAAAAAAGAGAAGCCCTTGCTCACCGCAACTAGAGAAAGCCTGCATGCAGCAACAAAGACCCAACACAGCCAAAAATTAAAAATATAAATAAATTAATTAATTTTAAAAAAACTGTAGTTGTAATCATGCTATAGTGTGTGCTCTCTGGCAGAGAGGAAGTTTACAATATACATAAAAATGAACACACCTTCTCTCTCTAGGTTGCAATGGTCCAGTTCACTGATGACCCCAGGACAGAATTTAAACTTAACTCTTACAAAACCAAAGAGACTGTTCTTGATGCAATTAAACATATCTCGTACAAAGGAGGAAATACAAAAACAGGTAAGACCACAAGAAGCCCAGGTAAGACCCGAAATAATTATTACTAATTACTGAAATGACTTCTTTTTGAAGCATAGTAATATAGATTTTTTTTAAAAAAGGTTTTTCATTGACTTAAGAACTTCGTTCCCACTCTTCCATCTCTAGTAAGGGAGGAAATGAAATTGAATTGTTGCCTTCCTTTGTTTCAGGAAAAGCAATTAAGCATGTCCGAGATACCTTGTTTACTGCAGAGTCAGGAACCAGAAGAGGCATCCCGAAGGTCATCGTGGTTATAACTGATGGAAGATCACAAGATGATGTGAGCAAAATCTCCAGGGAGATGCAATCAGATGGTAAGTTTTACACAGCTAAGCAACAGTGGCTACCAATAATACCGTTAGCCTTGTTTTCTGAATACACATTTATAGACTACATCAGCATGACTAAAATGTTTCTAAATGTTTCTTAATATTAACTGGACAATATGATTTTTAAAAGTTTCCAGGTTACAAATCTATGATTTTGCTGTATTTTCTCCAGTACTTTTGTTACATACAGGATGCCCTATATAAGCAACTCCATCAATTAAGTGCACTATAGGACTTCCCTGGTGATCCATTTGTTTAAGATTCCATGCTTCCCCTGCAGGGGGCATGGGTTCGATCCCTGTCATGCTGTGTGGTCAAAAAGAAAATTAAGTGCAATACTATGAAAAGGACCAGGGAAGGGAAACTGATCACAGAAACTCCTCAGCCTCAGCCTCCTCATTTGTAAAATGGAGAACACAAAATGTGAAGATTGCATTCTATAAGATCTGTATGAGCAAAGACTAGCTTAATATGTATTTGCCAAGCATTGAACTATGACCCACCTCAGGCTTTTAAGCCTGTAATATCTCAGTTTCTACTTCTGAAAATGAAACAAAACAAAACAAAAAAAAAAAACGAAACTTTTTTTGTTTCAATTGCACTTTTTCCCATAAATACTAAAATCATTATTAAAAATATGCAAAAATAAAGATGTTACTCAAATGGTAACTATTTTGTCTCAAACACTGACTCTCTTAAGCTTCTTTAAAGTAGAAACTTTCAGGGCTTCCCTGGTGGCGCAGTGGTTGAGAGTCTGCCTGCCAATGCAGGGGATCCCACATGCCACAGAGCGGCTGGGCCCGTGAGCCATGGCCACTGAGCCTGCGCGTCCGGAGCCTGTGCTCCGCAACGGGAGAGGCCACAACAGTGAGAGGCCTGCATACTGTGAAAAAAAATAAATAAATAAAAATAAAGTGGAAACTTTCTTTAGGGGATGATGGGTTAATTGTCATAAATTATGTGCATGCAGAATTCTGAAGACCTGTAAAGAGTGAATTATCCATCCCCACTGGCCCTCCTAAATAAACATGTTTTAAATATTTGGACGTGTCTTATATTGCATTATTTGTTTTTGCTGCGATTTAAAGTCATCAGAAATCTGTTCCCCTTTTACCACAGGCTACAGCATTTTTGCAGTCGGCGTGGCTGATGCAGATTACTCAGAGTTGGTTAGCATTGGCAGTAAGCCCAGCGCCCGGCATGTCTTCTTTGTGGATGACTTTGACGCCTTTAAGAAAATTGAAGATGAGTTGATTACTTTTGTCTGTGAAACTGCGTCAGCAAGTTAGTTCTTTGGAATTTGCACTTACATTGCTTAAATGCTGAGATATTTATACCAGTTAAATAATGAGTGCCATCCTGATCCGAAGAGAGGAAATTGACTTGGAGAAGCTATTTGTTCTGCAGACATTAAGTTTTGTGGTTTCAAGCATATGGGAAGTAAACCTTACCTCTCCTTGGTTCAGGGTTTTAGGTTGATAAAGACTTTCCCTAAAGAGACGAGGGTCTGTATTTAAAAGCAACTCTCTTAAACAGCTATAGCAGATAGTTTTCAAAAATGTGTTAAGTCTGCTCATCAGGGTAACACATTAGAAGTGGGACTTCTCCCAAGACATGCTATCAAGTGACCACCATCGATTTTAATGGACCCAGGAGAGGAGAAGGAAGTTGGGACCCTTGGGTTTTAAAAGAAGAAGTGAGAGTGTTTCAGTCTTTATGAATCCACAGAAAGCTGTAGCCACATGTGGTGTGGATTTCCTCCACAACTGACTTCCGTCAAGATTGTTAGCTTCCTGTTCTCAGGACAAGGAAAGAATATGTTTGGAAAATATCTGAATTAGGGTTTTATCTTGTTTGTTTTGTCTTCCAGCCTGCCCACTGGTGCATAAGGATGACATTGATCTTGCAGGTATGCCATTTCACAAATACAAATATATTAAATAACTCCCATTTTGGGTCCAGATTTTTTCATCCTTAATAGACTAATTTTGAAATTTAAAATCCTAAAGTGCCTGTTTATTCTTTTTCTCTATCCCTGTTTTTTTCTTTTTCTTTCTTTCTTTTTTTTTTTTTAAAGGATTTAAGATGATGGAAATGTTTGGTTTGGTTGAAAAGGAATTTTCATCGGTGGAAGGGGTTTCTATGGAGCCTGGTACCTTCAATGTGTATCCTTGTTATCAACTTCATAAAGATGCCCTGGTTTCCCAGCCAACCAAGTATGTTTCCATTGCAAGATACTAAAGTCAATTATTGTTTATTATATCACACTGTGGAAATGATATCAGCTAGAAATATGCTGTAATAATTCCCAGCGGGATTTTCCATGATGGATAGAGCAGATGATGTTTAGATTTCTTTAAAAATGTTAGACCTACACATAATGCTGTTTGAACTTTCATATTTGTTCATCTCAGAAAAATATAAAGAGAGTTAGTACTTACACAGCACTACCACAGACCAGGCATTTTTCTAAATGCTAGTAACTCACTCAAACCTCCCAATAACTCTATGAAGTAGAGTCATTTATTATCTTGGTTTTATAAATAACAAAACTAAAGCATAAAGAAGCTAAATGACTTGAGTGAGATCACATATTTTGTTGAAGACCATGCTGGGATTTGCACCTGCAGATCCCAGAATCCACACCCTGAACCATTTTAAGATAGTGCCATGAATTCAGATGGTTTTTATCCTGGAGAAGTCACAGCAGCAACTCCATATAGTTGATGTAAAAATCACATTATTGGGGGGACCTTCAAGATGGTGGAGGAGTAAGACAAGGAGATCACCTTCCTCCCCACAAATACATCAGAAATACATTTACCTGTGGAACAACTCCTGCAGAACACCTACTGAATGCTGCAGAAGACCTCAGACTTCCCAAAAAGCAAGAAAATCCCCATGTACCTGGGAAGGGCAAAAGAAAAAAGAAAAAACAGACACAAAAGAATAGGGATGGGACCTGCCCCTCTGGGAGGCAGCTGTGAAGGAGGAAAAATTTCCACACACTAGGAAGACCCTTCACTGGTGGAGACGGGAGGTGGGTGGCGGGGAAGCTTCGGAGCCACGGAGGAGAGCACAGCAACAGGGGTGCAGGGGGCGAAGCGGAGAGATTCCCGCACAGAGGATCTGTGCCGACCAGCACTTACCAGCCTGAGAGGCTTGTCTGCGCACCCGCCGGGGCGGGCGGGGGCTGGGAGCAGACTTGGGCTTCAGTCGGATCCCAGGGAGAGGACTGGGGTTGGCTGCGTGAACACAGCCTGAAGGGGGCTAGTGCGCCACAGCTAGCCGGGAGGGCATCTGGGAAAAAGTCTGGACCTGCCAAAGAGGCAAGAGACCATTGTTTCAGGGTGTGCGAGGGGAGGGGATTCAGAGCACCGCCTAAACGAGCTCCAGAGATGGGCACGAGCTGTGGCTATCAGCGTGGACACCAGAGATGGGCATGAAATGCTAAGGCTGCTGCCGCAGCCACCAAGAATCCTGTGTGCAAGCACAGGACACTATCCACACCTCCCCTCCTGGGAGCCTGTGCAGCCCGCCACTGCTGGTCCTGTGATCCAGGGACAACTTCCCCGGGAGAACACACAGCCCGCCTCAGGCTTTTGCAACGTTATACTGGCCTGTGCCGCCCCAGGCTCGCCCCACAGTCCGTACCCCTCCCGACCCTGGCCTGAGTGAGCCAGAGCCCCCTAATCAGCCGCTGTTTTACCCCCTCCTGTCTGTGTGGGAACAGACGCCCTCAGGTGACCTACATGCAGAGGCAGGTCCAAACCCAAAGCTGAACCCCAGGAGCTGTGCAAACAAAGAAGAGAAAGGGAAATCTCTCCCAGCAGCCTCAGGAGCAGTGGGTTAAATCCCCACAGTCAACTTAATGTACCCTGCATCTCTGGAACACCTGAATAGACAACAAATCATCCCAAAATTGAGGCAATAGACATTGGGAGCAACTGTAGACTTGGGGTTTGCTGTCTGCAGTTGATTTGTTTCTGATTTCTATGTTTATCTTAGTATAGTTTTTAGCGCTTGTTATCATTGGTGGATTTGTTTATTGGTTTGGTTGCCCTCTTCTTTTTTAATTATTATTATTATATTTAATTTATTATTATTTTTTCTTTCTCTTTTTCTCCCTTTTCTTCTGAGCTTTGTGGCTGACAGGGTCTTGGTGCTCTGGCCTGGTGTCAGGCCTGAGCCTATGAGGTGGGAGAGCCGAGTTCAGGACATTAGACCACCAGAGAGCCCCTGGCCCCATGTAATATCAATTGGCGAGAGCTCTCCCAGAGATCTCTGTCTTAACGCTAAGACCCAGCTCCACTCAACGACCAGCAAGCTTCAGTGCTGGATGCCCCATGCCAATCAACAAGCAAGACAGGAACACAACCCCACACATTAGCAGAGAGGCTGCCTAAAATCATTGTAAGGTTTTACTATGTGAGTTTTGTTTACCCCAAAACACACCACCAGACAAGGTCCTGCCTCCCAGAAAGACAAGATCCAGCCCCACCCACCAGGACACAGGCACCAGTCCCCTCCATCAGGAAGCCTACACTAGCCACTGAACAAACCTCACCCACTGGGGCAGACATCAAAAAAATGGGAACTATGAACCTGCAGCCTGCGAAAAGGATCCCAAACACAGTAAGTTAAACATAATGAGAAGGCAAAGAAATATTCAACAGATGAAAAAGCAAAGTAAAAACCCATGAGATGAAACAACTGAAGGGGAAACAGACAGTCTACCTGAAAAAGAATTCAGAATAATAATAGTAAAGATGATCCAAAATCCTGGAAATAGAAGGGAGAAAATAGATGAACATTTAACAAGGACCTAGAAGAACTAAAAGAGAAAACAAACAGTGATGAACAATACAAAAAATGAAATTAAAAATTCTCTAGAAGGAATCTATAGCAGAATAACTGAAGCAAAAAAACAGATATGTGACCTGGAAGGTAAAATAGTGGAAGTAACTACCGCAGAGGAGAATAAAGAAAAAAAAATGAAAAGAATTGAGGACAGTCTCTGAGACCTCTGGGACAACATTAAACGCACCAACATTCGAATTATACGAGCCCCAGAAGAAGAAGAGAAAAAGAAAGGGGTTGAGAATATATTTGAAGAGATTATAGTTGAAAACTTCCCTAATATGGGAAAGGAAATAGTCAATCAACTCCAGGAAGCACAGAGAGTCCAATACAGGATAAAGCCAAGGAGAAATATGCCAAGACACATATTAATCAAACTATCAAAAATTATATACAAAGAAAAAATATTAAAAGCAGCAAGGGAAAAACAATAAGTAACACACAAGGGAATCCCCATGAGGTTAACAGCTGACCTTTCGGCAGAAACTCTGCAAGCCAGAAGGGAGTGGCAGGATATGTTTAAAGTGATGAAAGGGAAAAACCTACAACCAAGATTACTCTACCGAGCAAGGATCTCATTCAGATTTGACGGAGAAATTAAAACCTTTACAGACAAGCAAAAGCTAAGAGAATTCAGCACCACCAAAACAGCTTTACAACAAATGCTAAAGGAACTTCTCTAGGAAAGAAACACAAGAGAAGGAAAAGACCTACAATAACAAATCCAAAACAGTTAAGAAAATGGTAATAGGAACGTACATACTGATAATTATCCTAAACGTAAATGGATTAAATGCTCCAACCAAAGGACATAGACTGGCTGAATGGATACAAAAACAATACCTATATATATGCTGCCTACAAGAGACCCACTTACGACCTAGGGACACATACAGACTGAAAGTGAAGGGACAGAAAAAGATATTTCATGCACATGGAAATCAAAAGAAAGCTGGAGTAGCAATTCTTATATCAGACAAAATAGACTTTAAAATAAAGACTATTACAAGAGACAAAGAAGGACAATACATAATAATCAAGGTATCAATCCAAGACGAAGATAAAACAATTGTAAATATTTATGCACCCAACCTAGGAACCCCTCAATACCTAAGGCAAAGGCTAACAGCCATAAAAGGGGAAATTGACAGTAATGCAATAATAGTAGGGGACTTAAACACCTCACTTTCACCAATGGACAGATCATCCAAAATGAAAATAAATAAGGAAACAGAAGCATTAAATGATACATAAAACAAGATGGACTTAACTGATATTTATAGGACATTCCATCCCAAAACAACAGAATACACTTTCTTCTCAAGTGCCATGGAACATTCTCCATGATACATCATATCTTGGCTCACAAATGAAGCCTTGGTAACTTTAAGAAAATTGAAATAGTATCAAGTATCTTTTCCAACAACAACGCTATAAGACTAGATATCAATAACAGGAAAAAAAAAACTGTAAAAAATACAAACACATGGAGGCTAATCAATAGGCTACTAAATAACCAAGAGATTGATGAAGAAATCAAAGAGGAAATCAAAAAATACGTAGACAAAGGACAATGAAAACACGATGAACCAAAACCTATGGGATGCAGCAAAAACAGTTCTAAGAGGGAAGTTTATAGCAATACAATCCTACCTCAAGAAACAAGAAACATGAAACATCTCAAATAAACAACCTAACCTTACATGTAAAGCAATTAGAGAAAGGAGAACAGAAAAACCCCAAAGTTAGCAGAAGAAATCATAAAGATCAGATTAGAAATAAATGAAAAATAAATGAAGGAAACGATAGCAAAGATCAATAAAACTAAAAGCTGGTTCTTTGAGAAGATAAACAAAATTGATAAACCATTAGCCAGACTCATCAAGAAAAAGAAGCAGAAGACTCAAATCAACAGAATTAGAAATGGAAAAGGAGAAGAAACAACTGACATTGCAGAAATACAAAGGATCATGAGAGATTACTACAAGCAACTATATGCCAATAAACTGGACAACCTGGAAGAAATGGACAAATTCTAAGAAAAGCACAACCTTCCGAGACTGAACTAGGAAGAAATAGAAAATATGAACAGACCAATCACAAGCACTGAAATTGAAACTGTAATTAAAAGTCTTCCAACAAACAAAAGCCCAGGACCAGATAGCTTCACAGGCGAATTCTTTCAAACATTTACAGAAGACCTAACACTTATCCTTCTCAAATTCTTCCAAATATATAGCAGAGGGAGGAACACTCCCAAACTCATTCTACAAGGCCACCATCACCCTAGTACCAAAACCAGACAAAGATTTCATAAAAAAAAACTACAGGCCAATATCACTGATGAACACAGATGCAAAAATCCTCAACAAAATATTAGCAAACAGAATCCAACAGCACATTAAAAGGATCATACACCATGATCATGTGGGGTTTATCCCAGGAATGCAAGGGTTCTTCAGTATATGCAAATCAAACAATGTGATACACCATATTAACAAATTGAAGGATAAAACCCATAAGATAATCTCAATGGATGCAGAAAAAGCTTTTGACCAAATTCAACACCCATTTAGGATAAAAACTCTCCAGAAAGTAGGCATAGAGAGAACCTACCTCAATATAATAAAGGCCATATATGACAAACCTACAGCCAACATCATTCTCAATGGTGAAAAACTGAAACATTTCCTGTAAGATTAGCAACAAGACAAGGTTGCCTACTCTCACCGCTATTATTCAGCATAGTTTTGGAAGTTTTAACCAAAGCAATCAGAGAAGAAAAAGAAATAAAAGGAATCCAGATCGGAAAAGAAGTAAAAGTGTCACTGTGCACAGATAACATGATACTACAGAGTATCCTAAAGATGCCACCAGAAAACTACTAGAGCTAATAAATGAATTTGGTAGAGTAGCAGAATACAAAATTAATGCACAGAAATCTCTTGCATTCCTATACAGTAATGATGAAAAATCTGAAAGAGAAATTAAGGAAACACTCCCATTTACCACTGCAGCACAAAGAATAAAATACTTAAGAGTAAACCTATCTAAGGAGACAACAACTTGTGTGCAGAAAACTATAAGACAGTGATTAAAGAAATTAAAGATGATACAAACAGATGGAGAGATACACTATGTTCTTGGATTGGAAGAATCAATATTGTGAAAATAACTATACTACCCACAGCTATCTACAGATTCAATGCAATCCCTATCAAACTACCAATGGCATTTACTGAAAGAGAAATTAAGGAAACACTCCCATTTACCACTGCAGCAAAAAGAATAAAATACTTAGGAGTAAACCTATCTAAGGAGCCAAAAACTTGTGTGCAGAAAACTATAAGACAGTGATTAAAGAAATTAAAGATGATACAAACAGATGGAGAGATACACTATGTTCTTGGATTGGAAGAATCAATATTGTGAAAATAACTATACTACCCACAGCTATCTACAGATTCAATGCAATCCCTATCAAACTACCAATGGCATTTTTCACAGAACTAGAACAAAATATTTCACAGTTTGTATGGAAACACAGAAGACCCTGAATAGCCAAAGCAATCTTGAGGAAGAAAAACAGAGCTGGAGGAATCAGGTGACCTGACTTCAGAGTATACTACAAAACTACAGTAATCAAGGCAGTATGGTACTGGGTAAAAACAGAAATACAGATCAATGGAATGTTATAGAAAGCCCAGAGATAAACCCACACACATATGGTTACCTTATCTTTGATAAAGGAGGCAAGAATATACAATAGAGAAAAGACAGCCTCTTCAGTAAGTGGTGCTCAGAAAACTGGACAGCTACATGTAAAACAATGAAGTTAGAAGACTCCCTAACACCATACACAAAAATAAACTTACAGTGGATTAAAGACCTAAATATAAGACCAAACACTATAAAACTCTTAGAGGAAAACATAGGCAGAACACTCTATGATGTAAATCACAGCAAGATCCTTTTTGACCCACCTCCTAGAGAAATGGAAATAAAAACAAAAATAAATAAATGGGACCTAATGAAACTTAAGAGCTTTTGCACAGCAAAGGAAACCATAAACAAGACGAAAAGACAACACTTAGAATGGGAGAAAATATTTGCAAATGAATCATCAGACAAAGGATTAATCTCCAAAATTTACAAGCAGCTCATGCAGCTCAATATCAAAAAAACAAACAACCCAATCGAAAAATGGGCAGAAGACCTAAATAGACATTTCTCAAAGAAGATATACAGGTTGCCAACAAACACATGAAAGGATCCTCAACATCAATAATCATTAGAGAAATGCAAATCAAAACTACAATGTGGTATCACCTGACACCAGTCAGAATGGCCATCATCAAAAAATCTACAAGCAATAAATGTTGGAGAGGGTGTGGAGAAAAGGGAACCTTCTTGCACTGTTCGTGGGAATGTAAATTGATATAGCCACTATGGAGAACAGTATGGATGTTCCTTTAAAACTAAAAATAGAAGTACTGTATGACCCAGCAATCCCACTACTGGGCATCTACCCTGAGAAATCATAATTCAAAAAGAGTCATGTACCACAATATTCACTGCGGCACTATTTACAATAGCCAGGAAGTGGAAGCAACCAATTTGTTTGTCAACAGATGAATGGATAAAGAAGATGTGGCACATATGTACAATGGAATATTACTCAGCCATAAAAAGAAACGAAATTGAGTTATTTGTAATGAGGTGGATGGACCTAGAATCTGTCGTACAGAGTGAAGTTAGAAAGAGAAAAACCAATACCGTATGCTAACACATATATATGGAATCTAAAGGAAAAAAAAGAAGTTCTGATGAACCTAACACAGGACAAGAATAAAGACGCAGATGTAGAGAATGGGCTTGTGGACACGGGGAGGGGGAAGGGTAAGCTTGGACGAAGTGAGAGAGTAGCATTGACATATATACACTACCAAATGTTAAATAGATAGCTAGTGGGAAGCAGCTCCATAGCACAGGGGGATCAGCTGGGTGCTTTGTGACCACCTAGAGAGGTGGGATAGGGAGGGTGGGACGGAGACGCGAGAGAGAGGGGCTATGGTGATATATGAATACATATAGCTGACTTGCTTTGTTATACAGCAGAAATTAATGCAACATTGTAAAGCAATTCTATTCCAAATAAGGTGTTAAAAATTAATTATCTAGTTATTCTACAGTCTATGATGCACCTAGGGGTTCCTGGTGCTATTTCAGCAGTTCTGAAAACTCCAGAGGTACTTGAAATTACAAATTAGGAGTTCCTGGTTTAAGGGGTTATCTCTCAAGGTGTCACCTGCAACTTTACATTCCAAATATTCATTTTTTGGTCTCAAAATGCCTTCAGTATTTTAATGTGAAACTTTTTCTGTGTCCACGTTTTGATACAGTGTGCACATATGCATGAAACGGTGGAGGTGGAGGAGATCATTTTCGAGCATTAAATTCGTCTGTTCAATTTGTAAACAAGTTGCATTTCTAACTTCTTCCAAGATACTGTTTATTGAATTCAAGCTAATTACAGTACTATCTGTAGTTTTAGATAAATCCAACATCTGACGTTACCTTTCGACAGGTTTTTTTACACTGTCTCGTCATGAATATTAAAATGGATATTTGAAAATCATTCCTGGAGGCCTAGACAAAAATGAGAATTGCCGAAGGAAAATCTTCTACCATTCCACTGAAATTGTTCATCCAGCCAGCAATACCCTCACCCCCCACCTTGCTAAATCCATTCATTTGTTGTTCCCAGCCTTTATCTCACTCAACCTGTCACCAGCATTTTATACAGTTGATCATATCTTCCTCCTGGATTCACTCTCCCCCTTGGGCCTCTGGGATACACACTGCTTCTAGTTTCTGTCTACATTACAGGCTGTTCCTTTTCAGTGCTGGCTCTTCTTTTCTCCTCCACCTCTTCATGTTGGAGGGACCAGGACTTGCTCAGAACCTCCTTGTTTTCTCTGTCTGTCCCTTCTTCCCAGTGATCTTTTCAGTATCGTAGTGTTGAACCCCATCTATATGCCAAGGACTCCTAAATTTTATACTTCCAGTCCAGATCTACTTCCCCAAATTTAGACCTACATATTTAATTGCTTACTAGATATCTCTACTTGGATGTCTCATAGGCATTTCATACTTTATAGGTTCAATACCACATCCCTGATCTTACCTCCAGAACCAGCTTCCCCTATGACCTTTTTCATCTTAATGTTAACTACACTTAAGAAGTTTCTTAGGCAAAGAAGCTGAACTCCTCTGTTTGTCTTATGCCCCACATCAATCCACCAAGGAATCCTAATTGTCTGTTCCTTCTCACTACCTCTATTGTCATCACCCTGATATGAGGTACCATCATCTATTCCCTACATCATTACAGCAGCCTCCTAACTGGTCTTCCTGCTGCTACCCTTGCCTTCTTGGAGTCTGTTCTCCAAGTAGCTGTCAGAATGATTTTTTTTTTTTTAATGTATAAATCAGATCATGTCACTCCAAAATCTGCCAGTGATTCCTCATTCCCCTTGGCATAAAAGTCAAAGCTCTTGATTGGCCAAAGAGCCCTACATTATCTGGGTAGCTATTAACCTCTTTGACTTTACCTCTTGTTTCTTTTAGTCTGTTCTCAAAATATACGAGGCACACCCCACTTTAGTATCCTTGCACTGGCTGGATGTCTTCATCTCCTATGAGTTTTTCTTCAAGTGTGACCTTCTCAGTGAACCTTTGCTCAAATGCAGTCATCTCAGTGAACCTTCTAAGTGAAGCCAATGCTGATGACTTTAACTAAAATGGCAAAATAATGCATTCTAGCATTCCCAGTCCCCATTAGCTGCTTTTTGTTGTTGTTTTTGATAGCACTTATTACCTTCTAATAAACTGTATAATTCACCCTGCTCAAATTCAAGTGCTCATACAAAGGTTCCTTGCCAGTTTGATTCACCGATGTATCTTAATGCGTATTACCATGTCTGGTACATTGTAGGCACTCAACAACTATTGAATGAATGAATACATACATATTTAATGTATGCAAATCAAACATTCACTTTTAAATTTATGCTAAATTCCAGCCTATTCACCAATCTGTCAATTTGATTAATAAATATTATGGGTCTCCTATATATATATATCTAAAAGCCTGTATCTGTTGCTTGAGGGAAAAATTTTAAAGTATGTAAGTGATCCACTTAACTGTTAGAGAGTAAGATGGTGTAGCAGGTTGGGTTCCCCAGGAAGCAGATCCAAAGGTGGAGATTAGTGTGTGGCGAGTCGATGAGGCTGTGCTCTTCTGGAAGGGAACAGAGGGAAGTAGGGTAGAGGGCAAAGGAGAGAAGTCAAGCTATGAAGCAGTTTCAGTAAAAGCCTCAGTTGACCCACACACAGCAGTTCTTAGAATGGAGTTATCTCCTTTGGAATGAGAGGCTCTGGTTCTTATGTTCCCTCAAAGACTAGTCATTAAAAAGAGGCACCATAATAAAGTTGGCATGACCTTGGGAGAGGCACCCCTCATCTGCTGAGGCCATTCCTGAGGGAACTGGTATCTGAGAGCTGTCTGCAGACATCACTCCCAGAAGCAGGATTAGTCGATTCTCAGTTCTTAAAGGTGGATTTTAGATGGTACAACAGAGCACAGACAGGAATGCAACTAACTACAACATGTGGTAGAAAGTGACAATGTCTTAAGTTTTATAAAAAGACTGTAGATAAACATTATTTATAATACTAAAACTTGAAACTACTTAAATGTTTAATAAGATAAATTATGGAATAGCCAAACAAGAGAAGGTTGTGCAGATATTAAATATCATGCCCTTAAAAATATTTAAGGAATGTGCAATATGTAGTAAATGCTGCTAAGAAAAGAAAGGGGCAAAATTATATAAATTGGACAAATACTTACAGACGTTCTTTAAAGGCTGGAGGGAAATGCACAGCACCAAAAGAGTGATCACTTCTGAATGGGGTAATGGGGATCTGTTATTTTCTTCTTTTCTGTTTTTTCACATCTTGTATAATGAAAGTGTATTTGCTTTTATAATCATATAGATAACTTCTTAAAGAGGGATACAATAAAATATACTATTTTCTTTCTATTTTCAGATATTTACATCCAGAAGGATTGCCCTCTGACTATACAATCAGTTTTCTATTCCGGATTCTTCCTGATACTCCAGAGGAGCCATTTGCTCTTTGGGAGATTTTAAATAAAAATTCTGACCCATTGGTTGGGGTCATTTTAGATAGTAAGTATATTTATTTATAAAACATTTGCACACACATGTATGAGTAATGTATGTGGCCTGTCATCTTGCCTGGTTTGTGTGTATTGTAGAGTAACTCACTTATTTTAAGCTATTTGTAAATACTAATGATGAACTATGTGATAGTTGATTCATTCATTTATCTACTCATTCTTTCAACAAATATTCATCGAGTTCCTACTATTTGCCAACACCAGGCTCTGGGATTCAGTAGTGAGCAAGGTGAGACAGGCCGACTGCTGGAAGAGCATGCAACTTGATGCAGAAGAGGATCAGTGCGCGGGGCGGGATCAGAAGTCATTTTTCCTATATGGATAGGATAAGTGTAAGATGCCTCTTTTGGGTTCCTGGGCCCAATTCCAACATGTGTGTTGGGCCTGGCGGGTGGAGGAGAGGCTCCCACACAACACCAAGCGATTCTTGGACACCAGCAGAGTATCTGAGAATTCAACTCCAATCTGACACTATGTACCAGAGGTAGCATCAGATTCCACAGGTTGAGGGCTTGTTCCTATAAGACTGCCCTCCTCCCCCTCCATTTCAGCCACCAGTGGCAAGCTCAGGCTGCTACCAGCTACGCATTGGAGGTTCCAATAACCCGCTGCAGCTCAGGATGTCAACTGAAAGTCCAGATTTTTACCTGTACTTCTGACCCACAGTCTATAAATCAGAGGTTCCCACAACTTCCTCCTCGGGTTCAATTAATTTGCTAGAGTGGCTCACGGAACTCAGAGAAGCATTTTACATACTAGATTACCAGTCTATTATGAAAGGATATAACTCAGGAGAAAGGCATGGGGAAGGAGGGTGGGAGCTTCCATGCCCTCTCCACCTGCACCACTGTCCTGGCACCTCCATACGTTTACCAACCTGGAAATTCTCTGAACCCCATCCTTTTGGGTTTTTATGGATGCTTCATTACATAGGAATGATTGATTAACTCCCTGGCCATTGGCAATTGAACTCAGTCTCCACCCCCTCTCCCCTCCCTAGAAGTTGGAGGGGGTAGGGGGACTGAAAGTTCTAACCCTCTGGTCACATGACTGGCTCTCCAGGCAACCAGCCCTTATCCTTAGGTTACCTAAGGGCTTTCCAAAAGCCACTGTATTAACATAACAAAAGGCACATTTTTTTTTTTTTTTTGTTCTGACCACAGGAAATTCCAAAGGTTTTAGGAGCTGTGAGGCAGGAACCCTAGACAAAGACCAAGTATATATGAGAAATATATTTTGGTCATCTGAATAACAAATATATATTTCTTTTAAGTCACAATGTTGCAATGCCTCTTTCATATCCCAGAAAAGAATGTCAGATTGGCAGCGGCATATTCTGGGAAGAATTCTGGGGTGGAGATATAAAATTGAAAGTTGCATATGTGAGATCATCTAGAGAGTTAGTCCAGAAAGAAAAGAGAATAGTTGTGAATGAGAAATTCCATTGTTTGGAGATTGGAAAGTTGAGGAGGAAACAATAAAGGAAAGTTCTTAACCTTTACTCTTGGATGTCACAAATGATTATCACTTAAGAGAATTTTCAAGTTTTTGGTTAATGTCCCTGAGTTTTCTAAATATATTTTTAGTTTAGGATCGCAGTCAATCTGGGAATGAAAATTTGGTGGTTATTGTTAGGTATTAACTCGAACATTTGTATAAGAAAAGTATTTTAAGCTATTTCCAACTAATATTTGTTAATGGACATTTCAGTACATGGAAATAAATCAACAACTAAACATTGTGAAAGCATTTTGTATTGATTTTGAAACTAAGGGAAAGCTGTAGATTAAAAAGGTGTAAATTGCTAACTCTATATCCAACCAGGACTCGAAAACAAAGAAGTCTCTTGAAATGATTAATACTTACTTGCTTCTATAGAAAGCAGAATGAAAAATTTAATTGTAACCGGGGAATGAATTAGTGAGAAAAATGTTCCTCTCTTTTTGTAATAAAATATTCCTTGTAACATGAAGTACTCAAGAATAGGAAGGTTTTTTTTTTACTTGTTTGTTTGTTCATAATAATAGACACGCTAAAATATCACTATTTTGGGGCAGTGTAAGTTACATGTCCTGGGAAAACTGGTTGCTTCAGTGGTTAAATAAGGCAAAGAATCTGGTTTTTATTTCTTAAGATTTTGTTACCGAATTAAGTTGTATGAACCCTGCTCAGGGCCTAGCCTGGACCATGCTCTCTGCCTTGGAGGGGGAGGGTTCTTTTTCCTTTCCGGTTTAAGTAGGTGAATAGCAAAACCGAAGCGGAGATTGACACAGCACAAGCTTTATTCAGTGGCTAAAGAAAGGAGAAGTGGAAACTAAGTTCACAGATCAACTTCTCACCCACCTGAAGAGAGAGATTTAAATGTTTTTTAAACATCTTTATTGGAGTATAATTGCTTTACAATGGTGTGTTAGTTTTTGCTTTATAACAAAGTGAATCCGTTATACATATACGTATATCCCCATATCTCCTCCCTCTTGCATCTCCCTCCCTCCCACCCTATCCCACCCCTCTAGGTGGTCACAAAGCACTGAGCTGATCTCCCTGTGCTATGCGGCTGCTTCCCACTAGCTATCTGTTTTACATTTGGTAGTGTATATGTGTCCATGTCACTCTCTCACTTCGTCTCAGCTTACCCTTCCCCCTCCCCGTGTCCTCAAGTCCATTCTCTATGTCTGCGTCTTTATTCCTGTCCTGCCCTTAGGTTCTTCAGAACCACTTTTTTTTTTAGATTCCATATATATGTGTTAGCATACGGTATTTGTTTTTCTCTTTCTGACTTACTTCATTCTGTATGACAGACTCTAGGTCCATCCACCTCACTACAAATAACTCAATTTCGTTTCTTTTTATGGCTGAGTAATATTCCATTGTATATATGTGCCACATCTTCTTTATCCATTTGTCTGTTGACGGCCACTTAGGTTGCTTCCGTGTCCTGGCTATTGTAAACAGTGCTGCAATGAACATTGTGGTACACGGCTCTTTTTGAATTATGGTTTTCTTAGGGTATGTGCCCAGTAGTGGGATTGCTGGGTCATATGGTAGTTCTATTTTTAGTTTTTTAAGGAAACTCCATACTGTTCTCCATAGTGGCTGTATCAATTTACATTCCCACCAACAGTGCAGGAGGGTTCCCTTTTCTCCACACCCTCTCTAGCACTTATTGTTTGTAGATTTTTTGATGATAGCCATTCTGATTGATGTGAGGTGATTTAATTTTAAAGAGTAAAGACAAAGAGAGGAGGAGGAGTGAGGCTGATGCTGGGGAAGCATATGCATTAGTCTACCAGGGAAGGGACAGGGCTTTTTCCAAGTGGCTGGGTGCTACCTCCTTTTTATCCTTTTTTAGTCCTTAATGGCTGCCAGTAAGTAGGTGTAGGTAACATGCTAAAGTAGTAAATCACCGTATAACGGGACTCAAGGTCTGTTGGAGGTCAGATTCATCATCATCTTGGTCCCAGCTGGTTCCATCTGTTTTTTTGTGTGTTTTGTTTTTTGTACCTTCCTTTCTTACCTCTGGACCTTTTTGTTTTGTTTTGTTTTGCGGTACACGGGCCTCTCACTGTTGTGGCCTCTCCCATTGCGGAGCACAGGCTCCGGACGCGCAGGCTCAGCGGCCATGGATCACGGGCCCAGCTGCTCCGCAGCATGTGGGATCTTCCCGGAGCGGGGCACAAACCCGTGTCCCCTGCATCGGCAGGCGGACTCTCAACCACTGCGCCACTAGGGAAGCCCACCTCTGGACCTTTTAACTTAAAAATTTATGTTCACTCCTGCTAAAGATGGGGGTTTGGCAGCTTTTGAGCACGGGCATTCCTGCCAAGGTTGCGGGTTAGACGGTTGATGGGTTTTGAGCAAAGATCTGGAGCAGCTCTGGCAACAATTTGACTGACTTCTTTTTTCCTTTTTGTCTGCCTCTACTTCCAGCTTCAGACAACCATCTCCCAAAAGGGTATTGGGAATGGGAGTATAGGCAAGGAACTACAGAGGAACAATATATGTCAGGGTCCTTGCCTCATCATCACTACATGGTTAAGTTAGTTAATCTGGCCAATTGAAAGTCTGGGACAACCCAAGGACTATAGGTCATTTCCTTACCTACTCATCATTTTGTCCTAAACACAGCCTGAAAACAAAGGTTACATGATTTTGAGTTGACTTTTTAAAAAATTACTCCTTTTAATACTTTCTCAAATGTTTTTCTTTTCCTTTCTTTGATTAGATGGTGGGAAAACCCTAACATATTTCAACCATGACTACAGTGGGGATTTTCAAACTGTTACTTTTGAAGGACCTGAAATTAGGAAAATTTTCTATGGAAGCTTTCACAAGGTGAGTAATGCCTTGTATACATATATTCTTTATTCTATTTGCTGTGGGCAAAGCAACAGAAGATAGTAAAACAAAAAATCCGTAGAGCTTTGGATCTCATACTTCACCTGAAGTAAGAATTACCTGTGGGGCTTGTAAACAATGCCCTGACATTCTGATTTGGTAGTTCTGGGATGGGACTCTAAAATATACTCTTTTTTTTTTTTGCGGTACGTGGGCCTCTCACTGTTGTGGCCTCTCCCGTTGCGGAGCACAGGCTCCGGACGCGCAGGCTCAGCGGCCATGGCTCACGGGCCCAGCTGCTCCGTGGCATGTGGGATCTTCCCGGACCGGGGCACAAACCCGTGTCCCCTGCATCGGCAGGCAGACTGTCAACCACTGCGCCACCAGGGAAGCCCTAAAATGTACATTTTTATCCAGTACTGCAGGGGATATTGATAGTGTCAGAAGGAAGATATTTTCCTCTATCCTTCTAGGTTCCTCTAGCTGGCCTAAGAATTAAACTGACATGAGACAGATTAACGGGAAAAACTCAAACAAAAGTTTAATAACATGTATACACGGGAGAGACCCAGGAAAAACTGAGTATCTCACCAAAATAGCCGAAAGCTTCACCTTAAGTACCATCTTCAGCTAAAGACAAAAGAGAATTTTGGGGGTGGTAGTTTGGGACTTCAAAGGGAAGGAAGGTAATTCACATGGAGATGGAAAAGCAAATGTTTGGTAAATAAATATTTGCTGGGCCTGCAGAGACAATGCGACACAGATTTTCCCCCACCATACCTAGCCTATATTCTTTGCAGATATCTCTGGTGATAGCTCTGTTCTGGGAACAGGACTTCTGTCTAAATCCTTTTAGGCATTTAGAAGGAAGGTCAAAGTTTCTTCCTGAGTCTTTTGGGCCTTGATTGTTTTCAGCTTGAAACAATCCACATACCAAAGAGACATTTTGAGATGGCAAATTTTGGTGCCTTACCACAGAAGTGGTCCAGGTTCTTACTTTGAGGAACCATGTAGTAGAAGGTACTGTATTATTTAGCAGATGGTTGTTAGTTCACTACATTATGTATGATGTAGGAAGGATTGCTGGTCTACCTGGCCACCAATATAGATAAATACCAGCAGCCAAATCATGTTGAAATATGTAGACCGATTGCACTGAGACATATATATATACACACACACGTACAGACAACCCATCACTGCCATTATATAAGTTACCCGGAGGAAGCTGGTAAAACCTGACTTTAGTTGTTCTTATTTTAACCTGGCACTTGTGATAGAACTGTTCATTCACATTTCACATCTCTGAAACACTTTGCTTTGGTGATCACTGGAGAAGACATGCTTCCTTCCAAACTTTACTGTTTCCTTTGTGTTTAGTGAATAAGCCCGCTGATCTCTGGGCTGTTAAGGAATGCAACACCAAGAGTGCCGGAGAGCAGAGAGTTTACTAAGTGGTACTGCAAAAAGCTTTACCTCTTAACCGTGCCCTTCTTGTACTGTCAGAGGGAGGGAAGGGGTGTTGCAAAACAGTCTTCATCTTGCCTCTGTCTCCTGATGTAGAATGTCGTCAGATCTATCTAATCTACACAACTTTGCTACTTTCTGGGGTTTTGAATACCATAACTGTATAAGAACAATTGTATAACAAAAATCTGACTCTTTTTTGCATAAGAAAAGTTGCATAAAAATGGTTTGTTTTTTTTTCTGGTTTAATCGGACTGTGCAGCCAGAAGTACAGGTATCTTAAAAACACGTGAGATGCAGATGATTTATTACTTCATGGTTCAGAATAGTCCCATTAGCATTTCTTTGGAGTTACTGTCATTTATTTACCAACTTCCTCTAGACATGATTCTTTTCTTGGTTAGGCAGAGTCAGTCACAAAGTAGCCAAGAAATATTACAGGGGAAATGAAAAGCATGTGAGATTTCCTTAGTGTTTAAAAAAGCACAACAACATAGAGATGGTACCTGAATGTGGGACAAGCATGGAAATGGTAAAAGTAGAACCTTTTTCCTTAAGCAAAACACATAGTGACAGAATTCCTTCTTTTCTCTTCCATACTTTTTGGTGAGGGTTCATGCAATTATGTAAATTTGGTTGATATTTTCTCCTGCTTCTTACCTTCTAAAACATCTTTACTTTTATCAGCTACATGTTGTTATCAGCAAGACTTTGGCCAAAGTGGTTATTGACTGCAAGCAAGTGGGTGAGAAGGCAGTAAATGCATCGTCTAATATCACATTAGATGGCGTCGAAGTCCTAGGGAGAATGGTTAGATCAAGAGGACCAAATGGAAACTCTGCACCAGTAAGTGGATAAATAAGTGAATCTGTGTTATTGTTAAAGAAAAAAATCCTCTTGAAATATAATTATCTATCTTCCAGGGGAAAAATTTGGTAAAGGGATGGATGGAGGGAGGGCTGGATGAATGATAGATTGATGAATGGATAAACAAGTAGATAATGGCCTCTTCAGATGAATTAAAACATGAACGTTCAAAGCTCTTGCAATATGCTTCTGCTATATTATAAGGAGAATGCTCCAAGAATTAGACTAGTTTGTTTTCTAAATGGATTTTAAAATTCAAATAGTAAAATATTCGTATTTTAAAATTCAAATAAAATAGTGTGGCATAAGTGGTTTGTTAATGAGAATCAAAACTGTAAATGAACCTCATTTATATAAGCAGGTACAAATCCGAATAAAATGTTATTATACACAGTAAATTGACATAAGTCTCTCATTTGAGTTAGATTTGGGCATTTTAAAACTAGATTCTTCCTATTGCTAATGTAAAATTAACCCTTTAATTGTTAATAGTTATTTAAATAACAGATCATTCTAAGATATATTTTTCATCATACAACATGGAGTTTCAGACGAGGAGACTTCGAATTGACAAAGAAATCACATTCCCTTCAGTCACTACCCGCAAAAAAGAGCAGTGTACACAAGCTTTTGTTTTAACACCACACATTCACAGCTAATTAGCAATGTTCTCTAATTTGAGTCATTCTATAATTAGAACCAGTTAGCCTGGAGGGAATTTTATTCTTGTAAGCAATTGCAAATATTCAAATGTATACTTCTCTTCCGGGTAGCAGAATAATCAGGTTAATTATGATCCACTCTTACTGTCTTATGCTTTCAGAGATCTGTAGAACTAGGCAGCTATATGGAATTTTAGAAAGACCTGGTGGTTCTCAAAGTGTTTTTAAGCTGAAATCACTTAGTACAAATGAAATCTTCTAGTATATCAAATAAATGTGTATGATTAAAACACACCCATGTTGATTGAATGGGAGAGGGGGCATGGGGTAGCAGGTGCTTCCATCCTCCAATGTTCCCTAAGGGCGCTTTGAGGAACACAGTTCTAATTCCTCTGCTCTGGTATAACCCCTTCACTTTATATACCAGGAAACAGTCCCAGAGTGGTGAGGGAATTTACTTTGGGACAGTTTGCTGTTTCATGGCATTTCTCTTTGTGGTAACAATAGAAATGAAATCCTTGTGTACAATCAGGGTATATTGACGCTTTCAGATCTTCATAGATGTGTGCTAATTAGTTTAACACTTAGCTTTGAAGTATCTTTAAAAGTACTTTTGTTTCTACTTTGCTTTGGAGAACTATGGATTAGATGTTTGAAAAGAGGGAATATAACAGCTATGGAAGGCTCTTTTGTTTTCAGTTGTGGTAAGAGACTTTTAAGAACGTTTACATGATATTGAGGAGTTATCTCCTCTTAATTTGTGGTATTCCATGTGGATTAGGAAACATTTCACCTTCTGCTTCATGGAAGATACTTTTATGATAGCACATTTCAGAATTTACAAGGTTCCAGAATTGGCAAACTACGGATACCTTGTATGGATAAATGGATGTATATAGATGGATGCTTAGAAGGATGAATGAATAGACTCTAATTTAAGAAAGAGAAACAATTCCAGGTGGATGAGATTATGGCCCATATCACTTAGTACTATCATTATTTTTTTTAT
This sequence comes from Neophocaena asiaeorientalis asiaeorientalis, assembly GCF_003031525.2. NCBI lineage: Eukaryota > Metazoa > Chordata > Mammalia > Artiodactyla > Phocoenidae > Neophocaena > Neophocaena asiaeorientalis. The sequence goes on from NW_020172779.1 coordinate 5,416,650, forward strand.
TGTAGACATAATGAATATAAAATCCCTGACACTTAGTAGCCATTCAATGAAGAACAGCTATTTTTATTGAAGAATGTCAACCATACCTTTTCCATCTCAGCTTTTCTAAACCTCTAGTACTTGCTTAACCCTTGATTATTTGTAGTCATATATTATTTTCTTGCTCTTTCATATAAATGTATTTCACTTCTCTAGCCAGAGTATAAACCCCTCAAAACAGAAACCATGTCTTGGTCTTCATTTGCAATGACCCACGTCTACCCTACCTCACAGTATCTAATAAATTCGTATGAACAGAGTACTTTCTCAAGAAACACTTGATAGGAATTAAATAGGAAGTCATCTATTTGAATTGTATCATGTCTTTTCTTAAAATGTTTTGCATATATAGTATTCCGTGTGTGGTATTGACAACAGTCCGCTAATATATATCATACCATCTCCTAATTATAATTCATACTTTGCAACTACAGTTTTATAATTACAGTTACAAATTAATTGTATTTCAAATTACACTCTACGTAGTAATTTTACTCCAATTGTGTGACCGATTAAATATTAAAGAATTTATTTCTGAAAGCAAAAATGACTGTAGGTGTCAGGCCTACTGGCGATAAATCTTTACTTTTGACCATGACAGAAAATCAATTAAACAGAGCACCCTCTGTGGTAACTTCCACCCAGTAGGAGACAAAGGGGAATTTATAGAAGTCAATCATTAAAGAGTTCTTTGTAAGCCTAGTAGGAAAAAAGTTGTAACTTTTGCTAGAATCTAGAAGTCTACAAAGGATTACTAAATAGATTTTTAGTCTACCCACTTATTGAGGAATTTGATTATGTTGAAATGGATGATATTAGAGTAGATCTCAGGAATGTGATTGAAAACTCGCTTGTTTGGTTTATTACTTAACTGTTTCAGGGCAAGGCAAGAGAGAAGCTTCAGTCTTCAGTTCTCAATTTAGAAATCATACATTGCTAATATAATCTTGATGTACATATGCAAAAGGGAATGTGTAATGAACAAGTTTTGGGTCATTCCAGGAGGGGTAATTATCATCTAAGAGGGATGAGTAGTTTATAGGTAAGCATTCCCTGGCAAATTCAGCAATGATTCAAAAACTGTCAAGTGATGGAAGAACTCTAAATTATCAGTCTTTAAAGACTACAGATTTTTTAAACCAAAGTTGAGTGGAGGAGAGATTAATGGATTTAGGGATATAGTAACTACTGTATTGAAATTACTCATATTCATAATAAAAACAACTTGCATTCAGCAATGCAAGATTTTACATGCAGCAAATGTCCCTAGTGGGACTAAACTAATAGGCAGGCTTAATTTAGCCGTCAAAACGCACATGGGAAGAAATTTAACAACTGTGCGTCTCGTTTCCAATCTTCCTTCTCCTGAGAAGTTTCTTCTCCCTTTTCTGATACCTAATGAAATTATCATGCTGCCAATCAGAGATGATTCAAGAAAAAATTTGAGCTTCTGGCATTGATTATGTCTGTTAGTGTCTTTTTTCCACCTTTTCAAATCTAACACTTATATAATTATACAACTGACATTTATTTAGCCCTCTGATGTGGTAAATAAAGACAAATACAAGTAATGTTATGGAGTTTTTAGTAATTTTATTTAGAGTTAAAGCTTTTATGTAGGAATCAATAGTAGACTAGTCAATGATCCTCTAGAAACAAGTGTTTTTAAATTGCAAGGACATGGTTGTGTTTTCACTGGATTGTATCTTTCACTCCTTAAAACGATGATAGTGGCTAACATTTATTGCCTGCTATGGACTAGGCAGTGTGAACATTTCTGATATTATCTCGTTTAATCCTCCAATAACCCTAGGAAGAGATACTTATTATTATCCCCATTTTATAGATGCAGAAACTGAGACTTGAATAAGTTAGGGAGGAATCCCCTTTCAAAAGTGAGGAAAGTGAGATATGAGCTTGTATCTGAGTTGCATGTGGTTACCCAATTTCCATTCTGAGCTCTTTTCCCTTGGTTCAGACTGATTCTGATGGAACTTAAGGCAGAGGAGGGAGTCTGGTCTGTAACAGTGACCATACGCCCTGTCTATTCACTGGCAGGTTCAAAAACTCACCATTATTTGAATTACACCCTTGAAATAAACGTGATCAAAATGTTCCCCCCAAGCATGTCTACACCTAAACATTCTAATTACTACCAACAACCACAACAGCTGTCCCTTTTCATCTCCTATTAGAATAGTGCCATCATGGTTTCCCTTAAATTCAGTAAGCTGATGGCGAGCAAGTAAAAACACCCTGTTCAATAGGTGACAAGTGATAAAGGCTTAATAAATCTTAGTTTGGAGGTGGAATCAATCAAAGTTACACACCAATTTAAAAGCAGGACATGGCCTAGGTCCTCAGGACTCTTTCTTCTATGTTCTCGGGCAGTGTAAAGCTCTCTAAATATTTGTATAAGTTCAGGTACAGCTTGACTTCAAATTATAAGCTTAAAAATGTTATACTAGGAAAAAAATCAACAGATGAAAACTGGTACTGAGTGGAAAGTTGAGCCAGGGGTACATTTTAATTTCCATTCACAGATCACAGTGACTCAACTGCCAAGAAATATTTTAATCTTATTTTCGTGCTGACATCTGACCCCAAATGACTTGCCTTTTGTGCTACACCCAAACAAAAATGTCCAGTAATGAAAAAGTGTTTGTAATTGTCTAAGTATTCCCTTGAAAGAGATTATAAAAAGTGAAAGTGGGAGGGTACTTTTTTTTTATTTGGCCAGATTTATTTTTCATAATGTTCAGTCAGTTACAAAGGAAAAAAGTTGCAGAAGTGAAAAGGGGCTGCCTCTTAGTCACTTGAAGTATGATTTATTTTGAACCATATTGTCTTGCACTTTTAGGCACTCAAATATAAGATCTTTGGACATGTCATCTCTGTAATGTTTCCTCCATAATTTGTATAAATGTGTGTGTAATTGCTTCTGGAATAAAAGCCAGATTTTTAAAGAACAATCCCCAGAAATGTGCCTTGGAAATGAAGTCTCTAAATAAAGGCTGAGGAATCTAAACTATTACGAATGCAAAACAATTATGAATAAATTTGTTGTACTCACACAAAAAAGGCTGCTGACTTCATCTAACTTGAAAAAGAAAAGACAGCCCACAAGCATTCTTCAAATGATAGTATCAGCCTCATTCAGCATTTAGTAGGTATTTGACCTCTTGAATAAATAAAATGAACTCATAAGAATCTCAGTGACTCAATAGGGTAGGGGAATTTTAGCCAAAGGTTTGTATGGAGACATTATACTGTTATAGGTGATTGGGCAGTGAATTCGAAAAACTTCAAGAAAGCCTGGTATATCCTGGGACTAATAAAAAGACTTTGCTTTAAATAAATCTTTCCATTCACTAAAATGTGTTGACACTGAGGGCTCTATTCAGAAATGGAAAATTTCTTAATGGATGAATGACTTACAGAATTAACTGAATCTATCTAATGCTGTCATAATGGGACCCATTTAATAAATGTCCCCAGACAAATGGCATTGTCAAGTTAGGCTGGGGTATCTACATTTTAAACATTAGACTAATGATCTGTTTACTGCAGAATAAACCACAAGAAAATGAGGTGTGCTGTTCAAATCCCAGCCAGAATTCAGCTTTCAACATGTGCTTAAATTACTTTGACTTTTTCGTCCCAAGTCCTAATTTACAGAATGGGGTTGACATTACTATTATCATACCTCATAGTGGTGATTGAAAGATTAAATGCTATAGGCAAAGTCCTTAGGATAATGCCTGGCACATAGTAAGTTTTTCAACAAGTGTTTGCTGCTCTTGTTATTTGCTGAGATTTCTCTAAACCAAAATATTGACTATTGGGGACACAAACTACTGTTATATTTCTGCTCTCAATATTGCATCACTTTCATTTTCATTCTACTATTTTGGCCTCTGTATTATATACTCCTACAGCTTAAAGATCAATTATAAAAGGGCTTTTGTACATATTATATTAAAATAATATTTATTAAAAAATAATTTAAAAAAGAAATAATATTTATTATTTATAACTGTATTCCGGGAACTGTTCTAAATATTTCCCTTTATGAGTTCATTGTATTGTTATGGCTACTATTATTACTCTAATGAATAGCTACTATTATTATCCTAATTTTATAGGTAAGGAAAATTGAGACTCCAACACATTAAATAATTTGTTTCAAGTGACTTAGCTTGTGAGTGGATTACACCCAGGCAGCCTAGCTCCATAGCCTCCTAATCTCTATGCTCCTTGAAATATCTTTGTTGCCATTGTTGTTTATGAAAATCAGCAGCCGTGTTCTTTAAAAATGCTTTAATTTTAAAAACCTAATTTTTTAATGGTCATAATTTTGTTGTATGGTTTCCCTGAGCAGACTTAAATATCATACCCTTTGGGGAAAAATTTTTTTTAATACAGAAAAAAAAAGAATAGTGAATCATGCAATATTTCTTCAAATAACACAATGGTTTTATATTGAAAAAAGAAAGCAGGATGTCTTGATTTATGGATCTGCTTTCAAAATTTGTGTCATTTTATGAATCTTGCAAAACTCACTTAGGGAAGGATGTTTGCAGCAAGGCACAATTCTTCCTGGGTATAACAAGAGAAAACCTGACTTCATTTTCTTTACTGTCAGATAGGGCAGGCTCTTTTGTGATGCTGGAAGCATTGTTAGTAACCTGTTTCAGTCATACCAACTATTTGAGTATTCTCATCTTCATCCAGGGGACCCTTGACAGGGATGAGAGAAAATAAGGCACCAAGAGTTTCCAGCTTTTGCTGAAAACACCACTTGCTGAAGGAAAGTTACAGATTTAAAATGCAAAGAATTTCATCCTTCTCCTAGCTCTGTAATTGATGACACATTTTTCTTTTTTGTTTTTTTAAATGGAAGTATGGTTGATTTACAGTGTTGTGTTTTAGGTGTACAGCAAAGTGATTCAGTTATAGATAGCTAGATAGCTAATGTCTATTCTTTTTCATATTCTTTTCCATTATAGGTTATTATAAGATACTGAATACAGTTCCCTGTGCTATACAGTAGATCCTTGTTGTTCATTTTATATATAGTAGTGTGTATCTATTAATACCAAACTCATGATGACATTCGATATTTGAAAATAATATAGGAAGAAATATAGTATTAGAAATGGTTGCATCATGAAGCTAGTGTGAGTCCCTAATGATATTATAATGATGTTTCTAAATACTTCAAAATATACATTCACTTGTCAACATAAATGAGTAGAACAAGACTGTCTAAATATTTATGGTGTGATCGATGCCTTCAATAAAAATACACTTAGCACAGATTCTCACAATACCGTATGAGAGCCTGTCATGACACCACATTGTAAACAGTATTTATGTGTCTGTCTCTTACTCCCTATAAATTCTTTGAGAGCAGAACTCTGGTTTTGTTCATTTTCATATCCTAAAGGAGGTCTACATGGTATCTGTCTTGCATTATGCACTAAAAAAAAGTAGCCAAATATATGCATGAATGATGAAAGTCAGAATTAATTCAACAAGTCTTCATCATGAATACCTACTACATGCCACATGTTTTCACAAGTTTTTGTTTTTGTTTTTTTTGGCCGCACGGCATGACATGTGGAATCTTAGTTCCCCGACCAGGGATAGAACCCATGCCCCCTGCAGTGGAAGCATGGAGTCCTAACCACTGGACCACCAGGGAATTCTCTACATGCCACATGTTATGATAGGGGGCGCAAAGATGAATAAGTGGTTCTGTGTTCTTTGATGACCTCCCAGTCTGAGGAGAAGAAAATATAAATAATTGTACTGTATGGTGGGACATATGCTATAAAAGATGTATGGAGCATTGTGGGATTACAGAGGCACTTGGAGTAACTGTGATGGACAGGACAGGGAGGATTTCAACAGAGGCACTAAGCTTTTTTAGGTAGAGACGGAAGGAGGAATTGTGCTAAATAAGGGGGTTTGGATGGTGGATGGAGTAACTACTGACAAAAATCTTAAATCACTGTATGTTTGAGGAACAAAGATTGATATCGTTAGAATGACTTTTTAATTTATTCACTGTAATATTATGTTATAAATGTATTGGTGTTCTATTATGTAATACATACTATGAAATCATTACAATTATAAACACAATGTATCTATATATCTTTTGTTGAATGACAATTTTCTTTTTAAATTGAAGTTCCAGTTACAGATGTTTGATATTATTTGTTCCACATCATGGGCCAGTAAAGACAAATGCTGTGAACTTCCTGGCCTGGTAAGAATTCTTCTTTCGTTATTTGGTCTGTTCTTTACAGAAGTTTTCTAAAGTTATATTTAATTTTCCCTGAAAATGAAATGCTGTTTCACAAAACTCATGTCACAGATAATTCATTGTGATGATGATGATGAAAATTAGAAAGAGATTAAGAAGGAGGTGTGTCTGAAATCAGCAGGACACGCTGACATACGCGGGGGGGAGCGACACAGCTCCACAGAGTGCCTTCTACAGAGTCCGGATGTTCCCAAATTTCAGGTTCACTGAAGCCTTTGGTGTCACAATAATGTTTTTCATGGCACCCCTGAGCCCAAAGAAATACCTAACAATTCCATACATAAGGTCATTAGGTCCAAACATCTTCATAAGTCTTTACATCCTAACAACTCAGTAGCTGTATGAAAAAATGATAAACATAAATCGAAAATTTTAAATGATGAACTTTTTTTTGCGGAACACGGGCCTCTCACTGCTGTGGCCTCTCCCATTGCGGGGCACAGGCTCCGGACGTGCAGGCTCAGCGGCCATGGCTCACGAGCCCAGCCGCTCCGCGGCATGTGGGATCTTCCCGGACCGGGGCACAAACCCGTGTCCCCTGCATCGGCAGGCGGACTCTCAACCACTGCGCCACCAGGGAAGCCCAAACTTAGTTTTAAATAACCACAACTACTTACTAATGGGATGTGTGTGCCTGTGGAGAATGCACTATTTCTCATGTCTTGGAATCTGATCAGACATCACCATTCTCACTTCTTTTTCCACATTGATTTTCCCCCATGGTACTTGCTTTCCTTCATAGCTACTGCTGAAAAACCAGATTTGCAAATATATGACATCAAAAATCTAGTGTTGAAACTGTGAACTCCCTTGAGCTGGTCATTCTTATGAAGTCCAATGGGTGCCAAATATTGCTGTTTCTCTTAATTCTTTTAAACACTCAGAGTGCCCCTGTGAGTTTGCTGTACTGCCCCAGGCCATCTTTCCACACAGTTTGGGAATCATAGTCATGATCTATAGAACCTATGCAAGGCTGCTAGAAAAATAAACTTTTCCTCATTATTAATACCAAGTGTAATTCACAGGGAGGGGGTACCTGTATATATAAAGACAGATTGTTCATAGCTAAGGATCTTTAGGACCAGTGAGCTGAAATGTTGACCCCGTTATGGTTGGACAGGCATCATATCTTAAGAATTCAACTGGGAGAATGGGCATGGGGAAGACTTTATCAAGTCTAAAAGATTTGCTTTTTTTAAGACCTTACACCAGATCACATCATCTGTGATCTATGGTGACTATGTTTAAGAAGGAAATAACTTTTTTTTTCATCAAAATAAGTTTCCATTAAACTGTGGTGAGGAGTTACATCAGAGACACTGTGATGTTATGCTTACAGGCAGGTGGATTGGAAACTGTGAAGGGAAACACTCAGAATCTTATGGAAGATGTGATCACCACATCTCCTAGGAAGGGCCCAGCCCTTCTCAAAACTTTCCTTTGAATTTCTATCACTGAAGATGTGTAAATCCCGTGGTAGAAATACATGGATGGAGACACAGTCAACAGCCATGGCGAAACCATTCCCGAGTCTGTGGTCATAGGAGGTCTGCTGTCAGCCTAATGTGGGGGGATCTTTCAGGATACTTAAGTTTGTATTTCACTCAAGCTGCCCAAGATATCAGGCCAGATATGTTAGCAGGGTTTTTGTCCTGTAATGAGCTGAAACTTTTAACTATCGTCCAACATTTAGCGAGAAGCATATAAAGGCTCTTTGCTCAAAATTTTTGGGTTTCTGTTGTGAATATTTCAGAGACTGAGATTATTTTCATCTTGATAATTTAATTATCATCTGTGCTCTATTCAGCTCTAACGTTACATTTCCCCAAGGTCTTAGAAAATGAAGCTCACTTTCTCTCTATCCAAAGGGACAGATGAACCCTTCAAAGTTCTGTAGTTTCTTATCCCAGGGAAGACTTCTTTTTAGCTGCTACTCCAAATGTGACATTCACAAATCATTCAATAGCCCTTAGCAAGTGCTCTGTCTTGGTTTACACTCCAGTAACTCATTCAGATACATTCAGCCTGGTATTCATCATCTATCTTGTAGTGTTACCTGGCAGCAAAATTCTCCAAGAGGAAATGACCTCCTATCCCAAAGCTTTAGATTGATGCTGTGATGTTTTCTTACTTTCAGTCACAGAAGGTGAGCAGTAGTTAAAATTGTTACAGGGATGATGTCTTTAAGCACTGTTTTTGTTTTCTTTTGTGTCTTTGTTTTAGTGTAGATGCAGTTGTTTTGATGGACCATTCCAACAAGTTTTCTTTTATCCTTTGAAATGGAAAAAAATGTTGTAACACAAAGGAAGTGTTCAGGACCTTTAGTGCATAGAGTACTACTCCTCCAACTGAATTAAATAGTAACCAGAATTTTTTTTTTTTGCACCCGCTTCTGCCTTTCTTTCTTCACCTGGATTCCCAAGCTCGTTTTATCAACATCCTTTGATAATAATGATGATCCAGAGAGCCATTCATTGTTTCTTTCAAGAAAAGATTTTGTGGTCAGAAGAGAATATTCTCTGCCTTTCTAGACTAATGCTCACTTACTAATTTTTTTGAAGTGTCTTAAAGTGTTTTCTTTGAGTCCATAAAGCCATTTGTATAGACCATCTTGTTAATAGTTATGCTATTTCTTTTTCTCCTCAGAGGGATGAAGAGACCTGCCCAGAGCTTCCACATTCCTGCTCCTGTTCTGAAATCAATAAAGGGGCTCTGGGACCAGCAGGCCCACCGGTAAGTATTGCCTAGTTTGAACTTAAATTGTTCTTTAATATTTATAACTATCACTTGTTGCCTGTCTGTGCCCATCACTGTGCTAAATACTCACTTAATCCTACAAGCAAACTGAAGCACAGAGAGGTCAAGTAACTTGCCTAAAGAACACAGCTTGGAGGAGCTGCTCTTCAAATCCAGGTCTCCGTGACTCCTATAGATGATGCTCTTAACTGCTGCGCCACACTATGTCTCACAGTGCTATCTATTCAGAATCTTCCCTTTGAAGTCCTGTGGCTTATTTTCAGTGTGAATGTTGCCAACATTGGCCCCCTGCTTGTTGCTGTAAGATTTGCATACATCCCCTCTGCCCATTCTATATCAACATTGATAGTGAAGGGAGGTTTTTCAAAATCACTAGGAAAAGTATCCTATGTGAGCATGAAGTTCTCCATTACTGACTGGAACTTCATACAGAAAAGAAGGGGGCGGGGAAAGGGGAGAGGAAGGAAAAAGGAAGGAAAGGGGAGAGGAAGAGAGGAAAGGAGAGAGAGAGGGAAAGAGAGGGAGAAAGAACACATTTTTTTCTTATAAACATATATATATATATAGATTCATACATGTAAACGTACATGTAAAAAGTAAACATAACCTTTTCTCGTTTGGTCAAATACTACAAAATGAAGGGTTTTTATTGTTGGTGTTGATGTTAATTTGCAAAATCATGCTAATTTATATCATATTTCACTCAAAGAAGACATTTAAAAATTCTTAGCCTAGGTTGGTTAACTGTCTATATATCTCTACAAATAGGTCTTTAAAAAAATTTTTATACAATTTTAAAGGTTACTTTCCATTTACAGTTATTATAAAATACTGACTATATTCCCTGCGTTGTACAATATATCCTTGAGTCTATCTTACACCCAATAGGCAAGAAAATATTTTTTAAAAATATAAAATGTATATAATTGCACTCTCTGCATCTTTGAATTGACCGTGATAGATCTTTCGTAATAAGTCTAAATACTTATGTCTAACCTGCTAACCTGGGGTTATCAGCGTTTCTTTAAGATAAGTATGATATAGCTGGTCTTTGGTTAGGAAGTGGCAAATATATCAAGGCAGAAGGACAAAGAAAACAGGGAGAAGATGCAGGAGCACATGAAATCCAGACCTTGCAGGAGGAATGTTCTGAGGCGGACCTGTGCTTACACGTGGCTTGCTGTTGGCAACCGGTGCAGTCAGCACGCATTTGTAGATACCCCTCGCTGACAGCTGGCGTGCAGCATGGACATTTGCTCCAGGTCGGCCCCACCAGCATAGTTTGTCTTCATTTGTGTAGCACACTTACCGAACTGAACAAAAAGAAAGAGAACCTGCTGAATGTACCTGGAATATATCCCATCAGTCTCTCCTTTATCTTTGGCACATAGAACACTCTTTCAAGCTCCGGATGTAGACCCGAATATTGATACTTTTTTTTTTAACAAAAGACTCTTTATCCCAAAGAAGCAAATGTGGAGTTAATGGTAAAAGCATTAAATTTAAATAAGACTAGGTAAGTCATGGAGCCACTGTGAACCTCCATTTCCTCATGTATAAACAGCACCCACCTCTTGAACTGGTATTGTGAGGAATACACAGACTAATATGTATAAACATATTTTGTGCATTATAACTCATTGATCAGACGTAAGGAGTTGTCTTTAGTTTAATCTGGGAATTGAAAACAAAGATTTATTTTCGACTGTGTGTGGCTTGCTTTTTTTCATCCCAAAGTATGTCTTTGAACGTTATCAAGGTTAATCACATTGTTTAGTTCATTCGTTGTACCTTCTGTAAGGAATTCCACTATATAAACAAGAGTTTATTGACCCATTACTGTGGAGTATTTTCCTACTACAGTATCATTACAGTGAATGTCCTTTGTATGTCTCTTTGCAGGCTTGAGTAAGTGCTCTTGCAATAACACTTAGAATTAGGTTTGTTGGAGAAAAAAGAAGGTGCATGTTCAAATTCATGAAAAAACCCCAAATTGCTCTTCAAGGTAGTGGTCCCAATATCCTCTCCCACACACTCTGTATGAGAGGTCTAGTTGCCCTACCCCTCACCAGCACTGTCTGATGTTGCCAGATGTGAGAGCTTTCACTTACAATGACTATAAAACTCTGTCCTTGTTCTTTAAAATAGGACTTTCTCTCCCTGCTAGTGAGATGGGGCAGTTTTTCATTTGTCTCTGAACCATTTGGATTTCTTCCTGTGTAAATACTCATTTATACAGTTTGCTGGGTTTTTGTTGTGCAGTTTTTTCTCATTGATTTGTCAGTGGTTTTATGTATTTTGGACACTAATCCTTTATTAATGTTATGGTTTGCAAATATCTTTTCCTGGTCTGTGACTTGCTTGTTGTTTGTGGCAAGGTATATTGTCTAGAAATTTTTATTCTAATGTAGTCAAATTTAATATTTCCGTGAGCTATTGTCTTTTATATTTTTCTTTATCCCTTCTTTCAGCCATGATTTCTTAGAAGCGTCTTTTAAAATTTCCAATCATGTGTGCAATTTTTACCTTTTATTATTGATGTATTCATTTATTGTACTTTTTCATGGAAGAGAGTCTGTAGACCCGTTCTTGGACATTTGTTGATTCTATAACATTCGCTCTGTGTCCTTTTGTCAGGTTTTACAGATGTTGCACGTATGCTTTAGCAGAATGTTTGTTCTCTAATTATGGAGTTCAGAATTCTAAATATAACTATTCGGCGAATCAAATTGTAAATTGTGTTCTTAGAATCTTCTTTACCTGCCTTAATTCTTTATCTTTCAATTACTAAGGGAGTTGTTTAAAATCTTCCCCACCTTTGTCAAGTTGTTTGTAAACCTGTATTATATCCTGATATTGTGTTATAAGGTACAAAAAAATTTACAACAATTATCTTTCTAGTGATTTGCTGTGTCAACATTTCTCTTTTGGATTATTTTCCTGGTATATGTTTGCTTCATCCTTTTAATTTCAAGCTTTCTATGTCTTTATATTTAAGATGCGTCCCTTTAAATAGCATATGCCAGGATTTTGTTTTTAATCTGGTTTTACAGCATTTTTAGAGTTTAGTCCATTCTATTGTTTGTAATAATTAACCTATTTAGGTTTATATTCCTATATCTGTCATCTCAATTTTTGCTTTCTAATTGTGTGCATATATGTGTGTGTGTGTGTGTGTGTGTGTGTATAACTCTTACAAACAATATGTATATAACCCTTTTCAAACCTTTTGGTCATTTGTATAGTCTCTTCTATTTTTGTAACACTTCCAAAACAATTTTTTCTTTAAATATATTCAATATGGTTTACATTATTTATCTGATAATTTCAATACCTGTAATGTATGTGGCTCTGATGCTGCATTTGTTTTGTTGCTGATTTTACTTGTGCTATCTTGTTTCCACATGTACCTTGTGATTTTTTGGGGGGTGTATATTTGTGTTTGCATTACTCGAAATTTTATCTCTGGGAATCTTTTGAGCCCGAGATTGATCTGTATTTTTCGAAAGAATATATGTGTCTGCTTCTGGTGAGCTCCTAGGTGTACGACCAGCTGAAAACCACCTTAAAAGTTTGACTTTGGGGTTTTATTTGACTCTCAAAGGCAGTGTAAATTCTCGTCCCTCGATTGTATGAGCATCAGTTTCTGGGTAATATTATTTTTTTTTTTTGCGGTGCGCGGGCCTCTCACTGTTGTGACCTCTCCCGTTGCGGAGCGCAGGCTCAGCAGCCATGGCTCACGGGCCCAGCCGCTCCGTGGCATGTGGGATCTTCCCGGACTAGGGCACGAACCCGCGTCCTCTGCATCGGCGGGGGGACTCTCAACCACTACGCCACCAGGGAAGCCCCTGGGTAATATTTCTTAGTGGAGACATTTACTACCCCTCCCATAGCTAAAGTGGAAAAAACATCTTGATCCTCCACCTGCTACTGAGACTTTTTGTTGTTGTTCTAGCTCATTCAGAGGGCAGCCTTTCAAGTTCCTCAGCTTTAAAGGATGTTTCATATTCTGTGCTTCCTCCACTTCTCATAGGTCCCAGTTCACATTTCATTGCCTTGTGTGGGCTATAAAATACACATTTTCCAGCAAACCCACAAGCATCTTCCCCTTCCTCCCCCAAGGCAGCCTCAGTGTACGTGCCTGCTGCTCTGGTGTTTTGTTTCTTCTTCATTCCTAGTATTTAAGGTTTCAGTTCTCTTAATTAGAATAATGTTTATTTTATTTTAAGTAGCATTAATAAGCTTTTTTAGCTGGAGGGTTATCAAGTTTTTTCATCTGCAGTGCTGCTGGAACAAGTTACAAAATATTTACATATGACCTAAGAGTCAAACTTCATAATGAGAAAAAAAGCAGCAGAGAAGTGAAAGAGAAGGGTTGAGTTCTGACTTGGAGAGAAAGAGAGGTGAAACAGAAAAGCTACTGACATTTTCAAATATTTAAAGTATAATAAACCATTGAAGAAATAGTATCCTAAACAATATGCAATAAACCCCATCTGATGATTTAACATAGTCGTGATTATTTTCTCACTCAAGAATTTACACAGTGCTATTACGTGCCAATAAAACTCTAGAATAGGAAGCCATGGGTGAAAGAACCATATTTCTTTTGCCTAGACTAACCCTTTCTTATTAAAAGGATAGAAGTTTATATCCACAAACATTTGTTGAATTCTTGTCATCTACTCCATGATAAGGTTTAGGGGTAAGGTGGAAAATAAGAAGTATAAAAAGGTTCCTGGATTTATAGACATGGTACATCGTGTATGGATATCTGTGAGCCAAATTGCCACATTTGGACAAAACCTTCAGTTAAAAACCAATCATTTGGGGCTTCCCTGGTTGCGCAGTGGTTGAGAGTCTGCCTGCCGATGCAGGGCACGTGGGTTCGTGCCCCGGTCCAGGAGGATCCCACATGCACGCAGAGCGGCTGGGCCCATGAGCCATGGCCACACAACAGGGAGAGGCCCGCATACTGCAAAACAAACAAACAAACAAACAAACAAACCAAAAAAAACAATCATTTAAGATGAGCAAACAAAATTAAAGAGGTGTGCCAGAATGGGTATGTTAATTGGGATGCATTGGGCTTGTTGCAAGAAACAGAAAATTTGACTAACACAGTGGTGTAAATCATTGGGGCATTTGGACATTTATCGTTTGCTCAACAAAAGACCTAAAGGTAGATGATCCTAAGCAAATATGGCTGCTCAGCAACTTTATCAAGACCCAAGCTTGTTCCAGTTTCCAAATATGCTTTCCTTAGGCTTGTGGCTTCTTGATCAAATTGGCGCAAACCAGTTAACATGACCATTCCTGGTTTCAAAGGAGGCTGAGCAAGCAAATCTGTCTTTATAGCTGGAAAAATGAAAGGAGTCAGAAAAGACTCTTTGATAGTCAACCAACCGTGTCTGCCACAGTTGGGAAAAACGTTTGCATCACCTATAACAGTTAAAGATGTAGCATCCAAATATATGAAGAATTCTGTACGTTAAAGAGAAGAAGACTTGTAACCCAATAGAAAACTGGGTGAAGTATATAAATTGTTAGTTGTATTGAAATAAAATGTAAATGGACAAATGTTATGAAAAGATGCTCAATCACAGTAGTTTTAAGGGAAATAAAAATTAAAATAGGAGTAAGGTATTGTTTTTACGAGTCAGGTTCATAAAAATGCAAAGTTTAACAATATCAAGTGCTAATAAGGTTTAGAGAAGCAGAGACCCTCAGACTCTTAGCAGGTGAATAAATTGGCACAGTTTTTTTGGAGCACAATTTGGCAATATATCTGCCTATCCATTAAATTTCATTGAAAATTCTACTTGGTGATATGTTAAATATTAATATTTGTACTTAAATCTTAAAGTTTGTACTCCGGGCATGTATAAGGATGTTAATTGTAGTATCGTTTAGACAGCAACAAATTGTGGGCAAAACTCCTCCATTTCCAATAACGAAAGAATGGTTAAACAAACTATCCATTGTACAGATAACTATGCAACTCATTTAGAATAAGTTGGTCATGTTATGGAAAAACATATTAACTCAAAAATATATGTAGAGCTTCCCTGGTGGCGCAGTGGTTGAGAGTCTGCCTGCCGATGCAGATATATGTAAAGTGTTATGTCACATATGCAATCTATATATATCAAAGAATACCACAAAAACACTAATAATAGGTAATATTTTCTATAGATACACATACATAAAACACAATTTTTTAATTGTTTTTTAAAAGTCTGGAAGGTAAGCAACCAACTAATATTGATGGGGGCAGGGGAGTGAATGTAATTGCTAAACTGGAAGAAGCCTTAACTATCACCTGATCCAGTCTTTTCCCAAGTGATGCAAGTGTTTTCCTGATGGTACACAAAATGATTTTCAGTAGTCATGGACATAGCAGGAAATCAACTGGACTCACATAGTGAGAAAGCTATTCCATTTTCAATGATCTTTTCATCCTTCTGCTCAAGTGAAAGCAATATTCTCAGACTGGTGCCCATATGACCCTTCTAATACTTACCCATGCCCCTTTTTAGCAAAGAGCAAACCAATTGCTCACAGACTTCACTAGGAACAAAATCTAGCTAAATTTACCAACATTATTTATAGCATATTTTTAGGTTTATCTTATATTCTTAGTAAGTATATAAGAATACTTATATACTTACTAAGACTTATATGCTTAAGTATATATATGTTTTTCTATCTACTATAGTACATAATATTTGCTTTCAAAATAGATTTAAGTGAAATATGAGTCAATTAAAAAATATTCAGAGTATATTTGCATACATGTATGTACACATATACAAAGCATGTGTTTACAAAGAATGCATATACACATATATACATATTTATTATGTGTGTACATATGTATGTATGTATATAAAGAAAATGCTATTAAATAACAGTACAGGCAGTGCATTAATATGACAAAAATTTTGAGGGGAAAATGCAAATACCTGAAGTTTCAGAAACACTAATGTAATTAGCTTTTTACGGTATAAATAAAGAAAATTAAATTGTTACTGTTTTATATGCTTTTTACAATTTAATTAAATAATTTAATCTCAAAGTCTTGGTATAGGACATGCCTAATTTTAGATTAACAGTATATTTTTATTATTTGCGTCATCAATAGCTGTACTCTTACACACTCAATTAAAAGATCCTGTAGCTTTTTGTTTTTTTAATTTAAAGGGATTTTGCATAGAACGTTTGCTCAGATTGTGCGATCATCAGCAGGAAAAGGTGAATCCGGGGGGTAGATTTCCCGTTCAGGATCGTGATGCACACACACCATTTTTATACAAAATGAGAATTACATAATCCATGTTATTAAGTAAAATGAATGAAATATATTGCTTTCAGATTTGTCTTTGTGCTAATACTTAACATCTGTTTGCCAGGGTGGTCCAGGACTCCGAGGACCAAAGGGCCAACAAGGTGACCTGGGCCCAAAGGTAACGTTCTTTCTCCCTCTTCACATCGCTAGCCATAATATAATTTTGGAGTTAAGTAATATTCACCCTTCACAGTCTAAAGCTCCTTATGTTTTTATGAAAGTTGTGTTGAAGCCTTTTCCCTTATTCTTAGAAGCTTGTGTTTTCTCCTCAAAAAAAAATTTAGTAACTTAAGTGAAAAGAAAGGTTTCTGGGTCAGAAATAGAGTGTCAGTGTTCCAAGTGCTTTAGTTGCTTAGGCAGTTCTTGCTCATATATAGTCTTCTTTTCCTCTATCTGCAAAAAAGATGTATCGAGGGAGCACTGAATCACAACTAGGCAGCAGTCCTCCAGGTAATTTCTTAGGTTTTAGCCTCCTCCTTCTCCCCTCCCACCATGTACTGTATAATCAAACACACAGCTCTATTTTCCATTCTCACTGCCCAAGGCCACCAAATGTGGTGGTTCAGGTTGTACACTGTACAAAGGCACCAACTAAGAGGACCAAGTTGGTGCCAATCCATGTCAAGGCACACATTTCTCTACTTTGCACGAAGATGCCCTAAGGGATGGCAGAAGCCCAGCCACTAATTGAGTTCAGGCCCCATCATCCTGTACCTGGCTTTTGGCAAATCTTCTAATTGTTCTTCTGGCTCCAGTGGCTTGATTTTTTGATTGGTTCTTCACATCTGCCCCCAGATTCATTTCTTTAAAGTTATACTGGATCACATCATACTCTTAAAACCTGCAGTCATGTGTGATTGCATAGTATTTATTCACGGAGAAGAGAACATGGCAATGTTGTTTTACTAGAAAATTGGAAACAAGTAGAGCAAGGTAAGAGCGAATGCGGAGGGTGGGGGCAGGCTTACAGGGGAGAAGTCAGTGAAAGAAGGCTGAAGATAATTAATCAGGTACTATGCAGCTCAAAACTCAGACCATAAGATATCTTCTTTTTTTGTTTTGTTTTATTTTTTGAGATTGTGACACATTTTCTCAGGCAGATACTTGATGTCTTGGCTCCATCTCATACACTACAAGGGAGGCAATGTCTTCAGTAAATGCAGACGAGTGCCCCAGAGATAGATAGTTCACAGTAGTGAAGGGGGAGAGACTATAGTTCGGCTGGATGGTGTGAACCTTCACAAACCAAGAGGGTAGTCTTGTATCACTTATATCTTTTGGGTTTGTTGTGGAGTGTGGGCGTCTAGTTACTCACATAATTGGCACAATGTTCCTATTTATGTAAGCAAAAATAAATAAATGAAGTTGCAGCAACTACTGTGTGTTTACTCTTTTGGTTTACTGATGACACTTTGCCTGGGAGGTGGATCATCTGAGGCTTGGTGTCTTGTTATCCTATGAGTGTTTTATGTCTTAGGAAAAATCAGTTAATGAAATAAATTATAAATGCCGTAAGTAGAAATATCTGGGTAGCAGATATTTCTGGGTACCAGAGGGTTTAACTTACCTTTGGGATGACTTCTTGCCTTCCAGGGACCAGATGGCCCTCGGGGTGAAACAGGCCCTCCGGGACCTCAGGGTCCTCCTGGACCCCAAGGACCAAGTGGTCTGTCCATTCAAGGAATGCCTGTGAGTTGTGTGTAAACATTCAGATGGGTTTTATTGTTATTACTTCTCCATGAGTTATATAGAATGAACTTTTGTCTTCTGTGCCTTGATAATGATCCTCAGCCTCTTCCAACCCCTAAAAGTAAGAACGGAGAAATGAAAGGAATAATTGAGACTTCATTCATTAGCCAATTTTTTGTTCAATGAAGGGGGTCTTTTACAAACGGATATGTGCCTAGGGAGTAGGTATATCCACAGATAATTTGTCTATAGAAAAGAAAGCAGGGCTTGACATGTATGGCCCTTTTTCTTGTTTGACTAAGTCCTTAGGGGGTATGATAAAATCTAGAAAGTGACAAATGTTATACAAATTTAAGTTATTCATTTTGCATTTGTAGTACTTGTGGAAATAGCTCCATGAAAGCCATTTAATTATGATCTTTATCTCAACAGGCCTCAAAGTGTGGCGCTCTGAGTTTCAGATTATAGACAGTGTACTCTCTACAGCCACATTTCTTTGTATAAGTTGTTTGTACCAATGAAAACAAATTCAATCCCACTCACTGATTTTCAGTGATCTCACTAGACGGATCTAGATTTAAGGAATAAAAACCAACCTCTGTCATTAGTATTTGAAGCATGATGCCATTAAGCACATGTTTAGCAATCTTTCTGTGCATGTGATTGTGTCTCCCTAGCTAAGAAGTCTTTTCCAGAGTTATTTTCACATCTTAGAAAGCATTAACATGCCAGTTTGTATAATTACTACCACTATCACTACTACTATTTGTTGAGGTCCTGCTACTTGTCAGGTACTGTGTTTGCTTTTCCATTCTTATAAATTTCTAGCCAAAACAAAACAAAAATATATAGAGATACAAGCTGTAAAATCTAAACTATAAATAATACTGAAATATTCAACTCCCCTCACATATTTACAGTATGAGCTTAGCCATATCAGACTGTATACTCTGTGTTTAAACTATTCTGCTATATAAACGTTCTGGTCTGTAGGCATGCTTACCTAGGTGGTGTAGCTTATGTGAAAAGTGAAATACGCTGTATTTGGATGTTAGTGTGAAAGCAATTTAATGTTGGAAATGTTAAAAGAGTCAGTGGAGAAAAAGAAAAGACTGAGAGTTTACGTATTTACCTATGTGAACTTAACCCCATGTCCTTTTGGTTGTTCAGGGAATGCCAGGCGAAAAAGGAGAGAAAGGAGCGACTGGACTTCCTGGCCCACAGGTATTACTTTTATTTTTTTATTCCGTTGCTCTCAGCTCTAGAGCTTTGCCAAGAAGAAAGAAGACTGTAGCTTCTGAAGTCAGTTGTGATCTTGGCAATGAGTGGTTTCTACACTAAGGACCATTAGCGTGTATTCGTTTACTTCAGCCCCCTCTTAGGTCCTACTGATGCTCTCCTGGGTGAGCCCTGGTGGGGGACACTTCTTTTCCTTCTTGTGAATAACTTCTGGGTTCTGAATGCTCAGTCAGGAAGGCCTCACCTTTATGCTATCAGGTTTGTTTGGAGGCCTTGATTTATTTCAGGGAAGCCGGGTGAGAGGGTAGTTGGTTTCGATAACTTGATAACTCTGCCATTTTCCTGTCCTTGATGTATCTAGGGCATCCCAGGAGGTGTTGGTTCACCAGGACGTGATGGCTCACCAGGCCAAAGGGTAAGGACTTGCCCAAGGTTGCTCGTTAGCACAGTAGATTTCTCACCAAGTCACTCTTGCTGTTGGCAAGTTCTGTGCAAGGAAGGCACACCAGGTGTTTTTTTTTTTTTTCTTTATTTTTTCCTCCCATCTATCTGCATTCTACCAATCCTGCATCTGTTTCCCTTAACTGGTATTCTTCCATGTCTATAACTTTCCTCAAAATCTAGAAACTTTCATCAAACCTTCCCAAATTAACCACACCTCTTTCTGAATGTTCCCGTAACCTGAATATAGTTTACCCTGAATAGCGTGCGTTGGTCTAACAGATTTTCCAGTTGTTTCAAATTCTCAAGGAGCAAACCGAAAGGAAATCAAGAATCATATGAATTGGAATTTAGTAATTATGACTCTCTGTAATATTCTCCATTTATTTAATATGCATCCATTATCAATTCCTGTTCAAGTGGACAGCAATAAAAGAAAGTATAAGGATGGCTGAGGGACGAGTTAACAACTAGAGTTTGTTTAGTCAACATGTCTTCACTGAGCCAGGGTTGAGGTTCTTGTCCTCAAAGAGTTTATAGCTTTTGGGGGGAAATAGAACCAAATAAGAAACATATGCTATAATGGGAGTATTGACAGAGCCCTGTGGGAGCACAAAGAATAGATAACTAAGCCAGACTTGGAGGGTGAGGGAAAGCTTCCCAGAGGGGGCACCATACAGACTGGATTTCAACTGAGAGACAGAAATTAGCCAGATACATGAGGAAAGGAAAGCTATTGCAAGTAGAGAGGACAGCATATATGGCATATAAAGGAGTGGAGTTGAAGAGTAGGTGGGGCATTTCCATTTCTGAACCTAGTTCCGTATGGCTGGAGATTAGACTGCAGTGTGTGTGTGTGTGTGTGTGTGTGTGTATACATTCACGAGTGTACACGTGTGTGCACACAGGTGTGGAGAGATTGTCAAGAGATGAAACTGAAGTGGTAAAAACAAACTCACAACAGCTATCTTTTTTTCAGACCAAGGATTTTGAGCTTTAACAGGAAGGCCATAGGAAGTCATTACATGTTCAGCAAGGGAGAGAGGCTGGTCTTCCTTAAAAGGACACTGATGTAGACATGTGGGCAGCTGCACAGTTTCTCTCAAGACTGAATTATATATAGTGTCCACCACTTAGATCCAACCCAGTAAAGGACAACACATTTGGTGACATTCCCTGGTATTTCTGGGGACAGCTAACCCACTAGGTTAGCAAACGATTGGCTGGAAGACACACTTCTCTACTCAAACAAGGCTGCCTTTAGCTATACTGCTCAAGAATAAGGAAATCATTTTTTCTATAGGAGTGTAGGTGTGTGAATTTAAATTCCTTCCATGTTGGGTTGTTTTTTTTTTTTTTTTGGTTTCACATCCAACTTTCATTTGCTTAAAATCTCAGTTTAGTCTCTATCTATCAAATGGAATTAGTTTGTAAAGCATGTCCAGGTGAAGGTATCTAAAAGAGGCATTCTCTAAAAGTTAGATTTATGTAGGTCTCTTGTACATGTGGAAGGAGTGTCTAAAAGTATTTATATGTCTTGGCAAAGGGCTTAGGCTAAAATCCTGTGTGGTTACACACCTAGATTCCTTCATGATTCCTGAAGCTCTGAAAACAGCAATTCTAAAGATTTGGTTCAGTGAATTTACTTGATTTATCCATGCGTAGAGGCTAGTCTTGGCAAGGAACTCCCAAATCAAGCATATTGGATTAGTGTCTAGATCGTTTGGGTTTGGAATTTTCTTAAAACCAATACACCAATGCAGACTTTTTATAAATATTTTGCCATTCTTCCAAACATGTTTTATTCTATAGGATAAAAAGTCTTAGAGTATAATAAAGCGTTAATATATATGTACATGGATTTTATTTCCCTCTCTCGCTCAATCTGGAGGTAAAACTTTCAAGTGTCTCTAATTCCTATTTTGAAAAATTCTTGGATGGGAATGGAATTGCTTTTTAAAACTGGTTTCCAGAGGATACTCTTTCTTTATAGGGCCATGTTAAAAAAAAGATTGTGCAAATCCTGTGACAATTGCTTTAGAAAAGATATTGAGGGCAATACTATTCCAGAGTACAATTTGAGGGGGTGCCAAAAACACAGAATAAAATATAGTGGTGCCTCCTAGAATTGTGTAGCATGAGGAAGGGACTGCCCTGCTTGAGGAAGGGACCACTTATATATTGGGTTGGCCAAAATTTTGCTCGGGAATGAACTTTTTGGCCAACCCAATATTTTTTCAATATCTTAACATCTTATTTAATAAGATATTAGTTGAGCACATATCTTAATTGAGTACATACTATGTGCCATGTTCTATGCTCAGCCTAGAGAGAGTTGTTCATTACTACCTCCAGAAGGAAAATATCCAGAACAGGAGAGACTTTCAATAACTAAAGGAGGCAATTTGTACATCATCTACCAGGAAGAAATAGAAGGAGGAAGTGGAATCAAGACCATGACTCTTCCCTGGGGCCAGGAAAACCAATGGGTCTTCATCGGCAACAGTCAAGCTGGGAGGAAAGATGGGTGAAAACAGAGTTATTTAGGAGGCTCTGATCTGTTTAGTCAAGTATCTGGGGTCTTAATGAAAGTAAAGGGTCTAAAACAATTAGATAGTTATTTAGCAGGATTGTACAGTTGGAGGTCCAGGACCAACTTTCATAGTGGTAGGAACAGATCTCAGACATGGAGCTCCTTCTTTCTGGTTAGGCTGTGGGAGAGGGTGTTGCTGAAAGAGAGCTAAGGACAGACACTTAAGATTATTCCTGCTCTGCCTTAGGCTATCCTAAAAGGCAAAGTTGCGTTCAGAAAGGAAATAATAATAGTAGTAGTAATAATCATAATAAATTATAAGTAATAATAATGTCAGTAACAACCATGGCATAGAACAGACTGAGAGCAAACACACTGGATGATGAGACTTACTGCTGAAATGCCTGAGAAACTAATTCCAGAAAACTGTCTGGGGAATCAGGAAGACAAGGTTATTTTGTCTTTTCTTTACTCGAAGCCCTGAAATTACTTCCCATTACTGTGCCTCATTTCCTCTGATCTTGAGTGAGTAAAGACCACTCAAGGCAAAGAAGGAGGAAGCTGGGATAAATATGCATGGTGTTGTCCAATCAGTGCTTCTAGCTCCTTGGAGAGTTGCAGAGAGTAGGTGAGTGAGGTGTGCTGTAGGAGTGAGGGGCTATTCCTTACTGGTCATTCTTTCTTTTTTTTTTTTCTTTTTTGCGGTATGCGGGCCTCTCACTGTTGTGGCCTCTTAGAACCATGAGCACAGGCTCCGGACGCGCAGGCCCAGCAGCCACGGCTCACGGACGCAGCTGCTCGGCGGCATGTGGGATCCTCCCGGACCAGGGCACGAACCCGTGTCCCCTGCATCGGCAGACGGACTCTCAACCACTGCGCCACCAGGGAAGCCCCATTCTTTCTTTTTAATCATTGTCTTTTCTTATAGACTGTTGAGAATTCATAGCCCAAAGCTAGAACCATCACCTTGACTATTAGCTTAGGGAAAGGTTAGCATCCCTTACCCAGAGCCGGTGCCAATGTCACTTATTCATTTAGTCTACAAGGAAGGAGAGTTTAGCAGAGACTAAAAAAAAGATTAAGCATCTCCTCTTTAAACAGGAAACATGTTTTCTAATGTTTCTAGCTTATTCTGGCTTTTCCCAAGGGGAATCTTTGACTTGTAGAGGCAATCCTGGGCCTCAGGCTATAAGCAAGTCCAGCAAAAGTTGGACTTCTTCACTGAACCAGTCTCAGCCTCTTGCTGGGAAGCCAGTGGAGCACAATGCAGCACCACACCATATAAAGCAACAGTGCAAGTGCAGAGTTAACAGCCAGATGTATTCAGGCATCAGTTTTCATTCTGAGTCATTGCAGCCAACAGCATCCTTGTCTCATCTTTCTTTTCCACTGTCAATCTTGCCATCTCCCTTTTTGCCTCCTTCCTCTTCTTTTCTTGGTGTCTCTGACCCCAGGGTCCACCCTGTGATCTTTGGGTTCCTCTGATGTAGGGTGGATCTCTCATCCCCCACCCTAGACACCCAGGTGGTCCTTAGAGAAACCAGGAAAAACGGGCAAGACATGGATGATAAGTATAAGCAGTGAAAGAAAGAACTGAAAAGGAAGGGAAAAACCACCTCTTTTCTAGTTCTGAGGCTCACTCATATCCAAGACCACCAGCTTTCTGTCAAGCATTGCAAATAGAAACTTTTAAAATTATTTTTATTTTCCAATTCTTACTATGGTTTTATAAAAAGTCAGAGAGACAAGAAATAAAAATGACCAGGAGATATATATGGTATGGCATCTGGAAGGTAGTAATTCCTCCTTTGTACCAAGGGTGTTAGTTTTAAAATTCCAAGTAAACTGAAATTGGAATGCTTCCTTCCCCCCAAGTTACTGCTCCCTGCCTCTCCTGTCTTCATGCCATAACCACAGCCTTCCTTTTTCATCTATAAAAGGTGAAATACTGTTTAAAAAGTTCTACATATGAATTCTGCTGAACTTGTGTGGTTACGAGAAGCAGGATGGTCCAGTGGTAAATATCAGAGACTTAGATAGTTAGCCAGACCTCAGTTTGAACCCTAGCCATATGACACTGAACCAGTTACTTAAAAAGCCCAAGCCTCACTTTCCTCATCTGTGAAGTGGAAAAAATAATATTCGACTCCATAGAGCTATTGTGAGAATTAATTCATATAAAGAATTTCTATATAAAATTTCAACTTTAGCTGATACAGGTATTCACTATTTTCAGTGTAGACCTAATGAGTCAGGACAGTGCAATATTTTATAATACCTGTCCTTAACATTATTAAGGTACCTTAGAAGATTTTAATGAACTGTGAAAAAAGTCTAAAGAAAAAGCAAGTGGCTTGTTGTTTAATTTTCTTGGAGTCCACATTGAAAGGACGTTTGGAACATGCTTCCTTTTTATGTGGGTTTGATGTAAACAAAGGCCATACTTGTGATGAATGTCCCACTTCATCAAAGCAAGTTGGACTTAAAATATACTTGAAAAATTGAACTTGAGTCAACGATCTGGATTTAATTCCTATCATAAATGTCAAGCTATGATGAGAGATTCATCTAAGGACTGTTTTATTAAATACTAAGATTCATGATAATTATCCCCTTGAGTATCTTCCTTCCTCCAGAAGAGGAAATGTAAAACTCATCACAAAGCTAGTGGAGAGAACGATACGATTTTCCTTTTCATGGATCTAAATGGGTTTTTATAAAATCCCAGGAAAACATTCTCCCAGTCAACCACAGTGATGACAGTATATGCAATTGGGATTTGGCAGATTATTTTAATAAAAAAGGCAGCGGCCACTGTCATTGATTCTTGACTAAGTGCAGTGCTTTACAAATGTTATGTTCTCCAATCCTCAGAATAATCACGAATGCTAGGCACTGTTACCGCATTATATAGACAAAGAATCTGAAGCTCAGAAAGTTGAAGTTACTCAAACAATGCCACACAGCAAGCACGCATTGCAGCCAGGATTATAATCCACTCCCAGGCCCCAACACTGCACTCTTTCCTTCCACAAAATTATGTTAAAGGGTAAAGTGGGATTTTGTTCATATGGGCAACTCTTCCAGTAAAAATATGAATAAGAAGGACTCCGTCACTGAAGATATCTCACCCAGCATTTTTTTGTGGAGAAGGAACCCAGTTTGGGTTACTTTCTTGAGGAAGTAGAAATTGATTGTTCACACATAAGAATATGTTTCTGTGATTACTTTTCACTTTTACTTGGATAGTGGCCCATCCGAGGAGAGAACTGTTACTTAGGAAATTAGTATCATGTTATTACTGGCTTTAAAGATGCTTCTCTTGGGGCATAGGGTACAAATGCTATCTGTCTTGCACTCTGATTCTAACGCTGTCCCTTGGGGTTAGGCGAGACATTTTTATATTTGTAAACCAGCAGTTCCACAACTTAAATGACCAAATTGTTGTTTTGTGTTTTGTTTTGTTTTTTTAAATATGCAGATTCCTGAGCTTCTGCCTCAGAGATTCAGATACAAAAGGTCTTGGGTATGACTTAGGCATGTATAGTTTTAAAAAAGCTTAATGGGGGCTTCCCTGCTTAATGAGGGCTTCCCTGGTGGCGCAGTGGTTGAGAGTCCGCCTGCCGATGCAGGGGACACGGGTTCATGCCCCGGTCCAGAAAGGTCCCACATGCCGCGGAGCAGCTAGGCTTGTGAGCCATGGCCGCTGAGCCTGCGCGTCCAGAGCCTGTGCTCCGCAACGGGAGAGGCCACAGCAGTGAGAGGCCCGCATACCGCAAAAAAAAAAAAAAAAAAAAAAAAAAAAAAAAAAAAAGCTTAATGATTCTAATAATCAGCTAGGTTTTAGAATCACTGGATAGTATATTATGTTAAGCCCTTTGTGTATCAAAGTAGTTTCTTGGGTAGAATATTGCTGTGGTTGTAATTCACTGAAGTCACCATTGCAGGTTACTAAAACTATACACGTTTATATTTCTATATATACATTTAACTTATATATGTAATATATATATATTTGTACATTAAAAAAGTAGTGTATTGTGTACATATATAAAATATATGTATATATAAACATATATATACACACATACGTGGTGTGTGTGTGTGTGTGTGTGTGTGTGTGTGTGAAACTGAAAATTCCCCAGTGTGACTCAACATAGTAGCACACTCAGGACTGATCTTGGATCTCTAACCTGGGCCAGTGTTTACAGAGTCTGTGGCTTTTTACCCCTTGGCCTCTTAATCTGGTGGTTGGTTTTAATCCTTAGTTGCAAGTAAAGCCTTATTTCCCATGGCTGACTGCCACGCTGGTCTCTTGCCGTTGCTCTCAGGGTTGAAATTGTGCAGATGGGGTTTCTTCAAGTGTGTCTTTAGTCTTCATTGCTTGAGTTTGTTCCGTTTCAACAAACTCATCAGATGCCAGCTGCTTACAGATCCCACTCTACCTGAGAGTGTGGTGTCCGTCAAAGGACCTTAACAATTGGCTGTCTTACTGCTAATTACGGTTCGTGTCCGTGGTCCACCCTTGCAGGCTTCAAAGAAGGCATGGATGGTGAATATCATAACTGAGTCACTAGCTCTGAGTGCTATTTCTGTTATCTACATAAACATAAATATTCTAGCTTCTAACTTTAGTTACAACACACTTTGTGGGCACATCTGTTTCATCCTTTAGATGCCATAGACACAGTACCTTGAAACTACAAACTTTTTAAGAGCCTACAAAAAGTGCTTGCCACCTGGAAAAAAGCATATGTGTTTGCTCTAGTGTATGGAAAAGAAAACCAAAAAAATGAAAATTAATAAATTAGTTAAATGTCTGTAAAACATTACACTTTGCTAACTTCAACCATGGTTAAATTTAGTATTTATTCAAACATCAGTGATTTTTGAAGACACATTTTGGATAGATTTCCTTTTGCTGATAAATCATAGCCCACCATAACTTAATAAGTTGCTCAGAGCCACATGTTTTCAAAAAAAATTATAAAAAGCCTTTCAAGTTTTTATAGCAAAAATTATTTTTAATGTGGGTTGTTGGTGCATATTAATATTTTGAGGTGGGAATCTCAAGAAGGAAAAATGATTGGAGCTACTCACGTTATAAAACACCCCTGTTTGTAAGTGGCTGATTTTATGCGCTTTAAAAAATAAACGTATCGGTTTAAGTGAATTCTCACATTATGCTTATTGTTTAATCTTCTATCCCCTAATATACATTCTTCATTGCCTAATTAAAGTTTTCTGTTTTTTATGAGGGTGCTTAATCCGCAAACACACATGTACTGAGATTGGCTTCCTGATATGAAATGGATAATTTATAGATCTAGAAATGTTTGGGGAAGTGCAAACCCATTTCTAGCTGTTTAGGGCTGAAAACCATTCAGCTGGCTTTGATTAAAGTGAAGCTGAATCACAAAGCTAGAATTTGCCGATTATTTTGCCACGTAAAATGCACACATTTTACGTGGTTTTTCTTTTCATCAAGTTTATTGCTTTGATATAAAGAGCTGACTGGCATGTGAGGATGGGCTGTAATGTGGATGCTGCAGTGGTACCTGAGCAGGGAGAGTGATACAGTGTCCCAACCATCCTGGATCCCTTGACTTAAAATCCACCTCTCCTGTGAAACCCCACACCTGGATTAGGTGCCCTTCCTGCATGTTCCCATGGAATCTTCTAGTCCATCATCATAGCTCATTGTCATTTACTTTCAATTGTTGACTTTTCTCAAAACCGTCACCTCCTTGAAAAGAAACTGTCTTGTTCATCATTGTCTACCCCAAACCTAGCAAAATGCCCAGCACATAGTAGTTCTGCAAATATGTTTCAGTAATGTGACAGATGTGAGGCTTACAAGTAAAACAAATCTTTCAAAGATAAATTTAAAGCGTGATTCAAAAGTTATAAAATAAAACTATGTGATGAAACTGTGAACTTTTTTAGGGTTAGGAAGAGATTTGGGGGAAAAAGGGCTTTGATAATGTTTCTAAAATAATATTGAGCCTAACATCCTTTTAATTATAACCAGGTATAGCAAGTAAATTTTAATTTGGAATGAGAGAAACAGGAAACTCACAGTACCCTTAAGAACGCCTTTATTCTTCAACTGTTATATGTAAAAATGTGCAGTCGTTCATGACATTCCATGAACGAAAGAGCTAGAGTAAAATGCACTGGAATGGATGCTACTGGTGCCCCGGTCAGAGCCCCTTTACCTGGCAGGTGTACTCCATCCCCCCGCTGCTGTGGGTTTGACTGCTAACAACTCAGTTACCTCTTCTACAGAGAGCTACCCATGGAACTGCCACCTTGGCCCCAGTCAATGACTAACTGATGTGGGTATATAAAACCTTGTGGTAGGTCAACTCTGAGGTGTAACTCACACTCCAGAGCTCCCCATGGGGTCAGACTGAAGCCAGTCTTAGCTAAATCCAATTCTAACCTAACCTCTCTGTCTGCACTCTCCTGCCTCCTTCATACCTAAAAGCTTTCTCCCAAGAACACTCCCGCTATAAATCAAAGGAACAACAACCCAGTCTGCTTCTAGGAAAACACCTCTCAGATAGTCACTGAAATGAAATTTCAACTTCTGAGCTAGATAACTCCCGATCCCTTTCCTCCAGGCTTGTGGAGGGTTCAAGAGCAAAGACGGATAAGATTGGCATCCCCCACCCCCTCAGCCCACCCTATGCTTTTCCGGACTAATTATACCTGCGAATCATATTTATTTATTTTATAAATGATAAATGTATTTTATACATGATAACCAGAGCACTTCTTCCAGGTGCCTCAATTTTATTCAAATTTAACTTTTTATTAGTACCTATTTTGTGCCAACCATGTGCTAGGGAGGAATTAGCAAAGGAACGGTGAATAAGACATGATTTCTGCCCTCAAAAAAAAAAAAGAAAAAGAGAAATCGCAGCTTCTGAGGATGTGCTTTCGGTGGAAGAACACAGAGTGATAAAACATGTAGTCTCTTCTTTTGATCTGATCACACAGAAGCAATAGCCTCTCGGCCAAATTTAGCTCCTATATAAGAACGACATTTCATCCTCTTCGCTTCCAGGTGATACACGCATGGTGTCTGTAAATCAAGTGAATTCAAAACTGTTCTCTAGAGCATCCTTCCAGAGCCACGATGAAGGAGAGCGCTGACAGATCATTGCTTTGTAAACTCCTTCAGATCATTGCTTTGTAAACATGATTGGGAGAGAGGAGTCAATGTATTATTTCCTGCAGGTCTTCCTTGGAATAATACAGTTTTCTTTTCAGAGTATGACATGGCTTGCCTCACTCTGAATAAAATTGCCCTTGCTTGTTTTTGAGATTTTTTTTTCTCTCTGGACACAGCCTGGAAAAGAGTCAGGGAGGGCTTCCTGCAGCAATGCTATACTTTTGACTGCTGGGCCATGGTGTTGGCTATGTGTCATATGTGGCCTTACACATGAGTGTGTGTTTGCTTCCCCTCCAGTGCTGGAAGAGTTTTAAGGCAGGAAGCAAATGATGTCCTTTGAAAAATGTCTTCTTAAATTATTGACTATGTGCTCAGAGTCCCTTTTTTTGGTATGTGAACTTCATCTAGAAAATAATAGTAGATTAAAAAAAAATTTTTTTAATGGTAAGGCCTCCTAAATTTTCTCACTGACCAGATGAGGGAGTTGGGCTGGAGGAGTTCTAAGGTTCTGTTTTTCTTTTACATATTCTGATTTTTTTACACCCTCTTCCTGGATATGGTGTATTTAAACTCCATGTAAAATAATTTCTTTCAACCTATGTCAGTATTAATTTTTGTTGTTTAGCTAGCAGATCCAAAGAAGGATGTATGTGTGTGTGTGTATGTATGTATGTATGTATGTGTGTGTGTAATTTAATCTGTATCAGGGCCTATCACTGAAGCTTTCTGACTTAGTAATATTTTTGAATGAATAACTAAAGTGAATGAATAGGAGTAGTAGAGAAAAAAACCACTAGCCTTTATATTAGTATAGGATAACTGTTATAACAAAGACCCTAAAATCTCAGTGGTTTCAAGCAATTAAAAAAAATAAATGAAATGAAATGAAATAAAGTCTATTGTTTGGTCACAGCCAGTGCTTTCGACAGAACAGGTAGAGGAGTGGGGCTGTGGGGTGGAGCTAGTCTCTAATCCATACAGTCACTTAGGGACTCAAGGTCTTTCCGTCTTGGGACACTTTGATCTTCAACATGTGGGCCCTGAAGTTGTTAGAGAAGGGGAAAAGAAAGTGGAGGATTACCCATAGGAAATTTTTATGAACCAGAAGTGGAATTGGCCCCTTTCCACAGGCCAGAACTCAGCCCCATGGCTCTAACAGAATTGCTGGAACAGGAGGCTGGGAGATGTTACCTCATAATGTGCCCAGGCAGAAAAGGAAAACCATCAAGATTGCTGGGTTCTAGAATCCTCTGCCTTAGCTGGTTTTAAGACTTGCTGGTATTCGAGCTTGAGAGCATGATGAGAGGGCCTTGCTGAACATTGCTTTTACTATCCTACCCCCTCTTCATGCCATCTTTCATTTCGTACCTTTTCTCCCAACTCACACCATTTCCTTTCATCCAGCCTCATCTTGACTCTCTTTTATTTGATACCTTGACATAAGGAGACATAATGTGAATGTGGATGGGGGCCCCTAAGGAGAAGGATTTTCATGAGCCAGATAAATGGAAAAGACAGCTCACTGGAAAAGTGGCACACATTTCAGAAAGGGAATTGGGAGAGGCAGCAAGGAAGCCAGGAGATGTTGGTTTGAGTTGACTTGAGATGAGAATGGGTTATTCTAGTAGGGGACAAATCCCAAGATGAAAAGTCCATTTCTCCATGTAGTAGAAAGTAATGTCTTGAACAAAATTTTATAAACTTATTATAAAATTCAGATTGAAGATCCTTTCTCATGTTTTTAACTGCATTGGAAGGACCAGCACCCACAGTTAAGAACTACAACCTTTTGAGAGTAAGTCACTCCAGCTGTTCTATTTTTTTAACATTCACATAAAAACGACATGCACATACACATTCAATAATTGAGGAAGATACTTTTATAAAGAACATTGTTTTCTTTCTGCCTTAAACTCTTCCATCATGGAATGGGAAGCAAACATGTACACACATTCAGTAAACCTGCTCAGCAGTCGAAACTGTATCATTACAGCAGGAAATGCCCCCAATTTCCCCCAGGCAGCTCCTGAAGAGCTGTAGAGTTGCAGATATTGTAATATTCCTAATTTGTAATATAGATTCCTGTGATAGGGATTCCCTGCCCCAAACTCCCTTAGGTCCAGAAAGACACTAATTCGTCTTTTTGGCTGGTCATTAATGACCAGAATTGATCTCTCTTCTCACTTGTTATGCTTAGTTTAATAAAAAAACACTTTCTGGAAACAAGTTCCTGTTTCTGTTTGTAAGTGGTATCTCTTACACCTAAAATTCTTACATCGGACAATTTCATAGAGCCAACAGACACAAAAGTCTTTGCCAAGAACAATTCCCGTGAAGGGTATAAAAGCAGTGAATCCTTGGAAGTCCAGAGTAAATGACAGGACTTGCCCCCAGATATTGAATGGGATTAAGTGCACCTTTTCTGAAAGCCATGTAAAGCAACTGCATAGTTGACACACCATGTTTTTCTTCCCCCAGGGCTTTCCTGGAAAGGATGGATCCTCTGGCCCTCCGGGACCACCAGGGCCAATTGTAAGTATTTCCAGGAACTACTGGGATGTAGTACTGCTTTAAAGCAATTCATCTCTTTTGTGAGATTTTCTTCTGCCAAACCTTTCACCTTGGCGGCCATCTTTGCTATATGTAACAACTCATCCCTTGGTACAGAGCTCTTCCTAAAACATCCTTAAAAAGTCATGTATCCATGTGGCTTGATTATTCTACCTCTGAGCCACTTTGCCATAAGATCACCTGCATTGATTTACTTTTATTAGACACAGATAAGCCTTGAATTATTTTTTCTTTTTAAATTTTTATTGGAGTATAGTTGATTTACAATGTTGTGTTAGTTTCGGGTGTACAGCAAAGTGAATCAGTTATACGTATACATATATCCCCTCTTCTTTAGATTATTTTCCCATATAGGCCATTACAGAGTATTGAGTAGCATTCCCTGTGCTCTACAGTAGGTCCTTGTTGATTATCTATTTTCTATATAGTGGTGTGTAAATGTCACTACTATATATAAAAAAGGCTTGAATTTGAAAGAACTACATCTAACCGACAGAGTGGAGACTTTTCCAAAACTGTCTTCCTTACTTTTGTGGTACGTTAGTTGGAAACAGGAATGAGCAGTGAATCCTGAAGACTTGGTGTTGGGCGGGGAGGTGAGGTTAACTGTGCATGCTTGCTGCTCTTTCTTGAGAGCTAGCTGTTTTCGATGAGAATGAGTGAGTCCTCACCTTTGCTCCGTATTCCTTTCTATTAGGGCATTCCCGGAGCCCCTGGAGTCCCAGGAATCACAGGAAGCATGGGACCCCAAGGCGCCCTCGGACCACCTGTGAGTATGTGACTGTAGCCAGTCAGGATGGTTGCCCAGTTATCCCTCTGGTTTATTTATCTGTTTAAATTTACAGCATCTTCTTAGGTCAAGATGTATTTTTCAGGACTAGATTCTGTGGGAATCCATGAGGAAAACAGAGAATCTCCTAGGATAAAGATTAAGATCAGACCGTGCATATATCATGGCTAAAGACAAATGGTCCCAACAGGGGATCATCTGCAGCTAAGCTTCTGCTTATATATATTTCCATTGTTTGTTATTCTGTATTTGGCTAAGTCAACTCAATGCCATCTTTACAGGGACTGGGTACAATACTATCTGTTAACTAGGCCTGTGTCCTGGGTGAGAAATACAAGGCCGGAGAAAGTCCAGGATTAGTGAAAATGGGAAGAGATTTTTCTTTCCTAAACTCTGCAAGAAAGACAGACTTTGCCATTAAAACACACACTCACACATTCGCGAATAGTGGTGTAAATGAAGGTCCAGTGAATGGAACTAATTACCTCCCATTTTTGTGCTTCTAATCTCTTAGGTTGGTGCTTAAATGTGATCAGTGGAGGGGGTAGGGGTAGGATGGGGGAGAAACAGATGAGCTTATCTGGGCCTGTTTCCTCATCTGTAAAATAAGGTTGTTGAAGTACAGCCTCCAAAGGCACACTTGGCATCTTCTGCGACTTGCAAATTGTTCCTTATGGGTGTAATTATTAGTCAGCCTTCTGATATTATCTGCGAGGTACCAAATCTGTATCCATAAACTAAAGCAATTGAGAAGTGTCAATGTATACACATTGCAGATGTGCTAAGGATTCATGGAACAGTGAAATCTGAAGGGTGAGGGTAGAAGAGGTTAATGAAGTCGGTTTCTACTCCCTGCTATAACAATTAACACAATCTTAGGGGCTTAAAACAACAAAAATTTATTATCTTACAGTTCTGTAGGTCAGAAGTCTGATATAGTCTCACTGGGTTTTAAAATCAAGGTGTCAGCTTTTCCTTTCTGGAAGTTCTAGGGGAGAATCTATTACCTTGCTTCTAAAGACTTCCCACCGTCCTTGGTTTGTGGCCCACTTTGAAGTCAGCAGTGTTGCATCTCTCTGAACATTTTTCCATAATCATATCTCCCCCAAACATAGCCCAGAAAGTTTCTTTGCTTTGAATGATGTATGTGATTACATTTGGGCCACCCAGATAATCCTAGATAATCTCCCTACATTACTTCAAGATCCTAACTAAATCACACTTCAAAGTCCTTTTGCCACATAAAGTAATATATTCACAAGTTCTGGGGATTACGGCATGAACACTTCAGGGACCTTTTTCTGCCTACCACACTGAAGAAGGCATAACAGAAACACTGGTTCTCATTCAGAAAGAAACTCTCTCCCTCTAGCTACTCAGATAGTCACTCTTTATTCTTGAAACCCATTTCAATAAACTGATTTTGCCCTCAGGGTCCTATTCTAGGCTGTGATTCACATGACACATATGCAGGTACACAAACACACATAAGACATGAACATAAAAAAATGCCTCCAGATTTAGCAAACACATCCTAATTTGCACACTCATATAAAGCTCTCCTTAGTTGTCATTTTACAAAGCCATATACTTATGGAAGATAAATACACTGTCATGGTGCAAAACCCTTTTAGATCTCCTCTTTTCATATCAAGTTGCTAATGGGTCACAGAAGAAAATTTGATTGCTTTATCCTCACACATCTTTTTCTGTTATCTCTGCTACCAGGCTTCAGTCCACTTCCCAAAATGTGCTCCAGGAAACAAGAGTTCCAGAATATGTCAGCAGGGCTCAGAGAGCAAGGGGTTCTGGGAAAGAAGTCTCAGAGACAGTGTATACTAAATCTTTTTCTCAGAAAGTCATGACAAGTTTTAGGATAGCAAAGACTTTGAGGCACCTTAAGGTGAAACAAAAAACCGAAACACTGGTTTAACTTGGTTAGACAATAAACAAATGTATTTGTGCAGTTTCCCTTAACCCAAGCTGGGTTGACCCTAACCGCAGAGGGATGGAATGCGATAGGAAAGAACACGCTCTAGGAGTACTTGGGAGAGAACAGTGGGGTGAGGGAGGAGTAGAGTGAGATATGAAATACATTAGGTAAGTAGGACCCCACCCTGCTTATCCATCTGGCCTTTTGTAGCTCTAGAATAGACTTTAAATATGGGGCATAGAAAAATAGCAATACATTTTTTCCTGGAAATAAAACACTCGTTAATAATATTATCTTCTATTGTTATAAATCAACAGAAAAGGGCCAGTGATGGTGGCATTTATATCAGAGACAGCACTACGTATTCTCTCAAAAGCCAGTTGTTCTCTGAACCATCCAGCCCAGACTTTTCCCTGTGCTTTGGGCTGGGAGGAGCCATATGCCTACTGGCTGCCAGACTGGCGTGTTTAGTAAAGTAGGCTCAGTGTCACGGTGTAAAGGCCTTGATTGATTTCCCATGGATGTCTGTCTAGGAAGGCGGGAGGGAAAGAGACCAAGAAAGACACACCACCCCACTGAAAATAGCAGTGTGTTTCCTATAGTCGGTGCCAGGAAAATGTTTACTTTCATGAACCCTGCTTTTAGCTGCTGACTTCCCAGGACAGAATGGGCATTAATGCTGTTGTGGTCATAATTCCTACCTGAGGCTTAAGCATAAGCTAAAATATGGTATCTCCCCTTGCAGGAGAACTGCAGGAGAAATGTTGTGTCATTTCCTGGCTTGAATCTCCTCAGTGGATCCCTGTCACCAGGGGATAGGGCCCAAATATTCAGCCACATATACGTAGCCCTTGACGATGGGCCCTTTCTTTACCCTCCGACTTGATCTGGCATCATCCTTTTTCTTGGAGGTATGACAACATCCCTTGGAGTTGTCACCCCAAATTATTTAAAGCTCCCCCAATATATGCCATCCTGTTTCACACTTTTTTTTTTTTGCCTTTTGGGGATGCTCTTCCATGTGTCTGGGTTGCTTTCTCCTCCTTTCTCCACCTGGTGAGCTTCTGGCTATTATCTCTCTTAAACTGTGCACTTCCTGTGTGAGGCCACCCTCAGGTCCTCAGGCTGAGAGACTTCATTTCAACTATTGATGTCCATCTCTCCGCGAAAGGAGAGTTCCTTGAGGGCAGAAATTTTATCATACTCATGTTCTGATTCCTAGACCCCAGCTCAGTATCATAGAGGGTACTTAATAAGTGTTTGTTAAAAGAAAGAATGAAGGTATGATTGCCTTCCAGTTAGGCTGATGTTCAGGTGAGTATGAGAAGGTTATTCTTACAGATTGGGGGTCAGATGTGGGAGACATTTAGAGCCGAATGAGGGATGTTTTGATTTTGGTTAGCAGACATCTAATATTTGGAGCTTGGACCGTAAGATCATTCTTCTTGCCTTCAGGACTAAAATTCTGTGAATCTATGAATGTAGCTACTGTATTTTCTTTTCTTTACATTTCAAGGGTTCCTGAAATTAAAGGGAAATGTGCCACTTTTTCTCGCCTACATGTACAGGGAATGTGTGTTTTCCCTCAAAGCATACTTTGGTGGAGTTATGAACCTTAACTCACTCAGGAGTTTTTAGTTTGTTTTTGTTTTACTTTGCAAAAATCAAAGAAAAAATGTCAGAGAAGTTGGAATAAAAAATAATTTCTTGCCATTCAGATATATTCACTAAATGGATCTTTCTTGGAGACTGCCTAGCTATGTCCTGCAGCTACTTAGTAACAAGCATTGTGAGACTGAGTTTGAGGAATTTCATGCCCAGTTAAATACATCCATCCCTATATACCGGAAGGTGCCCACAGCTGATGCTGTCCATTTACCTTATCACTCAGGTTTGCATGGTAGTTTCTTTTTCTTTTTTCTTCTTCTTCTTTTGTTTTCTTGGCTGCACAGCGTGGCATGCAGGATCGTAGTTCCCCAACCAGGGGATCGAACCTGCATCCCCTGCTGTAGAAGCGTGGAGTCTTAACCACTGGACCACCAGGGAAGTCCCTGTAGTTTCTTTTTCTAAGTTTCAAGCATTTCAGACAAGATAACTTAATAAATGATAGCTAGCAATGAAAATATCAAAGAGTACATTGGTTCAGAAACAAAAATATTCAAGATAAAATAGATTATAAGAAGCGACTCAAACAAAATGATAAGTCAATCGAAAAAGACAAACAAAACGAAACAAAACAAAAATCTAATTCTGAATGACTGCTGTGAGGTTTGGGAGATATATGTTTGCTTTTTAAATTATTATTTAATTAGGAAAAATACTATCTTCACTGACAAAAATGATGCTGGCTAGCAAATTTGTTGAGCAGTGTTCTCTTTCATGGTAGTGTGTACTCGAGAGAGTGCAGATTCTGGAGCTTAGCTGATTGGGTTCAGGTCCCAGCTTTTCCATTTTCTTATTGTGTGACCTTGGGCAAGTTATTTGTCTTCTCAGTACATCACTTCCCTGATATGTAAAATGGAAGTAATATCTCATAGGGTTCTTATAAAGAATAAATATATTTATCTCATAGGAATCTTACAAGGATTAAATGAGTTCATTTTATAGGGCTGTTATAAGAGTTAAATGAGTTAATACACCGAGGACAGTGCTTGGAACATGGTAAAATCTTGAGTATTAAACTACTAGTACTTACAAACAGTTTCTTAATATATTAAAAATGTGGGGCTTCCCTGGTGGCACAGTGGTTGGGAGTCCGCCTGCTGATGCAGGGGATGCGGGTTCATGCCCCAGTCCAGGAGGATCCCACGTGCCGCGGAGTGGCTGGGCCCATGAGCCATGGCCGATGGGCCTGCACGTCCGGAGCCTGTGCTCCGCAACGGGAGAAGCCACAGCAGTGAGAGGGCCACATACCACACACACAAAAAAAAATGTGAAAGAGTTACTTATTTTTGTTTGCTGATTTTTGTTTTTGCTTTGTGTCAAATGCTTGCAAAGGAAGTAGGCAGCAGTCCTAGATTTATAATAAATATTTAAATTTAATATTGGACTTAGTTGAATGTTCGAGTGACTCTTTTATGCAAAAAATGGGCTAGGTGGTTTTGGAAACATAAAGTAATATAAGTTATGGTCCCCAGTATTAGAGGTCTTACCATCTACACAGAGAGAAGAGAAATCCATGCAATGACTTGTAGCTATACTACAATAAAAATTTAGTGTCAGATAGGTGATACTTGAACTAAGTATTGCATTAGAATATTCCTATTGTTGATACCTAATTTATAAGCTATATGCTTAATACCTTTCTCACATTTCAAATGTTTTTATACACTGACTAGACCAGGTCTGTGAGAATGAGAAGTTGTACTTTTGATGAACAGGAGGTGGGGAAGATGGGGCTAAATAATGAGACATTGAATTTGAGGACTTTGACTTTGTCACATGGATGTCTAAGAATCACTGAGTGATTTTTGAATAGAGGAACAGCTGCCATCAATCAACAGTCACTGAGCTTTCTAAGTCGTATGCTGGTAGTATCTGAGGAGGATGAGACTAGTGGTTGCGTAGAGGATGAACTGGAAGGGAGGGTTTTTAGTTAGAGAAGCCAGCTAGAAGGAAGTTGCAAATGCACTGGTGTGAGATGGTTAGGGTAGCACCTTGGTGGTGGAGTGGAAGAGATAGATAAAAGAGGAATTGCAATGCAAAAAGTGTGCATGTACGTGTGTGTAATAGACATGCAAGAGGCAAGGGAAGGGACATTCACAGAAAGATAGACAAGATGAAAAGACAGAGGGCTTTGTACCAGATGAAGGAACAAGATAAAACCCCAGAAAAACAACTAAATGAAGTGGAGATAGGCAACCTTCCAGAAAAAGAATTCAGAATAATGATAGTGAAGATGATCCAGGACTTTGGAAAAAGAATGGAGGCAAAGACAGAGAAGATGCAAGAAATGTTTAACAAACACCTAGAAGAATTAAAGAACAAACAGAGACGAACAATACAGTAATTGAAATGAAAAATACATTAGAAGAAATCTATACCAGAATAACTGAGGCAGAAGAACGGATAAGTGACCTGGAAGACAGAATGGTGGAATTCATTGCTGCAGAACAGAATAAAAAAAAAGAATGAAAAGAAATGAAGACAGCCTAAGAGACCTCTGGGACAACATTAAATGCACCAACATTTGTATTATAGGGGTCCCAGAGGAGAAGAGAGAGAGAGAAAGGACCCAAAAAAATATTTGAAGAGATTATAGATGAAAACTTCCCTAACGTGGGAAAGGAAATAGCCACCCAAGTCCAGGAAGTGCAGAGAGTCCTAGGCAGGATAAACCCAAGGAGAAACATGCCAAGACACATAGTAATCAAATACGCAAAAAATAAGACACAGAAAAAAAAAATTAAAGACAAAAATTATTGAAAGCAGAAAGGGGAAAACGACAAATAACATACAAGGGAACTCCCATAAGGTTAACAGCTGATTTCTCAGCAGAAACTCTACAAGCCAGAAGGGAGTGGCATGACATATTTAAAGTGATGAAAGGGAAGAACCTACAACCAAGATTACTGTACCCGGCAAGGATCTCATTCAGATTCGATGCAGAAATCAAAAGCTTTACAGACAAATAAAAGCTAAGGGAATTCAGCACCACCAAACCAGCTCTACAACAAATGCTAAAGGAACTTCTCTAAGTGGGAAACACAAGAGAAGAAAAGGACCTACAAAGACAAACCCAAAACAATTCAGAAAATGGTAATAGGAACATACATATCAATAATTACCTTAAACGTGAATGGATTAAATGCTCCAACCAAAAGACACAGACTCACTGAATGGATACAAAAACAAGACCCATATATATGCAGTCTACAAGAGACCCACTTCTGACCTAGGGACACATACAGACTGAAAGTGAAAGGAGGGAAACAGATATTCCATGCAAACGGAAATCAAAAGAAAGCTGCAGTAGCAATTCTTATATCAGACAAAATAGACTCTAAAATAAAGACTATTACAAGAGACAAAGAAGAACACTACATAATGATCAAGAGATCAATCCAAGAAGAAGATATAACAATTGTAAATATTCATGCACCCAACCCAGGAACCCCTCAATGCATACAGCAAATGCTAACAGCCATAAAAGGGTAAATTGACAGTAACACAATAATAGTAGAGGACTTAAACACCTCACTTTCACCAATGGACAGATCATCCAAAAAGAAAATAAATAAGGAAACAGAAGTGTTAAATGATACATAAAACAAGATAGACTTAGCTGATATTTATAGGACATTCCATCCAAAAACAGCAGAATGTACTTTTTTCTCAAGGGCTCATGGAACATTCTCCAGGATAGATCATATCTTGAGTCGCAAATCAAGCCGTGGTAAATTTAAGAAAATTGAAATCATATCAAGTATCTTTTCCAACCACAACGCTATGAGACTAGATATCAATTACAGGAAAATGTCTTTGTATCTGTAAGAGATACAAACATATGGAAGCTAAACAACACACTACCTAATAACCAAGAGATCACTGAAGAAATCAAAGAGGAAATCAAAAAATACCTAGAAACAAATCACAATGAAAACACAACGACCCAAAACCTATGGGATGCAGCAAAAGCAGTTCTAAGAGGGAAGTTTATAGCTATACAAGTCTACCTTAAGAAACAAGAAATGTCTCAAATAAATAACCTAACCTTACACCTAAAGCAATTAGAGAAAGAAGAACAAAAAAACCTCAGCGTTAGGAGACGGAAAGAAATCATAAAGATCACGTCAGAAATAAATTTAAAAAATGAAGGAAATGATAGCAAAGATCAATAAAACTAAAAGCTGGTTCTTTGAGAAGATAAACAAAAGTGATAAACCATTAGCCAGACTTATCAAGAAAAAAAGGGAGAAGACTCAAATCAATAGAATTAGAAATGAAAAAGGAGAAGTAACAACTGACACTGCAGAAATACAAAGGATCATGAGAGATTACTACAAGCAACTATATGCCAGTAAAATTAACAACCTGAAAGAAATGTACAAATTCTTAGAAAAGCACAACCTTCTGAGACTGAACCAGGAAGAAATAGAAAATATGAACAGACCAATCACAAGCACTGAAATTGAAATTGTGATTAAAAGTCTTCCAACAAACAAAAGCCCAGGACCTGATGGCTTCACAGATGAAATCTATCAAACATTTAGAGAAGAGGTAACACCTATCCTTCTCAAACTCTTCCAGAATATGGCAGAGGGAGGAATACTCCCAAACTCATTCTATGAGGTCACCATCACTCTGATACCAAAACCAGACAAAGATGTCACAAAGAAAGAAAACTACAGGCCAATATCACTGATGAACATAGAAAGAAATTAAAGATGATACAAACAGATGGAGAGATATACCATGTTCTTGGATTGGAAGAATTAACATTGTGAAAATGACTCTACTACCCAGAGCATTCTACAGATTCCATGTAATCCCTATCAAACCACCAATGGCATTTTTCTCAAAACTAGAACAAAAAATTTCTCAATTTGTATGGAAATACAAAAGACTCCAAGTAGCCATAACAAGCTTGAGAAAGAAAAACAGAGCTGGAAGAATCAGGCTCCCTGACTCCAGACTCTGCTACAAAGCTACAGTAATCAAGACAGTATGGTACTGGAAAAAAACATAAATATACATCAATGGAACAGGAGAGAAAGCCCAGAAATAAACCCACGCACATATGGTCACCTTATTTTTGATAAAGGAGGAAAGAATATACAGTGGAGGAAACACAGCCTCTTCAATAAGTGGTGCTGGGAAAACTGGACAGCTACATGTAAAAAATGAAATTAGAAAACTCAATACACAAAAACACCATACACAAAAATAACCTCAAAACGGATTAAAGACCTAAATGTAAGGCCAGACACCATCAAACTCTTAGAGGAAAACATAGGCAGAACACTCTATGACATAAATCACAGCAAGATCCTATTGATCCACTCCTAGAGAAATGGAAATAAAAACAAAAATAAAAAATGGGACCTAATGAAACTTAAAGGCTTTTGCACAGCAAAGGAAACAATAAATAAGACGAACAGACAACCCTCAGAATGGGAGAAAATATTTGCAAATGAAGCAACTGACAAAGGATTAATCTCCAAAACATACAAGCAACTCATGCAGCTCAATGTCAAATAAATAAATAACCCAATCCAAAAATGGGCAGAAGACTAAACAGACATTTCTCCAAAGAAGATACACAGACTGCCAACAAACACATGAAAGGATGCTCAACATCATTAATCACTAGAGAAATGCAAATCAAAACTACAGTGAGATATCATCTCACACCAGTCAGAATGGCCATCATCAAAAAATCTACAAACAATAAATGCTGCAGAGGTTAAAGTGAAAAGGGAACCCTGTTGCACTGTTGGTGGGAATGTAAGTTGATACAGCCACTATGGAGAACAGTATGGAGGTTCCTTAAAAAACTAAAAATAGAACTAGCACATGACCCAGCAATCCCAGTACTGGGCATATACCCTGAGAAAACCATAATTCATAAAGAGTCATGTACCAAATGGTTCATTGCACCTCTGTTTACAATAGCCAGGACATGGAAGCAACCCATGTGTCCATCCACAGATGAATGGATAAAAAAATGTGGCACATATATACAATTGAATATTACTCAGCCAGAAAAAGGAATGAAACTGAGTTATTTGTAGTGAGGTCGATGGACCTAGACACTGTCATACAGAGTGAAGTAAGTCAAAAGAGAAAAACAAATACCGTATGTTAACACATATATATGGAATGTAAAAAAAAAAAAGAAAATGGTCAGAAGAACCTAGGGGCAAGACAGGAGTAAAGATGCAGACCTACTAGAGAATGGACTTGATATGAGGAGGGGGAAGGGTAAGCTGGGACAAAGAGAGAGAGTGGCATGGACATATACACACTACCAAACGTAACATAGATAGCTAGTGGGGAGCAGGCACGTAGCACAGGGTGATCAGCTCAGTGCTTTGTGACCACCTAGAGGGGTGGGATAGGGAGGGTGGGAGGGAGGGAGATGCAAGAGGGAATAGATATGTGGACATATGTATACGTATAACTGATTAACTTTGTTTTAAAGCAGAAACTGACACACCATTGTAAAGCAATTATACTCTAATAAAGATGATAAAAAGTATCCTATGGGATGCAGCAAAAGCAGTTCTAAGAAGGAAGTTTATAGCAATACAATACTACCTCAAGAAACCACAAACATCTCAAATAAACAACCTAACCTAACACCTAAAGGAACTAGAGAAAGAAGAAACAAAACCAAAATTAGCAGAAGGAAAGAAATCATAAAGATCAGAACAGAAATAAATGAAATAGAAACAAAGAAGACAATAGCAAAGATCAATAAAACCAAAAGCTGTTTCTTTGAGATAATAAACAAAATTCATACACTATTAGCCAGACTCATCAAGAAAAAGAGGGAGAGGACTCAAATCAATAAAATTAGAAATGAAAAAGGAGAAGTTACAACAGACACCGCAGAAATACAAAGCATCCTAAGAGACTACTACAAGCAAGTCTATGCCAATAAAATGGACAACCTGTAAGAAATGGACAAACTCTTAGAAAGGTATAACCTTCCAAGACTGAAACAGGAAGAAATAGAAAATATGAGCAGATTAATCACAAGTAATGAAATTGAAAGTGTGATTAAAAATGTTCCACAAACAAAAGTCCAGGACCAGATGGCTTCACAGGTGAATTATATCAAACATTTAGAGAAGAGCTAACCCCCATCCTTCTCAAACGCTTCCAAAAAATTACGGAGGAAGGAACACTCCCAAACTCATTCTGAGGCCACCATCACCCTGAGTCCAAAGCCAGACAAAGATACTACAATAAAAGAATATTACAGACCAATATCACTGATGAATAGATGCAAAAATCCTCAACAGAATACTAGCAAACAATCCAAGAACACCTTAAAAGGGTCATACACCATGATCAAGTGGGATTTATCCCAGCGATGCAAGGATTCTTCAGTATACGCAAATCGATCAATGTGATACACCATATTAACAAATTGAAGAAGAAAAAATCATCTCAATACATGCAGAAAAAGCTTTTGACAAAATTCAACACCTATGTATGATAAAAACTCTCCAGAAAATGGGCATAGAGGGAACCTACCTCAATATAATAAAGGCCATATATGACAAACCCACAGCAAACATCATTCTCAATGGTGAAAAACTGAAAGCATTTCCTCTAAGATCAGGAACAAGCCTAGGATGTCCACTATCACCACCATTATTCAACATAATTTTGGAAGTCCTACCCATGGCAATTAGAGAAGAAAAAGAAATAGAATAAATCCGAATTGGAAAAGAAAAGTAAAACTGTCACTGTTTGCAGATTACATGATACTATACATAGAGAATCCTAAAGATGCCACCAGAAAACTACTAGAGCTAATCCATATATTTGGTAAAGTTGCCTGCTACAAAATTAATGCACAAAAATCTCTTGCATTCCTATACACTAATGATAAAAAATCTGAATGAGAAATTAAGGAAACACTCAGATACAGCCACTATGGAGAAGAGCATGGAGGTTCCTTAAAAAACTAAAAATAGAACTACCATACAATCCAGGAATCCCACTACTGGGCATATACCCAGAGAAAACCATAATTCAAAAAGACACACACACCCCAATGTTCATTGCAGCACTATTTACAATAGCCAGGTCATGGAAGCAACCTAAATGCCCATTGAGAGACGAATGGATAGAGAAGGTGTGGTACATATATAGAATGGAATATTACTCAGCTATGAAAAGGAACAAAATTGGGTCATTTGTAGAGATGTGGATGGATCTGCATACTGTCATACAGAGTGAAGTAAGTCAGAAAGATAAAAACAAGTATCGTATATTAACACATATATGTGAAACCTAGAAAAATGGTACAGATGAACCAGTTTGCAGGGCAGAAATTGAGACACAGATGTACAGAACAAACGTATGGGCACCAAGGGGCGAAAGTGGCAGGGGCGGTGGTGG
Organism: Neophocaena asiaeorientalis asiaeorientalis; assembly: GCF_003031525.2. Classification (NCBI taxonomy): domain Eukaryota; kingdom Metazoa; phylum Chordata; class Mammalia; order Artiodactyla; family Phocoenidae; genus Neophocaena; species Neophocaena asiaeorientalis. The sequence continues at coordinate 5,461,581 of NW_020172779.1, forward strand.
TGTGATGAATTGGGAGACTGGGATTGACCTATATACACTAATATGTATAAAATGGATAACTAATAAGAACCTGCTGCATAAAAAATTAAATAAAAGAAAAGAAAAAAAGGAGGCAAGGGAAGGAAGGGTAAAAGATATAACTAGTGGTGGGCTTGGACTGGCTTGTACCTGCTTGGGAGAGTAGATTTTGTGCTTCTCTTCTCTTTGAAACTCCATCTTCAGTGACAGCACATTTGTCACTTGAAATCAGCCATAGTACAAGCATTTACACCTCTGAAAACAGCAAACAGTACAAGTGAGGGCTTTTCATTTTTCCAGAAAGCCAGTTTACCTGCACACTGTGGGGTGAACCCAGAATTTTGAATTTGGGTGACTAACTGAATAGAGATTTTGGAGATGATATAAGTTTGATTTGGGACCTGTTGAGATTATAGTAACAACTGGGAACAGTCTGACAATGTGGCAAATTCCATCTCTAAATGGCACTCACTATCCTTTTGATAGAGAGGATAAAATGTTGTTCAGTAAATCTATTACACTGCCTTGGAGTTGAAACAAAAAGATGAAATTCTTCTGAAGACACATGTTTTGCATTATACATGTAATTTCATTGCAGAAACACTAAAAACGCCATTGTTTTATCAGTAAAAGGTTTTACGGATATGGTAAAGTTTCCTGTGGATCAAAGAGTAGCTAAGCCACAAAACAAAATAATGATTCAGCTGACAATTCGTGTTAATACAAGCTCGTATCATCAGGGAGACTCAGGGAGAAAGAATTGTTTGCTGTTATTCTGGATGGAAAGCAGAGTGAGGATGTGGGATTTCACAGATTTCATCTTTTACTTGAACTCTTAAGTTGGAAGATCTTTTCCTTTCTGTGAGAGATATTCTTTCAAAAATTAAAACAGTTTATCTTTTCAGCAGAGATTTGTGAAATCAATTATGCAGCATCAGTAAAGTACAATTCAGAGGGTGGTGTTTTGTGTGAAAGGATGTGAATGACTTATTCAGTGACACTATGTTGCAAAGCAGTATTGCTGCATGATCCCAATTTTGTATTAAAACCTATTGTGTCTGTGCATTCAAAGGCTGGAGGAGTAAAATGTTTAAAACAGCTCTCTCTGCTTGATGAGTTTACAGGTTGCTGTTTGTTTAACCCTGTTGCTGTGTATCTATTTTTGCTGTAGAATTATGAGAGCTAATAAAAAATGTTGATACAATAAGATAAGATACGCTGTCATGCTTGGCTGAGTGTAGTGTCACAAGTAACTTGACAATTTAAAATTTTACAGGGTGTCCCTGGAGCAAAGGGAGAAAGAGGAGAAAGAGTAAGTATCCTCTGGAGTGTTGACCAGCCGCAGCTGACTGCACATCTTTTGTTGCATAAGCCCGATAAAGGATAACCATTTACTGTCATGACTACTCATTGCTCTAATACCACTCCTCTTCCCCCTCTCCTCAACTCGCTTGGCTGTGAGCACATTTTCAAGGGAAAACCACGCTGTGGGCTAAAAGTCAGGAGTGCTGGCTTCTAGTTGCAGATCTGCTACTATCCAGCTAGATGACCTTAGGCCATTTCTTTCAGGCTAAAATGGAGAGAATCAAACTCATCTAACTCACAAAGTGGATTTAATGAAGACATAATATAATGGATGTGAAAAGGCTTCAGAAAAGTAAAAGCTCTATTCAAAATGCCAAGCGGTAGATTGAGGCTTGTGTATTTCCAATATGGGAACCAAGGAAGACAAAGGCAGCATGGAATCAAAGAACTGGCTGTGAAACTTAGATCAGTTTATTTTAGGGGCCTTCTATATCCTTTAAGAAATTGTGCCACTGCTCATATAATTGTGCTGTCGGCTCTAGTAGAAACAGCAGTGACCTTGGGCTCATCCAGTTACCTCTGTGAAAACTTGGGCAGTATGTTTAGCTCTGTTCATCTGTAAGATGGATTTAACATCTTTCCTCCGAGTTGCTATTAGTATTAAGTAAGCCACTGGTTGAGAAATTGCTGTATTTTACAAGCTCTAAAGAGCGAGAAATAAGGCATTAAATATGTATGGGTTTATTACAAAACTAGTAAATTTTTTAGAATCTGTGGCCAGAAACACTTGAACTTTTTAATTTCATAAAGGCTCTCAGGAACCTTGTACCATGAGTGCCAGATCGCTTGCACCTTCTCCGTGTGCACCATGGTGGTCAATCCTACCTGTTGCTAGGAGACAGAGAGCCTAGGTTGGGAACAATGGGTCGAGTCCCATTTCTATCCTGGAAGTCCTGCCATTGGCTGGGCTTGTGGCTGAGAGTCAGCAGTCTGCTTTTTTCTCATCCAGGGTGACCTACAGTCTCAAGCCATGGTGAGAGCAGTGGCACATCAGGTGTGCGAACAGCTCATCCAAAGTAAGTGCATTATAGTTACAGATGTTTTTTTATTACACGTCCAAATGGGAATTTGCCTTTCACACAAGCGTAAAGACTAAGCTTTGTCTTGTTGCAGAAACATAAGCTTTACAGATGGCCATCACTAACCCATCTAAGTGATCATTACATATTACCCTAGAGTTCTGCATCGATGGTGCAGAGACCAGATTCCTCTCTGTTGTTTGTCCGAAAACTCTCTGTTTGCCCATATAGGTTTAACTTGACTGTCCATATCAAATCTTTTATTTCTTCTTCATCTCTCCAAATAGATAGATTTTTTTCTCAAGTCCTCAGCACTTGAAAGCTGCCAAACTAAGGCATCAGAAGCTACATTCAAACCCCTAGATTTAAATCCATATCTCTTTCTTACCCATTTCTTTTGGTTAGCCCAAGGCCCTTCCCTTTATTTTTTAAGATTCATACCAGAAAAAATGCAGACACACAAACATACATGCACACATGGGGACAGGCTTCATGTGAACATTTGACATGATACTTGGGCTCCGTGCCAAAAATTACACTGGAACACACTTTATATCACACCTGTCCCATTTCTTCATTTTAAACTTGAACTTTCCCACAGGCCGGTATTTCAGTTGCTGATTCATGCTCATTCACTTACATACCCACGCATCTGTGCATTTCTCCCCTGCCCACTGACTTTATATTTTGTCTCCGTAATCTAACCAGAGGGTTACTAGAGTGGGCCCTTCTCTCTGCCAGTCATTTGTTTAGTTCCACAAAGATCTGAGGCCACATGGAGATGAAATATTCCTCTCAAACCCAGACAGCTCTGGCCTAACTCTGCTGCCAAGCCCCCTGGTTCTGTAGCATCCACCATCTCCAAGGCCTACATTACCTAAGCGGCTGCCTTAACAGCTTTGAGGTTATATTTTTTTAACCTGGGAAGTTTGGGAATCCTGTAAGTGTCCAAGAAGGTGCTATTGGCTGGGTCCAAAATTCCATCTGCAGTAGATAAACCCAGATCTCATCCTGCAGAAAGCATGGAGTGAAGGTCTACAGGGGCTTGGAAGAGTTTTCATTAAGACGTAATCTTAGGGCAAACTGAATACAAAGCTACTATCTTCAGATGTAGTAATGCTCCCTATATTTCAACTTTATTTCATTTTGTATTATGTTGCCCGAACTAGTGGTTGTGAAAGAATTTATCAGTTAAATGAAACTACTTAAGTTTAATGCCAAAATAGGATCTCTGAAAATACAATTAATTGTAAAAGGGAAACGACATTAAGTAGAATATGTCCAAAGCTAACCTGTACCTTGGATTATTTTGTAAGTTTCTCATTTCAAGTATACACTGTAAATGGGTGGGTAATGATTTTAAGGAAACCTAAGGGTTAAATTCTAATATGACTCACTGACTATAACATAAGGAAGATTTCGCAATAGTTGCTATCTTATTCCACTGTAGAATAAAAATCTTATATAAATATGTGATTATTTGAAACATGCCCTAAAAATTGAGAGTCCAAAATCCAGTTTTTCCCATCAGCAATTCTCAGATTCTTGTGAATAACTTCTAGGAAATAGAAACCAACAGGGGTTATACAAGAGCTGAAACATGTCAGTAAAATAGGGAGGCCCTGCCTGTCAATGTCATTGTCAGAGGAAAAAAATAGAAGAGATTTTATGCCAGTCTATGAGCAAAACCCAACCCACCCAGAAGCTTTATTTCTGGTACCTCAGTCATCTGCCCACACCCCACTTCACGTTTCTCTGGGCTTCTTATTTCCTTCCTTATGCTTCACCTCAGAACTTGATTATCATTTAGCATATAATTCCTCACATGCTCAGTTACCTGGTTTTCAGTCCAGATCTGAATTATGCTAGGAAAGTTTATGTGGGAAGCTGTGTGAGACTGAGGTGATGACAGCTAGGGAAGTATCAATAATAAAGGATGGCCCTTTTATCAAAGGAGGAAGCTGAAAAAGCAGATGTGGAAATGTCTGACCCCACCCAGACATTCATGAACATGCCTACTAATGGCTCCTGGGTCATCAGGAGGCCAATCCTACTTACAGTCATGGTCCTATGCTTAAGAACACATTGACTATATCTTAGAAATCATCCCTCTAAAAATGGTTACTATTCTTTATTTAGGGTTGAATGTTTACAAAGGAATAAATGACAGTCATCTGGAAAGTTCACTTCTTTGGGAAAATGTTATCTCCTGATGATGCTGAAAAATGGGGCATTATGGTATCAAATACTTTCTCAATCTATACTTCTAATTATTAAAATACATTCTTCCAGGCACAGCTGAGTTAAGGGATTCTGGGAGAGAGCGCCAGATTTTTTTAAAAACTAAAGCTATTCAGAGTTTCTGCAGCTGGGACCCAAGTAAAGGTTTCTGCAAAAAGCCTTGGCAATGAAGAAATGAGTTGAAACAGAGCACTTGTCTGGGGATTACTGAGCAAGAGGGTGGGACAGGCTTTGTGGGTTGGAAAAAAGACATATTACTTGGGTGGAAATCGCTGGGGAAAAGGGGCAGCTGGGTGAGGATTTAGGGGTCAGATAAATATTGGGGGTGAAGATAAAATTTATGATTTCTGGTCACTGATGTTTACTGAGATGCTGACGTGAGCTGTGGAATTCCAAACACATGAGATGCGACTTGAATACAGTCCAGCTGTTAATATCATCCAAAGTAAGATGCAAAAAGTTTTCAGTTGGAAATCATCTTATTTCAGAGGGATGTGCTTCTTCCTGTTGGTGGGTGTCTAAGAGAATTGTTTGGAACCTTGACAGATGATGCCTTCAGTTCTCCCTTTCTAAGTGTGACAGTTCATCGAATGCTTCTTTGTCCTTCGTGTCTCAGGTCATATGGCCAGGTACACAGCCATCCTCAACCAGATCCCCAGCCAGTCAACATCAATTCGGACCATCCAAGGGCCTCCTGGAGAGCCTGGGAGACCAGGCTCACCTGGAACCCCTGGTGAACAAGGACCCCCAGGTGCCCCAGGCTTCCCAGGAAACGCGGGTGTGCCAGGGACCCCAGGAGAACGAGGTAAGCTGGACCACTCCTGTCACTGAGTGAGCCGAAACAAGAGTGTAACGGTGGTGCTTATGCAATGATAGAGTTCCAAATAATGGACCTAAATTAATTCTATTCCATCTACTCTTCAGCTTCTTGTTTATTAATTCCCAATATTGAGAAAATTGAGTGATCTACAAAACATTTATTAAGAGCCACGTCTGCTTGTATGCAAAGGGAGGATCAGAAACCCCAGTTCACCTCTAAAAGGCTTTTGAGCTCATGAGAGAAAGAGGTCCCCACTAGATGGATGAATTTAAAAAAATATGCCCATCCAGGTAGAATTACAAAATGATACCCCACTCTGGACAGATGTAGCATCAAACATATGTGTCAACTGAAAAAAAAACACACACACACAACCTAAAAGTTGAGAATTATGTTTTATTTGGCGGACTCACTGAGGACTTAAGCCTAGGATGCAGCCTCTCAGATGGGTCTGAGGAGCTGCTCCAAAGAGATGAAGGAGGACCTGGATTTGTAGGAGTTTTGCAACAAAAACCAGGTAGTGGGAACATCAAAAGAGAACTGTTAATTAAGGAAAAACAGGCATCTCAAATTAATGAATTTAGCACTTTCCTATGAATGGGAAGATGCAAGAGTCTGGGCTCATTGAAATCATTGCTTTGATACGAACCTTAACTACCTAGAGCCAGTATTCTGTTCTTTTCCATCCTGAATCTCCTCAGGGTGCACTGTTGGGGGCAGCCGTAGTGGCTGCCGGCTTGATGGACACAACATCTTTTGTTTGCTCATATGGCAAGCAGCATTCTTTGTCCACATGTGTCATGGCAAGTAGAGAGCTCACTTCCTAGGTCTGGTACATTTTTTTGTGCAGTGCCCATACCAGGCAACAGTCAGCCTTGAGGTAAGGCATGAGTCATATCAACATATGATTTACATGTGCTTATGTAGACCATGCCAGTTCTAAACTTCAAATTAAATACTGTTTGTGACTCATCTTCCTATAACATGAGGCAGTATTTTATTTAACAGTTCCATGGGCCAATGTTTAATCTTTCCTACTAAAGTTTCTTTCAAATAGAGATCCTACTTAGCCTTTTCTTCTACCCTTTACAGGTCTTAGCAGTGTTGTGTAATACAATAATGGACTCTTTCGATTGAATTTCACCCTATTCTGTAATTGGCCAAGATCTCCCACTCCAGAAGCAGATCAGATCAAAGAGAGGTGGGAAAAGAGGTTACATATCAGCCACAAAGAAAGTGATAGGAAAGGAGATAACCAATAAAAGTATTTTCTAGGACACAATTTTATGGAATGTAGACTGGGAGAAAAGCTAACTAGTACCTATCTGCTCTTGTGAGTCATATTGCTGTAATGAGATGGGTAGGATATACTTCTTTGATCAAATTTGAAATGTAAAATGCAGATTACCAAGATAATATCTCATGTTTATTCTTGATCCATGCCAACAGGCCATGTGCATTTCTGCCTTTGCACTTTTGGACACTTTGTTCTTCCCCCTTTGGAAATGTCCTTTCCTTTCCCTGCCTTATGTGAATCTCACTCTTAGTTCAAGTCTCAGCTTAACCCCTGTCTCATGCGTGAAGTTTTTGTTGATTGTTCTGGACCAACAGATGTCTCCACCCCCTGAATACCTGATGCTGTGACCATCTCTCCCACCCATTTTAGCAGTCATCACATGTTAATGAACAGCATGATGGCAGAAAGCAGGGCTCAGGTCTGAATTGCTTTGCAATAATAGGTCCTCATCAGATAATTGTTGCTTTGATTGCAACCCAGTTCTGATTTTCCTTTCTAAAGGGTTTTCCTGTGCCAGGGTACTAAATCAGCAGATGTAGAGAAGGACATAATTTCCTCGCAGTGTACCAACGATCTGGCAGCCAGGAAGGTGGCCACCTCTGTCAACAGGACACCCTCTAATGGGGTTGGTGATGGATCAGCTGTGACTCAGGGAGCACAGAGCCAGTGCCTGAGTCACTCTCGGCAAGTCACAAGTTGTCTTTGTTCTTTTTGGAAGTCCTGTCCTCGTTCCTGCCAGACTGAGTCTTTCCTGCTCTGCAAGAACACTTGAATGCTTAGATCAGAGAAAAGTCAGCCAAGGATCCTCAAACAGTGGTCCAGACAGCCCTCGAAATATGATTTTCCATGATATAATTTTCTGACATACATGTATGTATATATTCCGAAAGAGTATAGTAGATAAGCAAAATCCTGTATTTCACAAACACAGGATGACAGTAAGAGAAAGTGAGAAATGCCCTCTGAGCATGAGGGAGGGTGATTTTGGTTGATCACCAACTGGGAGGGTGTGCTTTGGGGTTTAAGGTAGGGGTTTATAGGCCAGCGCCCAGGGGACTTTTCATTCCCAGCAAAGTATTCCAGTCCTGTTGCAATTGGGATTCATGGTTGCAAGGAAAACAATAATTTTTTTAAAAAAAATATTTATTGAAGTATAGTTGATTTACCATGCTGTGTTAGTTTCAGGTATACAGCAAAGTGATTCATGCTTTGATATTAGCCTTGTGGTCCAAAAACCCAGAAAAGATTGATACAGAAAAATGTCTGCCTTTCCACGAAACCAAAACAATAGAATTTTAAAACTGAAGAAACTTCAGCCATCTTTTCTCCTGACCCTCTCATTTTATATAAAAAAGAAGCTTATAAAGATATCGAGGCCCAAAGAGGCTAGAAGTCAGCCAGTGTCAGGACTGGAAATAAAAACCAGAGCTCAGTTTGATTTTTTTTCTGTATAAAATATGATTATCACTATACTGTAGAATACAATTTTAAAAGGACACTTTATTATAATGAGTAAAAATAAGTACTATTGCTAGGCGGTGTACTTACACAAATAATAAGCTACCAAAGAAAGACTGAAAGAAGTATGGATGTTAAGATTCTGGCATAGCATTGAGGGGAACCCCACTTTCTGCTGAGTTTCATAAAAAAAAATTCATGACTCTATTGATATGGCTAATTTTTCACCAGAAGTACTCCATCTGATTTCTCTATTCTAGTTTTTCAAACTTCTTAAAACATAATGAACAAGAAGAAATACACTTTACATCGTGATGCTGTATGCAGGTGCATGTGTGTGCATTCAAACTTACATAACTGAGGCAAATAGAAATAATACTTTCCTTACTATTGTTTCCTGTTTTCTTTTGTTAAAAGGCTGAGGGGCAGCATGGGGAATTCTGTTCAATACTCTGTAATAACCTATATGGGAAAAGAATCTGAAAAAGAAGAGATATATGTATAACTAAGTCACTTTGCTTTGCACCTGAAACTAATACAACATTGTATATCAACTATATTCCAATATAAACATTAAAAAAAAATGGCTAAGGGGCACCTTATGGGGAAAGGCTGGGGAATTCTGTTCAATACTCTGTAATAACCTATATGGGAAAAGAATCTGAAAAAGAAGAGATATATGTATAACTAAGTCACTTTGCTTTGCACCTGAAACTAATACAACATTGTATATCAACTATATTCCAATATAAACATTAAAAAAAAATGGCTAAGGGGCACCTTTGGATTTTATGACCTCAGTTTGAAATACACTGTTCTAGTTCAAGATCTTTGATTAACGCCATTCTGGTTTTTTTTTGTTTTTTTTTTTTTTGCGGTACACAGGCCTCTCACTGTTGTGGCCTCTCCCGTTGCGGAGCACAGTCTCCGGACACGCAGGCTCAGCGGCCATGGCTCACGGGCCCAGCCGCTCCGCGGCATGTGGGATCCTCCCGGACCGGGGCACGAACCCGTGTCCCTTGCATCGGCAGGCGGACTCTCAACCACTGCGCCACCAGGGAAGCCCCTGATAAACGCCATTCTTATCATTGAAATATCCAAAGAATATGCATTTTTAGAGAATAGAAATTGCAAACATTCCTTCCACATCAGCTCAGTGAAGTAGACGACCATTCACGACTTTCCTTATTTCCTAACAGAAGACTGTATTTTCACTCCATCTGATTGTCTTTCTCGCTCTCATTAACCCTTTGTCTCCTTTAACTTAAAGTATTTTTCATAAGATTGTGTGGAACAGTCTCTTAGCTGTCTTCTCCCATAGGTTGTAATAGAAAGAGAGTCCTCAGACTTTAATGATTCAAAGAGATCCTGCAGCTCACGTTGTTCCTCCAAAGCTTAAACTCCAGCTGAGACTTGGCTGATTATTGGCACCCAGAATTGAAGGGGTTCCACTTGCATCACAGAAGCAAAATGTGACGCGCCTGCTTTCTCTCCTCACTGTTAACTTATGTCAAAGAAAAGCGATTCCTCCATGGACTAGGCTACGTTTTTGCTGCCTTTCCCCATTAAACTCTGCACCATCTTCAGGTAAATGGCCTTGTAGCCTGGCTTCCAAAATTTAGAAAAATGGGTGGGATCAGCTCTGAGGTTCCTCTGTTGTTCCCTGAACTGTGACAATTGAGTCCTAACTATTCTGACCTTAACTCGCTCTCCAATTAGCCTTGTGTGATTCTGACGAGATCCTCTTGACAAATCAATTTCTAATTGTGATCTCTGCATGTCATTCCCAGATGACCAATCTGTTTATTTCCTTTTTCCATTTATTTAAATGTTCATTATCCACACCGATATCTTGAACCATCTGTGAACCCAGACAACAGTAGCTTAGTTGGTCTAGAGTCCACAAAATTCAGTTTACTTATTTATCTGAAAAGAACTGGGAAATTTCCCTGATTTCAGTCTTCATGCAACTCCTTCAGTTTCCATGATTCTCCAAAATATACTGGATCAGAGGAACCATCCAACTAAAGATTTTCATGTTTAGATTGTATATCCATAACAGCTGGAATTCATAGCTGGTTTATTTTCTATAATAAATCAACAAATATTTATGAAATTCAAGGTTTATGTAAAGCTCTTGGCTGGGCAGTGCGTGAGATAATACTATGATTTATGGCTTTTGCTTGTTATGTTAGGCGCCAGATGCATCTGGCAATATTGTGCTGGGTCCCGTATATACAATCTCATTTGGATAAAATAGAAGACACGGTTTGGATGAGGAAAGAATATGATATATTCCTAAATGTACAAGTAGGGAGATGGCAACTGCTAAGCAAGTTATATGGAAAGTACATGCTGTCAGAAGTTAGAGGAAGACCGCACTGTGGCCTTTGATAAGAAATGGTGCTATCATTTATTAAGCAATTACTTAATAAATCAGCAGTTGCTTAGTACATTATTAATGTTCATAAAACTTTTATGAGATCCGTATTAGCCCCATTTTTAGGTGAGGAAACTGAGGCTCAGCCGGATGGTCAATTGTCACAAAGGCCACACAGCTGAACAGCAGGGGACCAGAATGCAAACCCAGATGTGTATGATTCCAGAATATCTGTGCCTGCTCACCTCTGCCCCGTTGTCACCTTTAAATTCATTGCTTGGCAGGGGTTTCACAGAGGAGGCCAGCACTGTGCAGGGTTTGGTGAACCCTGTTTCATTATGGCTCCTAATATCCACAGTTCATAGCATGTGAACTGCTAGACTAACCAGTGTCTTAGTGGGTTGTAGTTGTACTATTTGCAAGCTTCTTAATGCATTCTGTTCTGCTGTGTTTGGATAGCCTTGGGGCATCCGTGACCCGGCAGATGACCAGCTTTGAGAAGTCAGGTGACCTGTTTTGGGTACCTATGAACATGATAAAGACACTTTTTAAAAAATTTATTATTTTTGGCTGCGTTGGGTCTTCGTTGCTGCACGTGGGCTTTCTCTAGTTGCGGCGAGTAGGGGCTACTCTTCGTTGCGGTGCGCGGGCTTCTCATTGCAGTGGCTTCTCTTGTTGCGGAGCACGGGCTCTAGGCGCGCAGACTTCAGTAGTTGTGGCACGTGGGCTCAGTAGTTGTGGCTCATGGGCTTAGTTGCTCCACGGCATGTGGGATCTTCCCGAACCAGAATTTTTATCAGTCAGGTTCTGTGGTTAACTTGAAAAAGATTGTCTTTGTTTCAGAAAATGAGAAAAGGGGGATGGGAGAAGGATAAGATGAAACACAACTGAACTCCCCTAAGCAAACACAGATAGAAAAGGAATCGGCCATCTTCTGGTTGCCGTTAAAGTCAGTGACACCACCTTTCAGAGACAGAGAAGTGGCTGTCAGGGCAGCAGATGACACACTAAAGCTAACACTGAGTCCCTTATGCTCGTGCCACAGTTTACTGTGAATCCACAGGGCTGAGAAAAAGCTAGGTCCCCAGTGGATTCAAAGCTGGGTGAGAGAAGTAGGGTTCTTATGTTCAATTCCTGTGGCTGAAAAGAGCTGTTGGCATAGACGATACATTTGGCAGAAAACTTTGGTCACAAATTCAGAAGTGAAGCATAGTAGTTGTGAGCCAGGAATGCCTCAATGGTAAGCATCTGTGAAACTTCTTAATGTCCCTCGTATCCTGGTTTATTCCTGGAAAAATTCTCTTTATGGGGCAGATCAACTTGATGAAAGATAGAGGGCCAGTAGAGCTCTCATAATAAGTTACTGGTTGATGCTTAAATATTTACAAGTCTTCCCTGTGATGTTGTATTATGGTTGATACTCAGCTGCATGAGACATCGTCTTTCCATTGCTGATAAAAATCTGCTGAAATACATGTTCGTCTTCTTCCTCTCTTGCTTTCCTATCCCCTCCCTCTCATATCCTGAGAGATGAATTCCAGAGAAATAGTTTTCTCTTTTCACACCCATTAATTATCCGGTAAAGTCCAATTTGAATGTCCTTTGGAACAAGACCTTTCTCTGAAGCTTTGACGGATTGTGTTTTCCTAATGTATAGTGACCTTAAGGCATTGACAATGAATGCTCTTTCTCTTTATCTCTTTGTACCATCTTTTATTTTGTAGGTTGGTTTTTTTTCCTGTTACAGAGTGACCCTTTGCGTTTACCATGGCTGCATAAAGAAGCCCTATGTATTGATCTATTACTACGAACAAATTACTCTAAAACTTAGAAGCTTAAAACAACAAAACGTATATAATCATGGATTTTATGGGTCTGGGATTCAGGAATAGTTTAGCTGGGTGCTTCTGGCGCAGGGTCTCTCATGAGGTTGCAGTTAAGATGTCAGTCAGGGCTACAGTTAGCTGGAGGCTCAAATGGGGCTGGCAGATCTACTTCCAGGATGGCTGGCTCACTCACTATCAGGAATAATTAGCAGGGTCTCAGGCCCTCCCTGACTACTCTGCTTATATTTGCATGGGAAGGATAAGTCTCTCCATAGGGATGCTTGGATGTTCTCACAGCACGGCGGCTGCTTTCCTCAGAGCCCGTAATCCCTGCAAGAGAGCAGGGATGAGTCCACAGTACCTTTTGTAACTAGTCCTAGAAGTCACAGCTTTGCTTTCATCATATTCTCTTTATTAGGAGGGAGTCACTAAGCCCTGCCCATGCTCAAGTAGAGGGGGGCTAAGCTGTACATTTGAAGGGAGGAGCATAGAATTTGTGAATATGTATTTAACCACATTGTTCTAAATTCAACCAAGGTTTTCTGCCCTTGCCATGTAACCACGGTGATGCTTTCATCTGTAAGAATGATTTCCACGCAGTCTGGTGTCTAGCACGCTTGTGAAGGGTTGGCTCGTGCTGTGTCTGCCTGTTTTTGCCATTTAAATGGGTGTCTTTCTCCCCCACCTCCTTTAAAGTATTCAAATGCCAGATGTAGCTTTTTAGAGGGAAATATAAGATGTAGATTTAAGCACCTTGAAAGAGTGGCACCTATTGGAAAAGGCTTTTTTTAGACTAACACTTTTTATGTCCCTCTTTCTGGAATTCATTGTAATCAGGATGAAATCATTTGCCAGTCAAACACAAAGAATTATTTTAAAAAGTCATTGACAAATTAAAATTATCATTAAGTTGTGTCCCCACTCTTCGTACTACTGTAATATGACTATTACAATAACAAAAAACTGTAACTGTTGTTTTGTTTTCTTTTTGCCATGAAAACTGATATAGTTGTTTCTGTAGCTTAAATTTTTTTGGAAATCCTTAATTGGAATGTCTGTGTAGTAGGTTGTAGCAGATTCTTTGCATTGGATTTCAGTCCTTGTCTTAGGTAACGGGTAATATGCTGGAAATACTGCCCAATGTTAATGCCATCTCAGGAAGATATCTTTGTGTATTCCCAGGTTATGTTTCCCAGTCAGCTTCACTTCAAGTCTGTACCCTTCACTCTAGCCAAACTGAATTACTCAGGGCTCTCAGTATGAGTCAGCTTTTGCTGCATAACAAACCACAAAATTCTCAGTAACATACAGCAATAGATATTATTTCTCACCACATGTCTGTGGGAGGCAAGGACAGCTCTGCTCTGCTGGGGTCCTGGCTGGGGGGGTGGGCAGTAGCTCCCTAGACTATGTTCTCCTTATGGCATTGGCAGAAATAAACAGGGCAACCCACCCACCAGTCATATTTCAAACCTCTGTTCACATCATTGCCCACTGATATCCCATTGGTTGAAGCAAGTCACACGGCCAAGTCAAAATCCAAGGGATAGGGAGATGCATGCGCCTGTTGCAAGGGAACAGATGCATAATTCTATCGCAGAATAGTGAAGAATTCAGACCACTATTTCGGTTTACCACATCTTCATACATGCCTTTTCCTTTCCATACTCAGGGCTGATTCCTGTTGTGCCCTGTTCTTATAGCCTTTCATGGATTTTCACATGTTATTCTGACTCCCCAGAGCTCTCTTTCTTCCTCTGGCTCAATCAGACTCAAATTTTGAAACTCATCTCACGAGTCAGCTCTGCCAGACCACTCATCCCTCACTGTGGTTTATTTGTTTGGCCAGTGTGTTTGTTGTTGCTACACTACATTATTCCAACTGGATGAACAGGTGGAAGATCTGAGTAACATCTCTCTCATTTGTACTCCCTGGTCCACAAACACACGCCTCCATCATAGCAGTTTCCCATTATATTGTAATTGTTGGTGTACTTGTCTGTCTTCCCACTGGACTGTGAGTTCCTTGAATGGGACTGTGCCTTTCATCTCTGCATCCTCCACAAAGGAGCCTGAACACATATTGGACAAATGAATGGATGGCCGATCCCTACCTCATTACTGTGCAAAACATGTTGTTTAGCGCCAAGGTGGAATATACTTTCTTGAATTGTCCTTTATTGGTTTCACCTCTGTTAATCCTGTTTCACCAATGAGACTACATGCTCCCCACAAACCAAATTTAATGTCTGTTTTCCTTTTATTCCTCATAATACCTGTTATCTGATAGCTATTTCATGACTCATAAGTGATTTATGGTGTTAACTACCACTTGGCTAGCTTTTTGGCTGCCATTTCTCATTCAACCCTAGAGCCATGATAAAAGCAGAAGCCCATGTGGTTTAGTTCATCAATCTAAAGACATCCTGTTAATAGCCAATGACTGCCAAGTTGACAACATCAGCATTTTCTTCAAATCATCATCATATAATTTTAGCCGGGAGAGCAGGGTGAAATTTTTAAATAGAAGTTTTGGTTATACTGGATATATTTTATATGCATTTCCTAAATGCATAGAAAAAGCATTGGATTTTTCAGTGCCCAAATTTAAGTGTGTCTAACTTAGATGTCTGTGGTAAAAAGGTCAAAGGATCTTCTGCCTATATTGCCTCTGTGTGTGTGTGTGTGTGTGCAATCTGGAAATAGAGAAAGAGAGAGACTCCCTTTACTTTATTTTTTATCATTTTTTCTTCCAGTTTTATTGAGATATAATTAACATCCTCTGTATAAGCTTAAGGCATATAGCATAATGATTTGGCTTACGTACGCCATGAAATGGTTACCACAGTAAGTTTAGTGAATATCCATTATCTCATATATGTACAAAATTAAAGAAATTGGAAAAAATGATTTTTTTCTTGTGAAAATATTTTTCTCTTAGGATTTACTCTCTTGACAATTTACATATATAAGCAAGCAGTATTAATTATTTTTATCATGTCATACTTTCCATCCCTAGTACTTATTTATCTTATAAGTGGAAGTTTGTACATTTTGACGTCCTTCATCCAATTCTCTTTTCCCCACTCTATCTTTTAAATGTAGAAATGCATTTTGTCATTTTCTAAATTTCTGGCCTTGAACATAAACAAGTGAAATGGAAGTATACCATGTACTAGTTTATAGGATAAAACTAAAGCTGTTTGTATTAGCTATAAAAAACCATTTTCAGTGAATTTTTTGACATGGCTTTTAAAGCAATAAAAACATTATAGTAAATAAGTATACCAAATGCATTTGTGTAGATGGGTGAAAACATACATAGAGAAGATATATTCATTAACCCTTTCCATTTTCATTGGTTCTAGATTTAACTCTGACATTAAATTATTATATGAATATAGCAAAGTAATTTGACTTTTCTGGACTTTTTACTAGTTCAGAAAAACATGATGAGGATCCAAGATATAGGATGTATTTACCTTAATAGTGATTCTTCATGCTTATTATGAAGGGCTGTTGGCTGTTTTGTTTTAAACTCCATAGACCCTGGCCTTGTCCCAATGCCCTGACAAAACTCCCTTCTTTTCCGAGAGCATCACATCACTTTTCAGTTCTGTAAAGAATAAAGACCAGATCAAGCTCTAATTTAAATATCTATTTAAATACCATCAAATGGCTGAATTCATACTGAACCTACAATACTCATTTTTTAAGCTATAGCAATTGACTCATTTTCCTGCCAACTTTGTATCATTTATAATTTTCCCAACAGTCAACGCTGGAAATGATATGGCATTTGAGGAAGAGCAATCAAAACTTTGGAGCTGAAAGTGATAGACTGGCGTTTGGTCTGACATTCTTATTATGTACCTATGAGGTCATACTATCAGTGGCAAAACTAGATGGACAAAACACCAGGATTCCTGGTGCCCTGTTTAATCCCTGTTCTCTTTTGCTCCACCCCTGCAGCTGTGAACTGTCAACCTGCAAACAAGGAGATAGGGTTAGTGTGTGATGATGAGCTGGGTACCTCATCATCTTCTCTCCTCTGTCCTCCCTTCTCCCTCCTTCACTGCCTCCTCCCTCTGTGCTTCCCCCTGCCCTCCACTGCCCAAATGTAAGTGTGTCTAATTTAGATGTCTGTGGTCAAAAGACCTGAGGACCTCCTGCCTATATTATCATGTCTCTGAGCGATAGAAAACATTGAAGTGCAAACTATCCTGTTGTCTTGCTCTTGATCTGGTGAGTGGGTCCCTTTGGCTACTGGGTAGCACTACTTAATGATTCAGTGCGTTTTCCTCAGCTTTTCAGTGGGACTACCACAGTGGGTTTTTTGTTTGTTTGTTTTGTTTTTTGTGTGTGTGCGGTACGCGGGCCTCTCACTGTTGTGGCCTCTCCCATTGCGGAGCACAGGCTCCGGACGCGCAGGCTCAGCGGCCATGGCTCACAGGCCCAGCCGCTCCGCGGCATGTGGGATCTTCCCGGACCGGGGCACGAACCAGTGTCCCCTGCATCGGCAGGAGGACTCTCAACCACTGCGCCACCAGGGAAGCCTGCACAGTGTTTGTTGGTGGGGTTGAGCTCTGGGATTCTGGTCCACCTCAGCTAGTTGTATTGCTTTGTAGCATCCAGCAGAGGCAGACCCAGGTTTTGTGGGTCCCGAAGCTTAAACAGTTTGAGTTCCTCTTTAAGAAAAATAGTATGACTTACTACAAACAAAAAAAAAAGGGGGGGTAAAAGGGGTAGGTAGAAAGTATTGAAGGAGTTCTATGCACATAAGGGCCCATATTCAAATTCAGTCTGATACACAAAATTTGTCCTGACGTGACCTAGACCACTCCCCAGCCAGCAGCCGCCAAAGCTCTTCCAAACCATTTCTAGCTCCCTGTTCTCTCTCATCAGCAAGTCTTTGCATGTGCATTTCCATCCATCCCTTCTTTCCTTGCCTAATGCCTGCTGTTCAAGACTTAACTCCGACGGTCAGCTCTATTGGAAAGCGTTCTGAGATCCCCCACAGATGCCTCAGTTTGACGCCCTCATATTTTGTTGTTGCAATTCTCATACCGCATTATAGCTACTCGTTTGTCTGTTTTCTCTACTGCATGGTGACCTGTGACAGGCAGGAAGGATGCTTTTGACTCTGAATTCTCAGTACCTGATATTAGGACTGGACTGGGAGTTTGCTTTCGGTTTGCTCCTCTCCCTCCTTTAGCTGTGCATCACTGTGTTTCCAGGCTTCTTTGCCCTCTGCTCCTGAGCAGGTTCAGCCAATGGGAGGCACTGCGGAGGATTAGAGGGTAAGAGGAGGAGAAAAGTCAGACTATTTCTCCTCTTAGCCCCACCCCTGCCTCCTCTGCCACTCCAGCTGTGGCTACAGCCCCTGTGTGGCTCCTGCTTCCACTGGAGCATCTCTCACTCTCATTCTAGATCCTACCAGAAAGCTCCAGGCACACCATTTCCTCTTTTTGTCCCTGCACACCTAGGGGTGATAGTTGCTTCCTGCTGTTGCTAATGTTATGGGTTGCCTCATCATTTCTATTTGGTTTCTCAGTCCTTCTGTCACCCATGTAACCAAATCCCTGTATTAAATTCCCTCTGCCTGAAAGATCTAGAGTGGTTTACCATTCCCTGGCTGAGCCCTGAATTATAGAGGCATACTAGATGACTAGTTGTTTTATGAAAAAGGCAATAGGGAGAGGGACCCTTAGCAGTGGTTTGCAAAGATTCTTTTACATTTAAAACCAATATGTAGGGGCTTCCCTGGTGGCGCAGTGGTTGAGAGTCCGCCTGCCCATGCAGGGGACGCGGGTTCATGCCCCGGTCCTGGAAGATCCCACATGCTGCAGAGCGGCTGGGCCCGTGAGCCATGGAAGTCTTGGCCACCATAGCACAAAATGTGGAGCTCCACATGCTGGTACTAATCCTATGGGCCAAGCATGTAAAAATAGCAGAGCCTGGAAAAGGACATAAAATACTTGTTGGATTGAGTCCAATTAATCTGCCACCTTGTAGCTAGGTACTTGATCCAGTACCTTGTACCTAGCAGGCATTCAAGCATACATTGAATGAAAAACAGACTATACTTGGAATTTATCACCAGCCATTTCCCAGGCAACAGACAATATAATAACATAGCTGAAACCTTGTCTCACATTTTCTGTGGCTTCTTGGTAGAATTACAATGAAAACATTACCCAGGCCTTGCATATCTGCCGGGGCATAAATTCTGAGAGTTGCTCAGAATGTCTGGAATAAAGAGAGAATGTCTCTGCTCCTTGGAGTAGCATGAGACTCCAGCCTGAGTGCTTGGTGTGGTCATGGGACCGTAGGAATGGGTAAAATCTTCCCACTCAGAGGCCAACAGGCCAAGGAAAATAGGGAACTGATAACCAAAGGCCAGATCCTGGGCAAGTCATCAGTGTGAGCAGGATAAATCCTATTAAAATCAACCCCAAGTATTGCTCCGAGCAGAGGGCAAGTGTGTAAACCACAGGAAGTAAGTTGAAGAAATATGATAACCACAGGGCTGATTTCTGAGTGTGGGACCAGAGAAAATGTGCAGATTGATTGGACAGGCAGTAAAGGAAGCCATGACTAGAGCAAACAAGACAAACTCAGCCTCTAGGTCCAGCTTGGGATGGAGAGGCCGGGAGTGTTGTGGTTAAGTGTATAGGCCTCAGAATCAACCTGCCTATGTTGAAATCTTGGCTCTGTTACTTACTAGCTAAGGACAAATGACTTAACCTCTCTGAATCACAGGCCTCTCTTAGGGTTAACAGTAGTGCCTGCCATCCTGCTTCTTGTGAAGACTAAGTGAGTTTGTACATGTAAAGAATCTAGCATTCAAAACCTGGTGAGGCCATTTATAGGAATAGCTGACACACCAACAGGTCACACCCTTGGTTTGTCAAAATCTGTAATCAGACCTTGTATTTCATTGATTCATCGTATTTCTTGAGTGACTAATATGTGGCAGGTACTAGGAATATAACGATGAACTAGAACAAACATGCCTCTGCCTTAGTAGATCTGTAAAAGAAAATAGTGGAGGGTCAGTGTTAGATTAGTAGTAAGGGGGAATCAGGTAGCCCTGATGTGGTTTCTCATGAGACTTTTAAAAAAGAAAGGATATGACAAATATACCACTCTACTGAGGGATGTTGATAATGGCGGAGGCCATGCAAGTGTAGGGGGTGGGGATATTCAGGAACTCTCTACTTTCTATTCAGTATTGCTGTGAACCTAAAAAAGTAAAGTCTATTTTAAAAGTTTCAAAAAAGGAAGAAAGAAGAGAGTAAGATCTTAAAATTTTAATGAGAGTAAGATCTAAGAGAGTAGATCATAAAAATTCTCATTAAAAAAAGAAAAAAAGGAGGCTTCCCTGGTGGCGCAGTGGTTGAGAGTCAGAATAAATAATAGAAAAGATTTTATTCTATTCTAAATATTTTTGGTAACTCCACAGAAAACTAAGGATATTTTAATCTTAGCTAAATCATATTTTTAGTAAGTTAGATCTTCATTTATATCAGCTATGCTCAATTTTTTCAAAAATTTTATTTATTCATTTTTGGCTGCATTGGGTCTTCGTTGCTGCGCGCGGGCTTTCTCTAGTTGCAGCGAGCGGGGGCTACTCTTCGTTGTGGTGCGTGGGCTTCTCGTTGCAGTGGCTTCTCTTGTTGTGAACACGGGTTCTGGGCACACGGGCTTTGGTAATTGTAGTGCGTGGGCTCAGTAGTTGTGGCTCGCAGGCTCTAGAGCGCAGGCTCAGTAGTTGTGGAGCACGGGCTTAGTTGCTCCACAGCATGTGGGTTCTTCCCGGACCAGGGCTCAAACCTGTGTCCCCTGCATTGGCAGGTGTACTCTCAACCACTGCGCCGCCTGGGAAGTCCCTATGCTCATTTTTTAAAAAATGACAGAAACTTAAATTTAATTGGAGTCCATGATACTCATCTCTAAATAACGCTAGTAGTTAACATTGCCACATAAGGAGCTTGTCAGAAAAAAACAGTTTTCACAAAAGCCAGACATGTGAAAGTAAAAGCAGAGTTCCAGCCTAAGGAATTTTTTTTTTGATCCTTGCTTTTTAACAGTCAGCTGCATTTTGGTGTAGACATTCAGTCATTCAGTTAGCCTTCCAGTATTTACTGGACACCTACTATGTGTGAGATTGTGCTTGGATCTGACACTAGAGCAATAAATAAGGCATGGTCCTTGCAGTCATCAGGCTCATGGTGCCGGGCGAGGTGAACATGAGAACAAGCAGTGCGATGGGATAAGTGCCAAAGGAGGCACAGGTAATACGGAGGCAAATTATTCATTCATTCATTCATTTGTTCATTCAGTAAATATTTGTGGGTTAGGTACTATGTGGAAGGCACCATAGAAATGTAGGGGATATAGCCATGATTGAGATAGATAATCCTTCAATTTGTTGTACTTCTGCCTGTTATGGTTGTAAAGAAGCTTTGAGTTGAGTCTTTAAGAATGAGGAGTATTTATGGAGACACCCAAGGTGGAAAGGGTATTTCAGGAGGGAATATCCTGTGAACTCAGGAGTTCCCATGTCTTTGCTCTGGTGACCCCATCTCAGCACCAAATGGCCCCACCTTGGACCCTCACAAAAGAGATGTATGAGGGAGCCCTTATTATGGGCGATGACTGCATTTTGTCTGTAAAGAATGACTATGCCCAGACTTTATTGTCATTTCACGGACAGTCACAGGCTGACATTTTAGAACATTTGATTTCCTTCCTCTTAATTACAGCCTACAAGGCTTATCAAAAGTATATCCAGTTCTAAGAGATCTGAGGCCTCTAAGCTTAGCTTTCAATTTCAGTCCTCATCTTAGGTACTTAAATAGTGGTTGTTTGGTTTTTTTTTTAACTCTGTATGTATGTATGTATATATGTATTTATTGTTGGCTGCGTTGGGTCTTCGTTGCTGTGCGGCCTTTCTCTAGTTGGGGCAAGCGGGGGTTACTCCTTGTTGTGGTGCACAGGCTTCTCATTGTGGTGGCTGCTCTTGTTGTAGAGCACGGGCTCTAGGCTCACGGGCTTCAGTAGTTGTGGCACACGGGCTCAGTAGCTGTGGCTCACAGGCTCTGGAGCACAGGCTCAGTAGTTGTGGCGCACGGGCTTAGTTGCTCTGGGGCATGTGGGATCTTCCCAGACCAGGGCTCGAACCCATGTCCCCTGCATTGGCAGGCGGATTCTCAACCACTGGGCCACCAGGGAAGTCCCTTAAATGGTGTTTTTTAACATGTTTTTTTCATTCCAAAAGAAAGATTTATCGGTTGTCATGGACCTGAGTATTCCTTCAGTCTGAGAAACACAAGTGAAGACATAGACAAATATTGATATATTAGCCTACATGTAGTTGGAACATTTCATCACTTCAAGGATAAGGAAATCTAAAATTCTCTGTTAATATATAACTATATCCTTAAAAGCTTTCTTTTTTTTCTTTTTTTCTTTTAAGGCATCTTGAGGGGCTGGAATATTCTTTTGAGGACCTTCCTCTCTTACTTTGACTTGTATTGCAGATAATAACAAATGCCACTTGCTTTTCTCTACATAATTAGAAAATTAAAACAACCAGACGTTCTACTCCCCAGTCTTCCCCACCTTTTGCATTCTTTGTGAATAAGCAAAGGATAGGTCAGGAAACTCTTATCCGGGGCTTATTCCCAAGGATACTGTCCTGGATGTCGTCTTCAGCCTACGTCTTCCACTTGTGGGGAATCCCCGAGAAGCCATGTCCTTACCATTGATCCTTAGGTACTGTAAGGTCACGGGAGGCCTCTGAGTCACTGTGCATTTAATCATGCAGCCTGCTGTTAGTCATCGGTGTATTTTCTTGTGTTCTAATTCTTTAAAAATCAGTGGTTCCCTGTGGGGAAAGCAACTCCAACTCTCACAGAAGAAGAGGCTATTTCTGCTAAATTTCCAGATGCACGTTAGGGCACAGTTGTTCGCAAGTGAGGGAGCATCTACCTCCTATTAAAAATAGTACTCACAGGACTTCCCTGGTGGCACAGTGGTTAAGAATCTGCCTGCCAATGCAGGGGACACAGGTTTGAGCCCTGGTTCGGGAAGATCCCACATGCTGCGGAGCAACTAAGCCCGTGCGCCACAACTACTGAAGCCCGCACGCCTAGAGCCTGTGCTCCGCAACAAGAGAAGCCACTGCAATGAGAATCCCATGCACCCCAACGAAGCGTAGCCTCCACTCGCCGCAACTGGAGAAAGCCCGCACGCAGCAACGAAGACCCAACACAGCCAAAAATAAAACAAAAAAATAAAAAGCAAAAAAACAAAAGTACTCCAGTTATTACCCAGTTAGCTAAACTAGTAGCTATTTGGGTAACGCCCAGTAGACGTACTCATGGTGATTTTCTGTCTGAACAACTTGATTTAGCAATTGAGCATTAGATGTTGGCTTGTCTATGTGATTTTTAAACTCAGATATGATTGTAGTTTTACTTTTGAGAAATAACTCTCTTCCTGTCAGTTCCTAGGAGAAGAGTGAGTCTCAGAACAGGAGGTCAGAGGCTTGGTGGTCAGTGCCCTGCCCTCTTCCTGCAGTACTCGTCTTTCGTGAGCTCAGAAAACACCACCAAGGCCACATGCAATAGGCATGGATGTTAGGGAAGCATTGAGGGGGATCGAGCAGCCCTGAGGACCGCTAACAAGGAAGAAGGGCTTTTTTAAAGGTGACAGGTATACCACCTTGACCCCAAGAGGTGGTCAACAAGGAACACAGCAGACATCAAAACATCAAACGAAAGGACCATCAATATATGTGCAGTGTAGGAAAAAACTGCTATTCCCAGAGCAAATACTACGTCAATACCTTTCTTTCTGGAAGTTACAAACCAAGATGTTAAAAGTGATTCTTTTCTAGGACTGGAGTCCTTGCTTTTTGTATCTTCTAATTTGCCTACAGTGAACATGCCTTGCACTTAGAAGGGAAAAAAAAGTTATTTGTAACTATAAACACTTTAGATCACTTGCATGCCTGCTGCATATCAAATTATTTTCCTTTATTTATGTTCCCTCCTAGGCTTTGCCAGTTCACACATAATTTCTTTGTAATTATGAAGAGATGTATTTCTGCATTCTATTATTTCGAAGTATTATTGTACATGAAAAACAGATACTAGAGACTTTCTGTGATGCGAGCCAGGGTAACCCAGACCCCAGTCTGATTCTTCTCTCTGTCTGCCGAATCGGACCTCAATATAGCATGCTGTCACCTGTTCAGCAGTCTTGGGATAGGCCCCATTTGGACGATGAGGTGTCAGAGCCTGTATTTCTCTGTTTTTCTGCCCGTAAAAATCTATAGTTTGTTAATAACAGCGTAAATTATTTGGAATAAGAAGTTTGTTCAGTGGAAAAGAAACATGAATAGGTTTAGATTTTTATGGGGCTGAATCAGCCAAATCAAACACAGGCCGTCCTGAATCTTCCAAGTTTTTAATGGAAACTCACGCTCTTTAGAACTTTGCTGCCTAATTATAATTCATGCCTTTTGCAGATACATTACAGGGTGGACCAAAAGGAAAATGTTAGATATGTCCACTTGTGATTTCTATTGTGTTACTCGTGGAGTGCCAACTGCATACGTCCAATGGCCTGGTGCGTGCAAAGACACAGGCCAGATCCCTGCAGGCTGAGCCACTTCAGTGGGAGGGAGGACGATAAACTTGCAGTATTACAAATACAGAAGACAACTCAGATACAGAGCCAGCCTTCTGTATGTGGTTGTGCAGAAGTCACCAGTGTCAGGATTCAATTTAAAAGTCCCATGACAACCGTAACCCTAAATCAACCCTCATCATTGCCTTCATCAGCGATGTCCTTTCGAAACCCAGAAAAACAGAACCACCCAGATTTCATTTTAAGGAGAACTTTCTTTTCTTTCTTTCTTTCTTTTCTCTTCTTTTTTTGAATAGGTTTAACTGGTGTGAAGGGAGATAAAGGAAATCCAGGCATTGGAACTCAAGGTCCAAGAGGCCCCCCTGGGCCAGCAGGTAACTCTTCCTACCTAACAGGAAACTGTAAGGTGGAAATCCTAAATCTCTATATCCACTTGACATTGCAGGTGAGGCAAATGGCCATATTACATCCTTGTGTCCAACTGGAATGGCTATATTTCTCGTTCCTTTCATTGGAAGGCCAGTTTGTTAGTAACGAACCTCCCAATACACAAGCCCCCAAAGATACAGCATATTCTGGGATCTTATTGGTTGCGTGAGTTAGGCTGGGCTAGGCTATGCTGTAGTAACAAATCAATCCCCAGTGCTTAGTGGATTGATACTTACCCAAAGTTTGATGTGGGTAGGGTAACTTTCCCCCCATTTTGGAACAAAAGGCCTTGAGGAGAAAGATAAAGGAGGCACATCAACTTCCTGAATGCAGGATGAAAGATGTCATTTCCAGTCATATTTCACTGGCTGAAACTAACCATATGGCCCCAGCCGACCTGTAAGGGAGTCTCAAAATCTAGGGGAACGCATGCGTATTTGATGAACACTCGTAGTTTCTGCCACCATGGTCACCTTACTGAATGAGTTTTGTGTATTTTACTATGTGTTTTTAGAATGGCTTCCAGATGATCATACTCTGTTATTAAAGTTATAAGTTTACAATCCAACTGTATATTTACAATCCCCCTCTTAGCCATGTTGAATCAAATGACTTACCGGTTTTTCTTTCCAACCTAATGATGATTTTGGAAAATACCTTTTGTAGGAGAGATTCCTAATGCAATGGATTCACTTTGAGTATAAATACTCCTGTTATTAGAGATTGTATGAGGAACTGATCTAGCTCGTGCCTTACACAGAGTGAGTGGTTGGTGAATGTTAACTGAATGAAACGGAATGCATCTGAGAGTCACAACGCTTTTCAAATAGAAGGTGATACGTGTTCCTAATTTTCATTGTGGTTCTAGTTGAAGAGTTTCATTTCTAGTTGAAAAAGGCCTTGTAAGCACTGTTGGAATCCAGGCCTAAAGCAAAACAAAGCAAACGCATAAACCAGAAAAATTCCAGACTGACATACTTCTTAAATTCACAAAAATTTTAATCCCCCTCTCACTTTCACTCAATGTAAGTTCTCAATTGATTCAAGCTAGCCTAAAGAAATTTTGGATTCGTATACTGGGTCCAATTTCAGAATTCTCATTTTTCTCCTCCAGTATAATTTCTTTCAAATTTAGACTAATTTATTCCAATTATCTGGGGCCAAAAACCAGGATAAGTTATAAGGTTGAGATCAAGTGTGTACATGTGTGTGTGTGTGTGTGCATGGCCATACATTGAATTCATAAGGAACCTGCATTGGGAAACAGAAGCTCCATAAAGAAAACAAGGCTGACAGTGGTATGCTCCTTTCCCTTTCATATCCAGGAGGTGATTAAAAAAAAAGACTACATTTTGCTTTCTGGTTTCCTGAGCTGATTGAAAGCATTGACCTCCAGGAGAACATGTGATTGCAGTATGATCCTCTGTCCAGGAAATCCAGTTCAGGAATAGAACTCAATGAGTAGAGAGAGGCAGATCACCCTAGTTGTTAAGATGTGTAATATCTTAACTTCTTGTAAGAGTTAGTTTACTTCTTGGTAGTCTGAAAACTCACCCTGTGATGATAAAAGACCAACTGTTTTCATTGGTGGGTACTTTGTAGGACCTTCCGGGGAAAGTCGGCCAGGAAGCCCTGGACCCCCTGGCTCTCCTGGACCAAGGGGTCCACCAGGTCACTTGGGGGTGCCTGGACCACAAGGTCCTTCTGGCCAGCCTGGATACTGCGACCCCTCTTCATGTTCTGCCTACAGCGTAGGAGGTAAGTGTCAGCCCTTGTGGGCTTTGAGCAATGCCTTGCTATGCTTAGTATCATAATGGTGAAGGTGCTATAAAAGCAGACCTATTATGCACAGGAAGCAGAGCTTGAATTGCTCACAACCTTTTAAATTATCCAGAGGCATCTTCTGTAAAGTACAAATTAATACAGAGGTTACCCCTGAAGAGGAAATTTAAAATAATACCACATCTAAGTCTTCCTTGCTTCCAAATGGCGATCCACACAGATTTGGCCTCTGACCTCATATCTGATCATTGAGGGACATGTTTGAACATTCTTTGGGGCCTCTCATTCTGTGTTATTTCTGTAGTGTGGCCATGAAGTCCTCTAAAGTTTTACTCTTGTTTTGGGGAAATCTCAAACTTAGAACTTTCCCCGTAATTAGGAGGGCCCTGGAGATACTGTTGGGTGACATCCTGCCGACCGCATGCATTTTAGGTCACCAAGGATTATTTTAAGAAACAAAAGTGGCCATGCTGTCCTTGCCTCTTACTAACTACTAGACTGAGATTCTGAAAAGATTACGCTTCCTGAAAACATCTGTGGTCTGCATGCTGGAGGGTTGTCTAATGGGACATTTTCTAACATGGTCACACTTGGAAGCATCGAGAGGTTCAAAGACTGCTTTGGGGCAATGAGCTTATTAGCCAATGAATTTAAATTTTCTGCTTTAGAAGAAATTTAACCTTATTTGCCAGAGGGACTGGTCAAAGTTTTGCTGATGTGTTTTTCTCTGTTCATCTCTTCCCTCCCTGTTCTCTCAAATATCCCTGTCCCTTATTAAGATCTGATCCCTTACAATGATTACCAGCACTGATGTGGAACTCCTCCACTGATTACATTGGCCTGGGCAATTGGCTACAGATACAGAACTGTCCTGTTGACCACCACCACCCATCCCCTGCCCCTAACAATGGGCACTCTGTTTCCCTGCCTCACCTGCTTCCCTACCTGCCCACTGTCACATTTCTTGCCCTCCCTGCTCCAAGCACATACAATGATAAGACTGGAACTTAACCAAATCACATGTGTCAGTTGTTATAGAAACTGACTGCTCCATATCAGCCTGAGCGTAGGTATAAGATTGTCTACTGAGAATTATCCCAAGCTTCCCTAGGTGAAGGCCCAGGAATAGTTACTTAAATGTGTCTTCTCCTCTTTCCTGTAGCCACACAAATTGCTGGGCACCTTTCTCCCTGACCACCCTACTATCCATTCTTCCTCTGATCACCTCCCCTCCCTACTGCCCCCTGGTGTTGGACTTCTAACATGAGATGGGTTTTTAAAATTTATTTTTCTTTCATCATTCTGCTGATATTTCAGGGTTTCTTTTGTAAATAAAACATGTAATATTTAAGCAGTTGGCTGTGATCCTAGTTTCCTAACAATTTCTGCAGTATATCTGTACCTTCCTTCTTTCGCTAACCATCTGAATCCTCCTGGCAAAGGTGCAAGCACTGTGGTGGATAAAGGTAGCTACTACTTTCTACCCGAGCAGGATATCTCTGTACTTTAGAGACTATGTCTCTATGGACCCATATAAGGGGAGGATCTCAATTTATGGTTCCTGGGTTCTATCACGTCCCCACCCCCACTCTTCCTCTCTAGTTCCCCATCCTGATGAGCCAGAATTCACCCCTGTCCAAGATGAGCTGGAAGCCATGGAGCTGTGGGGCTCTGGGATCTGATAGTCTCCGGAGAACTTGGAGGACCAACCGCAAAAGCTCCTAAGGCAACTTATTCAAGAAGAATGTCATTATGTGGTTTGTATGCTACCTTTGGGAGGGGGCTCATTTCAGCAGCCTACATCTCCTCCTTGGATATTGTTAATGATATTGTTATATTAACAAAAAGTATGTTTAAAACAATTCCCCTTAATCCATGACACCATAGGATTGATTTCTCTTTGTTGTTTTAATGGCATGCTCAAAGAAAAATTGGCCAAGAAGTTTGAACTCTGGAATCTTTTCTGTGGTAGATGATCTCAAGTCCTAAAATGCAACAAGACAGATATGACTGTCTTTGAGGAAAATGGGGTCCCAGCAGAACAGGAATTCAAAGGGACTCGAAGATTATGCTGTTTATCCTTATCCCCTCTTAGGAATGACCTTGCTGAAAAGAAAGGAGAGACATGATTGGAGAAACTACCTCTTGCTAAATTGCTCTGTCCAACTCTGAGATCACTTGGGAACTAGCTCCACTGGTATCCAAGAATATGTGTTAGAATATAACCTTTCCGAATTTGGCGATTGTAAAAATAGATTTAGTTTTCTCAGTGGCTTTTGACATGTAAAATAATGACTTCCCGCTGATTCTGATGGAAAAAGATCCAATTTTGATGAATAATTTATCCAGCAGTCTGTTCCAGAGCTTGCGCTCCTTCACCACATGGATTACTTCGTACATGCAGATGTATTTTTGCAAACCTATTTCCATTCTTTTTTTTAAGCAAATAAAAATTTTAAACAATGTATGTGGATTGTTTTTATTTTATTCCGTTTCTATATGTCACCTTAAACTTTTGTAGTCTTGGCTTAGGTTTAACCAGAAAAATGACAGCTGCCTACCTTTAGACACTCATTCAAACATTCATTCATTCATTCATTCATTCTGAGTGTGGTAGGATACTTAACAGAAGAAGGCAGCTGACTTGAGCCTAACAGACTGACAGAATTCTATTATTCATATGTAACCTACCAGACAGACTTGACTGTGAAAATGTAAGACTGATGCTAAGTAAACATTTGCCTAAAGAACTTATCTTTTGGTTTTAAGAAAAACTCTAGAAGACAAAGAAGAAATGAGGTTGAATCTAATAGATTCTAATTTCTAAACTATAATTTGTCTTGTGCTCATAAAGGAAAACACTAGGTGTTTGAAAAAGATTTGGGTTCTATTAATTGTTTGTTGAAAATAGAAATGAAAGAGAACCATTAACTGAACGTATATTCCTTTTCCTCTGTAGCATCTCCCTAATAACAGGTAATTGTCAGAAGTAGGGATGGGGTCATTTATCACCAGAAGCTGGAGTCTTCCTGGATCAGGACGGTCTCTTGAGATTCTTTGGGTCCCCTCACCACACAGATTGGTTTAAGACCTTCCCATCCAAAGTATTCAAACAAAAGGATCTATGTGTGCCTTTGGGGATCCAGGTAAACATAAATATATTTTTTGCTGCCTTTGCAAGAAATGAAAGAAGACAGTGAGCAGATAACCAACAGTGGTTCCCTTGTAGTTATAGCACATGCTTCCACATGTAGAAAGCAGGACTAATGAGGAGGAAAGCCTGCACAAGATTGAATGACGTGGCCCAGAATCACCTGAGAGAACTCTTTAAATGACTGGGGTGTGTCACTAGTCATAGCATTCCCTTGTATCTCAGATTTCTTGGTCTTCAACAAGTGAGTAGAGAGGATATCCTGTATACGTTAGTGTTTGGCCCTTGGAAATGCAAAGACTACTTATGTCACTCAGAAGACCTTCAAAGTTTGATATAAATGGCGAAGTATAAACACTAGAGGTTCTAGTCCATTCATATCATTCTTTTTTTAAAATAAATTTATTTATTTATTTATTTTTGGCTGCGTTGGGTCTTCATTGCTGCGCACTGACTTTCTTTAGTTGCGGCGAGCGGGGAGCTATCTTTGTTGCG
The DNA here is from genome assembly GCF_003031525.2 of Neophocaena asiaeorientalis asiaeorientalis. NCBI lineage: Eukaryota > Metazoa > Chordata > Mammalia > Artiodactyla > Phocoenidae > Neophocaena > Neophocaena asiaeorientalis. Next base: position 5,491,523 of record NW_020172779.1, read on the forward strand.
TTGCGCGGGCTTCTCATTGTGGTGGCTTCTCTTGTTGTGGAGCACGGGCTCTACGGGCATGGGATTCAGTTGCTGTGGCACATGGGCTCAGTAGTTGTGGCTCACGGGCTCTAGAGTGCAGGCTCAGTAGTTGTGGCTCATGGGCTTAATTGCTCTGTGGCATGTGGGATCTTCCCGGACCAGGGATGGAACCCGTGTCCCCTGCATTGGCAGGCAGATTCTTAACCAGTGCAACACCAGTGAAGTCCCCATATCATTCTTGAGTTGTGCAAATACACTTGGCTTTGATTTTACTTGGTGATCTAAATTTGTTTATTTAAGCTATGGGAACACTTCATTAGTTTGGAATTTGTCATCACTTGGACCCAGTTCATGAGATTTTTATTGAGTGAAATGTTCATAATAAAAGGTGTAATTCAAATTCAAGATTTTTATGTTTACAGTACATTGCCTGGAATAAAAGCTTATTTTGAAGTACATTTTTATTGACTCACCTATTTTGGCAGGAATATACTTACATTTTAATTTATACTTTATATCATTTCTGAAAGTAATAAAGTGTAATTTCATAAAAGGACATTGCTCCTCAGAATTTTCATCACTTTGGTTAGAAACTCTTGATTCCTAGAATTACAGACTCGGGACAGAGTGGTTGAAAATTTAGTTGAGGAGAAAACTGAGCATAAGTCGGAGTTTGGGAGAGTAACCAGGGCTAGAGATATGAATTTAGGAGTCAGGTGCATGTAGGTACTATTTAAAGGCTATGGAAATGGATGAGATCACCTGGAACATTTCCCTACCTTCTACTATCCCTTTTTCATTTTTGTTGCCACAAGCTCTCCAACCTGGTTTTTCTTATTTTATTTTGAAATGTATCTCTCAGCTAAATATTCTCCAGACTACAGCCACAGTGAACTAGTTGCAAAAACCCTTGTTGCGTGCTCTCTCTTATTTATCTTTGGCATGCTTTTTCTTCCACTTGGGAAACCTTCATCTTTGTCCCACCCCAGTTTAAAGGACCTATTTATTTTTGTTTGTTTGTTTTCACTTTTATTATGAAAAATGTTAAACATATTGAAAAGTAGAGAGACTAGCAAATAAACATATACCATCTCCTTTAAAAAATAATTTTTACCATTTGGGCATATTTGTTTCATAAATTTAAAGTATTTTGATACAAGTTATGGACATCACGACACGTCACCCTTAAACGCTTCAACATGCATCTAGGATATTTTCCTCAAATCCACAATTTCATTATCACACCTTATGAAAGTAACAGTTATTCCATAATAACATTTCATTTCCAACTTCCCTCAGTTGTCCCAAAGAAGTAAAGGACCTACTTTTATTCATATTCACCATTTGAAACTAAGCCAGGCTCCTCCTCCTGTGTGAAGCCTTCTCTGAACCCCACCATCACCACCTGGACAACCTCCATAACCATGACACCATAGTCCCCTTTTCTAGTGAGTTCTTTAACCTCTGAGCTCCCATTTTACTCGTGTGCATACTTTAAGCGGTCTCAGACTGTCCACAGTGTGCTTAGCACTTAACAGCTGCTCAGTAAATGTTTGTAGAATCATCTCACCCTAGCACAGTTTGATTTATAATCCGAGTCAAATCATATACTCAGTCAACAGAGGGAAGAGTTTCCTCTAGCTATAAGCCAGAACATTTGGGAGACAGCAATAATGCCTAGGAATGAATGATCAGCTTCTTAGAAAGATCTATTAAGTATTTCAGAATGTGAGGAAGAGGTATTTAAATCTTGTCTTCCTATACATGTATTCATTCATGTGTTCATGTATTCATCCATCTCTTTGTGCATGCATCCATCCATCTATCGAACTTTTAATTAGTATCTGCCATGGGTTCAGCCACGTATTAGGGTGTAGGGAAAGAAAAGGTGGATATGATGGTGTAGGAGCTTCCTTACTTCTTGCTCTAAGTTGAAGCAGGGAAGGTAATTTGGACAAGATTGTGGAAGATCTATCCCATGATAAAATGTTCAGATTTCTGCCTGAAAGCAATAGGAAGTCAGTAGGGGTCTTTAAGTAGGTAAGTGACCTGATTGGGCGTATTATTTGCAGACACAATTTATATATAGTGTAAATTTAAGATTGACTGTTGTGGGGAAAGATCAAGAAAAGAAAAAGACATTTAGTGAAGACCCCCCACGTATTAGCCTCTATTCTGGGTTCCTTATATTAAGTTGATTTCCGCAAGTTAGGTAAGTATTCCCTTTTTACAAATGATCAAACATGTAAGGTAAGTAACAAGACACGCATCCAGAGAAGAGGAAAAGAAGGGATTCTAACTCTAATTGGTTTGCTCTCGTAGCTCATGACCCCTTTCCTGTATGTACCACGCTGCCTGGTGCAGTAGTTCAGATGACGAGGGCCTGGACCACAGTGGTGCGGTGAGGAATAAGAAGAGGAGAGAGATTTGAGAGCTGATGAAGAAGTATGTACTATGGGCAGAACTTGACTGATGGGATAAGGTTGGGAAATGACAGGCAGAAGGTAAGAATGACTTCAAGATTGCAAGTTTGGGAGGTTGAGTGAGTGGGAATTTCACTGAGTTAGAAACTTGAGGAGGAAGAGAGAATGATTTTAGAATGGCATGCTGGTTTTGAGGCTTTTCTGCTTTTTTCAGAGTAAGTACAATATTAACGTCAGATAACAACTCAAGAAGGTTGAGACAGTGAAGAATGATTTTGGATGACTAATTTAGTCTATGACAACCACCAGAACTTAATCCCTCTGGGCCTGTCCCCCCAAAGAAGGGCTGTTCAAATGCAGAATGGAAGTTTCCAAGGTATGAACCAAAATATTTGGTTTAAAAAAATCATAACTTTTGGTTCTGGTTTGCTGCGGCATTGGAAACACTGATGTGAATGGTCCATTTGTGCTAGACAAGCTCAGAGTTCAGAGAATTCCTTTGCCACGAAGTCCTGGTTATTCTATACTCTCTAGAATAACTCTATCCTTAACAAAAATTAACTACGCGAATATACTTGCAACAGTTTTACGTTATTTATCAGACTGAATAATTTGATTAGAAATTTGGCTGACACGAGATGCTTAAATCTATTGATAAATGAAAAAAGCAAGCTGCAGAACAATAGGTACAATATTTATCTATTATTCTGTTCATCTATCTGTATTGAAAAATTGGGATGAATAAACTCCAGACATTTAACCAGGCTTACTTTCCTGGTTATGGGATTGTGCAAAGTGTTTATTTCACTTAACTGTTCATGTTTAACATTTCTGTATTGTTTGAAAAATAGTTTGCAACAAGCGTGTGCTCTCAGAAATTTTACAGGAAAATCACAGGAGATTTCAGAGCAAAATTCTACTTTACAAAAATAATCTATTACCTTTTTAATAGTCTCATCCTAATGAATGATGTGAATGAATGAAGAAATATGAGTCACTGATGTTTAGGAAAGTGGAGGCAGGGCTAGTTTTAAAAGCAGAATAAAAGAGGCAGGAGGGCTGGGATAATGTGCTTGTTTTAGTAGCATATCTAAATGCACAAATGTTAGTAATGATTTACTTTTTTCTCTGTATCTTGCTAAGTAATAAAAAACATACACTGGCATAAATAACCATATTTCATTGTTTGTTTCTAGAATGTTTAATTGCATTTTATCTCATTGATTAAAAACATTACCATGACCAACGTAGTGAAAATCAACTTTTCTAACCTAACTTAAAAGAAGTTTTATAATGGAATCCAAAGAAGTAAAAATATCTTTTCTTCAGGTCTAAAATGAATTTTGTATGGTAACAAAACAAAACTGAGTCAGGTAGAAAAGATACGTATAATTACCGAAGACATTCATCTCCATTTTTCCCTGTCCTGTTGTCTGGCCCACATTCAGTGACTCCTGATAAAGCCGTATCCCGGTTATGCCCTAAAACTCAGGTCACAAAATCGTTAACCCGCTGGGCTTTCCCTCTGAGAAATCACTGTTATTTGAATGTGCTCAGTTATTGAATAGATGTATTGAAGAGGATTTGGTTATTAGAAAATTCATGTGCTTGCACTTTACCTGTCCTTTCTCATGTATATGGTTATATTATGCTTCTGAGCTGACAAGTTTGCAGGCTGAAAGGATCGACCTTCACAAATAGAGTTCTTTTTACAGACATTGCAGTTATCAGATTTGGACACCACAAGTAGAAGCCTTGCTAACTAAATCTCCACTGTCACTGGCCACCTGCTCTTGTTCTTGGAGTGTTGCCAACAAGTTCTATCTCTGATTCCACTCAAGTGTGAGCATGTTTTATCAAATCGGGAGCGAGCCACAACTTGAAGGACCACAGGCCACAGAAAAGCTAGAAAAATGGATACAATTCAAAAGCTGATTGTACAGGGAGCAATAACAGTCTGTCTAGAGCATTGGGAAAGTTTACTTTTCTTCTCCTGAAATATCTACATCCACATGTGGAGTGCTTTCTGAAGGAACTGGGTCTATACCTGCATGGCTAAAGATAGCTTTGAAGAATGGAGAGTAATTAAAAAGACCACAAACCCGGTCACGCATCTACCCAGCAGCTTGGCAGTGTGCGAATGGCCTGATGGTTTCTGCTGTCACATTTCTAGACAGCTGAACAATGACATTGGTGGTCACCAGAAAGATTATGGCTTGGACACCATTTCTGAACCCTAACATTTACTTGTTTTTTTTTTGAATTTTTGTGCCTATCAAAGCAGGCACTGACTGCAGCAATATCAGGTGTGTTTGGAATCAATCACTTGCTTTGTCTCTCATTAGGGACCTATGTTAGCTTGGAGTTGTTGACCATACATTCTTCCCTTAACTGATTAAAGACTGACCTTCTCATCTCCCTAAATCTGGTATCACTAAAGAGACACTCTGTACGGTCAGGCGACTCAAGGTGACTGTTCTCTTGCTCTCTGTACGTCCCCTGATCGACCGGTGCCTGCTTCACCCACACCCCACTCACATGACTGACCTTCCTATATGCTTGCACCAGGCCCCAGCTAGTGATTGTTCTTATCCAAGGGGTGGTGAGGGGCATGCCCCTCTGCAAATTTCCCTGGTAACCGATGAGCCAACCTGAGGTCAATTCCCCCTGTAACTGGCAATCTCCGCGTTCCCCCTGGGAGTGAAGACTGCGCCCTGTCCTGCCCGTGGTCTGCTGCACGTGGTGGGGTGTTGCTCCAGGACCTTGCTTCAGAGAGGTAGGCTCCCCCATCCATTAAACCACTGATGTCTCTGTCGCTGACTCTGGGCTCTTCTGTCTTGAAGCTGGGTGAGTAGAGGCCTTGCAGGCCTGCAGGGTGCAGCCCAACACCAGTGCCAGATAATTCATATTGGCTGCTGTGTTAGAGACAGGCTAGCTTCAGCTAAAATTATATTCTCTTCTTCTTGAGCACAAATTATTTTCTCATTTCCAGACTCCCTCAGTATGGCCACGTGACATGTTCTCAACCTATGAAATATGTTTGTGGCTTCTGAGTCAAGGGAGTTAAGAAGTATGTGTGTGTTGTCTGTTTCTTTCCCATTTGCCACCTGAATGCAGGGGACTCCAAGGTCTTCTAGGAGGCTGGAGTTATAAGACGGAGGGTGTTTGGGTTCCAGAACTGACTTTGTGGGAGGCCATGCTGACTCCTTGCTGTTCCTGGAATATGCCAGGTAATGTCCTATCACATCTTGCCATTCCCACTGCCTGGAATGCTCTTCCTCCAGATGTAACCTCATGGATCACTCCCTCTCCATGGAAGCTGTCCAGGTGTCCCACAGGTTTAACTCAATTCTGATACTAGCATCAGAATTGGACTAGCGTCAGATGCCACAGGTTAAGGGCTCAGTCCCACAAGAAGGCCCTCATTTCAGATGACAGTCACAGGGCCAAGTTATCACCTGTGCTTCTGACTGACTGCTATAAATCAGAGGTTTTCACGATCCCCTCCTGGGGTTCGATTACTTTGCAAGAGCGGCTCACAGAACTCAGTAAACTTCAGTTTACTTACTTGATTATTGGTTTATTACAAAGAATATGAAAGGATACAAATCAACAGCCAGATGAAGAGATACAGAGGGCGAGGCCTGAGCAAAGGAGCCTCTGTCCCCATGGAGTTTGGGGCTCAGCACGTTGACATGTGGATGTGTTTTGTTTCCCCAGCCTGGAAGCTCTCAGAAACCTGACCTTTGGGTTTTTATGGAGGCTTCATTACATAGGCATGACTGACTAAATCATTGGCTGTCGTTGATTATTTCAAACTCCATCTCCTCTCCCCTCCCTGTCATCCTTAGATGTGGTCCAAAAGCACCTCTTTAACATAACAAACGACACCTTTATGGCTCTCATCACTTAGGAAATGCCGAGGTTTTTAAGAGCTCTGTGCCAGAAACAGGGACGAAGACCAAATATCTATCTATCTATATATAGATAGATATCAGATATATATATATATATATACACATCAAGTATATATATACATCAAGTATATATATATCAAGTATATATATCAAATATATGTATATATATCAAGTATATATACATCAAGTATATGTATCAAATATACATATCAAGTATATATATTAAGTATATGTATATATCAAATATATAGAAAGTATGTATATATCATATATATATTTTTTATTATAAATCACAATGGGACACCATGATAGCAGGAAACTTTCATTCACGTATGCATCTCAAACACCTAGAACAGTTTCAGGAGCATAAATATTGGTTGAGTGAGTGTGCAACTGATTCCTTGTTAATATAGACTAGAGAGCTGGCTAATTAATCACTGCTTCCACGGTTTAGACTTCCAGATTAGATTTTCTGAAGGACACACATATGCATATTTCTCCATGATTTATTGGCTCTGCATATCCACAGTGCCGGTAACAGTACATAATAACAAAGTAACTGATAATATTTTTCTAACAACTTATAAAAATATTTTATTTGGACTTTGTGAATTTGCCAAAAAGTCAAAGAAGGATAGGCTTTATGCTCAGAATTTCCTCTAAATATTAAAAACCCTAACATGGATAAAATAGATAACTAATAAGAACCTGTTGTATAAAAAATAAATAAAATTCAAAAAAAGTAAAATAAAAACCCTTTTTAGTTTCACGATTGGTAAAGAAGATGCCAGATGGCGTCATCATTTTAAAGTGTTGATTCTCAATGGTTTAACACAGGTTGACAAGTTGGAGCTCCATAACCCCCACAGATAAAGCACAGGTGCGCCACGAGCAACAGATGCTCTTCTGGGAGCCACTGTTTGCAAGACTTTAATAGGTATTAACTTTGGAATTGAAAAGTGAAGGCAGTGAAAGCAAAGTCAAGACTTGAAATAAAGACTTTGTTGAAACTCGAAGAGCTTCTCATGGACCAAATGGCACTGGCAAAAATGTGTGTCTCCTTCAGTGGTCCTGTTTATGCCATCTTCATGTGGAAAATGTACCCTAAACCTTCCTGGCAGCCACAGCCTAATAAAAGTTGGCCTCAGGTGGAGTGACTGGCTGTTTTACTGGTAGCTGATCTCAGGTTAACATTCATCTAAGGTGAAGCCCTGAGCAGTAGTGATGCTGCAAAACTACCCAACTCTCTTATTTTAAGTTTTTGGGGAGAGACAGAGAAGGGGGGCGGAGGGAGAGAGGCTATTTCTCTGCAAGAACCTATATTTAAGTTGATACGGAGTCTTAATGTCTGTCTTGGAAAGATTATACCTTCTTAAATAGGCTTCTATCTGATTCGAACTTAGCATTGTAGAGATAGGCAGCAAAAATCCCTCCTGGGGCTTAATTTAGGCTTTGCAGACGCAGAACTTGCTACCGGTCTATGGGAGAATTTTCAGCCAGGAGACACCTGGACATTTAATGTTGTTCTTGGCCGACTGTGGTACTAAACCCCTTTTCCAGGAGAAGGTAGGAAAACAAATCATGCAGCATAGAAAAAAGATGGAGCACAGGCATAGTGACGGTGCCTGGATCTAGCAAGGAGGGAATTAGCAAGAAAGGAGAGGAAGGGACTCTAGTAAGAATCTGATAACTGCAATTTACATGCATTTTTTAAAAAAAACTTCCTTCGTTTGGGTTAAACCTGATAAGTAAAACAAAATTCTGCTCTTCAGCCACTTTTAAAGATGGCAGCATTACTTCATCACTACGGCCCTAGCCTCTGGGCCAGCTTGTGGCCCAGTTTATCTAAACAAAGAGACATTATTTATCAACCTCAGTGCCCATAGTTCTTAGTATTCGCTTTGTAAATTTAGAGTAGGAAGTAGGATGAGAAAAGAAAGGATTGCATTCTGGGTAAAGGATGGCTTTAAAGACCTGCTTTAGAAGTTAGCTCTAACTTGGCCCACCTGCTAGGTCCTAATGGAACCCTGGGGATACCCCAGGCCTGGAGATGAGGGCAGGCCGTGGCAATGACGTCACTAGTAGGTGGGTCCTACTCCAACCCAGACATGATAAAGGGATGGCACCAGACTTTTGTACAGTATATCCTAGGTGGTGACTTCTGCTGGGGTTGACCCAGTGTGACCTCGTAGGACCCTGGATGAAGAGTCCGCCTGATGGAAGAATGAGCTAAACCAGGATTTACAGTGAGTACACCTGTCTGTCCTATAATGCGGCATATGCATTCCTAAAAAATAATCCCTGCGTGATGGATTATGGGCTTATGGGAAAAATGGAGTTGAGGCAGAAAAGCTCAAACCTTATACCGTCTTGTAAGTGATACAAGAAAACTATCACAGTTTTAAATATCACAAGTTCCTAATAAGGAAACATTATATTAAATATAGTATGCTATTTTGATAAGACATGAAGTTTGCTCGGCAGAGGTGTTGATGGTGAAGAGTTGTGGTTTTTGAACCATGGAGAATAGCTGGGAGGAAGATTATATTTTTTTAAATGAAACAGGAAACCGGAGGTAGATGGCTGTGGCTTATTGTTGCTTTTTGTTCAGCTGAATGGGCTTAAGACAGAAAGGGGACCTGGAAAATGGCAATTCAGAAACCTGAGAGGGGACTAAAGCGTCATAGAAGGGCCCACCCTCCTCTACCCCAAACTCTGGGTATGGTGAGTTGGATCCAGGAAGCCCCAGGTGGACCCTCCCCAACTGAGCCTGTTTGGTTCCTCCTATTCCTCATTGGCCTGAATATGTTTTTTATCTCTCCTTCAGGAGAGAAAATATTGGGTTGCTGTCTTAAAGAAACAATAGTTCTTTTATTGTTTTGTTAATTGACCCCTCTCAAAAGGAAGCTATTTGTGGGAACCCAAATGAGATCAGATGACACAAAGTGCTCTCCTGCTGCAGGAGGTTTGCAGTTATCCTTACCGACTGCAAATGAGTGCTTTTCAGTTTTCAGTGCCCCAGAAAGCAGGTGATTATTGGGAGGTTAAGATTAAGCTCTTTTCTTTTTTTTTTTTTTAGCGTTGTTTCTGTAGTCATTAATGTGATTACTTTATGCGCCGCCGCCCCCCACCCCCACCCCCGGCTACTGCAAAATCACATTTTCTATGTTTCAAAACTCCGCAATATTTAAGGCTTTTCCTTTGCTATTAGAATCAGGACACTTATGTTTTACTGAGGAGACACAGCAGGCAATGCATGTAGGTAAAATGGAGAGACAAGGTGTTGTGTATTATTCTTTCACAGGTCATTATGCTCAACTGGATGGTGTTTTTCTCATTTACCTGGTGTTAATAGCATAACACATAGCACCTGGTGAAAAACTGCATATGGACAAATATAATTTTGGTTTTAGTGACTTGATTCCTTATCGGTGCTAATTTGCACGTTACAGGCACACATCGCAACAGAATATATATATATCAGCTTTCTTTTCCTTCCCATGTGATGTTGGAATAACTAGGGTTTCCTTCTTTTTCTGTAAGTATTCGTATTTTTTAAAGTTCTCTTCTGTTTCTTCTGTTCATTCTACTTTAATTGGAGCTACAATTCTAGCGGTTCAGCTTGTCTTCCCCGCCTCAAGTTCCTGGGTCCTATACAGTGAGTTTTTTGTTTGTTTGTTTTTTGCGGTACGCGGGCCTCTCACTGTTGTGGCCCCTCCCGTTGCGGAGCACAGGCTCCGGACGTGCAGGCTCAGCGGTCATGGCTCACGGGATCTTCCCGGACCGGGGCACGAACCCGTGCCCCCTGCATCGGCAGGCGGACTCTCAACCACTGCGCCACCAGGGAAGCCCGCGAGTTTTGATTTTTATTTGGCTACTGTGTTTGTGTTCTCCTAGGAAACGCACAGATCTGGCTGTTAAACTCTCAAGCAATGGCAAATGGGCAGGATTGGGAAGTCTGATAGCTTCTGCTTCTCAAGGCCACTTGGTGCAAAAGCCTCTTTGCTCTGGTTCTCTCCGAATGCAAAATGGAGCTAACTCCCAACAGCAGGAGGGGCAGTTCAGTCCAACAATATAGCCCGTTTAGGTCTACTTGGGTCTATAGCTCAGGCAACCCCTCCCCCTACAAAAGGACTCTCGCACAGCAAGTGAGAATAAGGGTTATGGTGATCAGTCTCAATATTCTTCCTGAATATTCAATACAGTCGTCCCTCAGTATGTACGGGGAAATGGTTCCCAGGACTCCCTGCAGATACCAAAATCCAAGGATGCTCAAGTCCCATCCATACAATGGTGTGATACAACAGGCCCCCTGAATCTGTGGGTTCTGCATCCATGCATGTGGAGGGCTGACGGTATGATGACTGGGCTCATTATTATAAAGCCTGTTGCTATGATCTCAACTTTTCAAATCCTGCAGCTGTGTTAGAAACAAGGGCTTCCTTCGGTGAGCCCTTCTCAATCAGGAAATATGTGCCAGGCATTGTTCTAGGTGCTTGGGATACACCAGACAAGAATTCCTCCCTACTAAAGCTGCTGCACCGGGAGCCTGGGGGCTTAGTTCACACTGGCTCACCCCCAAGATCACCACATCAAAAGGGATGGAGCTTCTTTTTGGTCCAATAGTTTAAACTGTAACTGCCACTTCCTTGAATGATAGCTGTTGACCTGTACCGGGTCATGCTTGCTTTATTACAGAATTTGTGATACATAAATACTTTTTCTCGCCTAGTGGCGACTAAGTCCATGGATTTCTGAGGCAGACTGCCTGGATCCAAACCTGATTTTGCCCCTGAGCAGTTCTGTGACCTTGGCCAAGTTACTTATTGCTGCCTCAGCGTGCCCAGTTTTAAATGGGGAGGTAACATTATGTACATTATAGGGTGATATAGGGATTAAATGAATTTTAATTTATATAAAGCAGTTGTGTTTGGCATATTAGCAGGTGCTTACTATCAGTACTTCATATTTAATGTTTATACTGTTTTCCCCTAAATGTACTTATATCACAGCTCATACATAGTTTTAGCAGCACCTCTGACACCCGGGTGCACTTATTTACAAATCTATCTACAGCTCCTTTCCGCCCTGCAATAGACACTCTGCTCTTTGGTGGGGCATGGAGGTGTTGGGGGAAGACGTGTGATTTCTGTTTCCCCAACACCTGGCATATAGCAGGCACTTAGTACATGTTTGCTGCATGAACGGGAGAAGGGGTCAGAGACACTCCTTGATTGGCTAGGGCAAGAGAAGAAAACTACCGTAAAAATGCCCAAACGCAGTGTCTCAGCACTTTAATTCCCAGGGAGGAGATTTTGCTGGACACATTGATCCCGGCGGTCCAACCTCAGTGCCCAGCACAGAGGTGAATAGGAGCCAACAGGAGAGATATGGACACACAGTGCAGGGGTCTGCAAACAGCATCACAGGTGGGGCAGTGAGATTTCTAGGGAGCAGATAGGCATTACTTTGTTATTTTGGTGTCATGGAAACCAAGAGGCTCTATGGGACACAGAAAAGAGTGAAGCAGTTTGAAAATACCTCAGGACAAACCTTACCCTACTGAGCTGGAGGGATGAACTCAGATGATGCGAGGTTAGATAAAATAGTCACTGAAAAGAAAAGTGAAGGTGGGCCTTGTTTTCCCGGGTGTCAAAAACAGGGAGCTGTAACGTGAGGAAATCTGCATGAATGGGCACTTGGCAATTTTAACTGCAGTGCTACCTAGGGTTTGGTTTTTTTAATTAAGTGAGAAATTGAATAGTTAACCAAGTAAGCAGTTTTATTCTTATCATCATTATAACATTCAAATCAGATTACATAATAAAACAATTCTATAAAATAATGTATTTTATTGCAACTTCCTATTGAAGAAATATCCCTTCCTGACCTTTCCCCACAAACGTTCAGCGCCCAAAACAGGTTTCTTGTCAAAAGGCAGCAACTGTTTCACCCTGCCCTGTAGGAAGGAGAAACTCATCAGGAAGAAGTTTCAATCACTGCACTGTTATTTTCTGAAATTTTCCGTCTCTTACAGCCGATAATCTTCAGGTCTGAAAGACAAAAATCAACATTTATTCTTTCACAAATCAATTTCATTTTCTCCCGCATGATGAAAGAAGATTATTTCCCAATTTAAAATGAAAGTAACTGTTCATCAAGAAATATCTACAAATATTATATCTAAATTTTTGGTGAAAATCATTAAGGCCAAATTATCGCAAAGTATAACAGTTAAGTGACAATTCCCAAGTTCTTTGCAGAGTATAAATATAGGCCCCCGTGTGCCTATGCATGAATGTATGTAGTGACTTAAAAGCTTGAATTCAATTTCCCAAAAGCCCTTTTAATAGAAAGGATTATATATAAAGATATGGATTTGCCTAATAATGGCAAATTCTGAATGAGCAGTTTCCCTATTTGTATTATTTTATCATATGCTAAATTTAATTTTCATTACAGTAGCATACAAAATACATGTATAAACACCAGCCCTTTGATATTTTAATTACACACACATTTATTATATACATATATGGTCTTTTAATTTACTATATACATATATAGTCTTTTCTTTGTTTATATATTTATAGGATTAATCACACCTGAAAGTTCCTTCCAGTAGTAAATTAAAACAAAGAACATTTTCAGAGAAATGTTAAATTTTAACAACGGAGAAAATGAGGAATAGGAAATTATGAAATGCGAAAACTGTTAGTGTCCTGTTATCTTTTACAGAGTAGTGTAATTGTAGGTATTGAGCTCCTACAGAATTTTCAGAAGGAATTTAGTGATTAGTAAACTAAATAGATATTTTTGAAACAGCTGTAAAAATATTCAACAGTTTGAATTCCTTTAAAAAAGGAAACAGGTGAACTCTGTTTGCCCTGAAACAACTTATCTCATCCCTTTCTACATTTAAATCATGTTTTTCTAAAAAAAAAAAAAAAAAAGAAAGAAAAAAGAAGACAAAGAGACCAGATAGCCCAGATAGGAAGACCAACAGTCTGGTAACTAAGTAAATGAACTATATTACAATTTAAAATTATTATTTAACTATGAGGAACACAGGCACTGATCTGGGAAACTAACCAAATATGCTTCACCATATCGTCACTCTGTAACAACAAGAAGAGAAACTGCAGCATTTTGTCACTGTTTCTGAAATCTCTTTTCAAATGTAAAAACTGAATCCAAAGTCTGGGAAATGACAGTTTGATACAATAGCTGGAAGGGGCTCCAAAGTGCACCCTTTGAATCTTGGGTATGTGACTCAATACAATCAAAATTCCTAGTCAAGAGACACCAGTGCATTTTAAGAAACAATTTATTCTTCCATCCAGCTGGTTCATATAATTACAAAAGGGTGGCGGTGATGCCACTGGAAAGAAATCCTCTAAGATTTCTAACAAGTAGCCCTAACAAGAAGTCTCTGCAATTCCACTCAATGAAATTAAATGTGCTTAGTCACAGTCTGGTTGTTTCCACACCAAAAGTTAATTTATTAACAATGAGATGACGAAAGTACCCTTTAGTGGAATTTACAAGTAAAATAGGAAACATGTACGAAGGGTGTAATCTGTCACGTAAAAAATGTTGACAGTGACCTGAAGGCGATCGGGGGCTAATGAAGCCCAATTTTGTTTCAGGACATTTTGGAGGAAGTGAGGAGGGTTAAGATGATGGCTCTGTTAGGGCTGGGGCAGTGATGAGTAAGAAGAAAGGATGGGTTCAGGATTCAAGAAGCAGAAAATTAACTTGTCCAGGGCAGGGAGGGGAAGAGGGAAGAGACCAGGCACATGACGGAGGAAGGAGCTACTGGAAAATGACAATTCAAGGATGACTGTTAATTTTCAGCTTGAAGAACTCAGGAAATGGCAATGCTATCTATTTGTTCAGGAGAGGGTATACAGGCAGGAGAACAGATTCTGAAGGGAAGGATTTTGTTTTGAATATGATGAAATCTGGCCATGGCAGGCAGCTAGTAAGTAGGATTTGGGGTTTAGGAGAAATGGGGCAAAGGGAAAGACATCTGAGAGTCTCTAACATAGATTCTTTCTTATCCCACTTCCATATAGTGGAAGAACTTTCACTAGCTCTCCACTGCTTTGTCAAATTCAAACACAGAATTCAACACATAGCCCTCCAGGAACACGGTCCCAGTTAACCTTTCTGAGTCATTCTTTCCACAACCTGTCCGTTCTGGTCCCATTATACTACTTGCTATTGCCCAGACAGAAACTTTCAGACCTCTGGACTTGGGTACTTGATATTTTCTGCACTTGGAGTATCTCCTATCTCTTCTCTGCCTGGTGGACTTGCCTAATCCTTCAAAATCCACCCCCCAAATCACATGTTCTGGGAAACCCTACACAACTCTTCCTTTCCTAACTTAGGCACGGCTCTTTTCCCTGAGATTGCCAGAGAACTTCATGCATACTTCTATTACGGTGTTTCTCAAATTACACTTGCCCTAAGTAAGTGAATAAGTGTTGTTATGTATGTAAATAACAGTGCTGTGTGCTTATTAGATGCCATGAAATATACTAACTACCTCACATGCACAATCTCATTTTACCCTCCTAACTATATAGTGAGAAAGACACTGTTATCAACCCCATTTTACAGTTGACAAAACTGATGCTCAGAGGGGCTGAGTAACTTGTCTAAGGATACACAGCTAGGAAGTGGATGGTAGTGATCTAGTGCAGACCTTCTGACTCCAGTGTTTGCAAACACCATTTTATTCTACACAACTCCTATCCTTTGGAGGCACAGTCCCAATATAATTGATCTTATACTACCAGCAATTAGCACAGTATCTTGCACGTAGTGGAGGCTTGTAAGGTACTTGTAATTATAGTGACAGCCTTGAAAATGCCACTTTGTTTGCAGACTCATCCTTTCCGCTTTTGGAATCTTTTGCAGATGGTTAATTTGCTTCTAACGGGCGGAGGGGGAACAGTATCATAGCCAAGAGACTAGGTACACTGGATGTTCGCAGAGCTAGAAATATCAACTCATGTGCGAGACAATCAAACATATTACATGGCTACAGGAGGTACCCCTGTGGGGAAAAGTGAGGTTTTTACACTAAATACGGTTATATTTCTCTCTCCACCTACACAAATGAAAGCAGGTACACATACAACACATTTGTATTGCTTACTCCCACTAAAAGAAGGCAATCCAAGATAATATAAGAAAGGGGAGGGGAGGAGAGGGCTATTTAGCTGAGTGGGTCTCAAACTTCAGTGGGCATACAAATTGCTTGGGCTCTTGTAAAAATGCAGATTTTGATTCAGTTAGTCTGTAGACGGTCTCATGATTCTGCATTTCTAACAAACTCCCATGCGATGCAATGCTGGTCCGTAGACCGCACACTGACAAGCAAGGGTTCACCTCAGACCTCTGACAGAGCTGATCATAAGACGGGGGGGGCGACTATTTGAAGATGCTGAAGAAGCAAAAGAAACGCTTTCAGTAGGAAGTTTCTAAAGCTGTGCTGTGCCTAACAGAAGGTGACACACTTCCTCATTAGCTAGACATGATTCCGATAGATATATAGTACCCTTCTGGCTCTTGACTCACCGGAGGACTTTATTAACAGGCAGTTTTATGCTTTTCTGATACAACAATAACTAATTGTAAATTATGATAACATCAGCAGAGGCTGGGTACTAAAATTCCTTTAGCATCTATCATGAAAGAAGGATTAACTTGGACTTCCCTGGTGGTGCAGTGGATAAGACTCCGCGCTCCTAATGCAGGAGGCCCAGCTTCGATCCCTGGTCAGAGAACTAGATCCCACATGCGTACCTCAACTAAGAGTTTGCATGCCACAACTAAGGAGCCTGCCTGCTGCAACTAAGACCCGGAGCAACCAAATAAATAAATAAATATTAAAAAAAAAAAAGATTAACTGTATCTTTAGTAACTGAGCAAATGTCATTGTATTTAGGTTCTTAAAAAGTTCCCAGTCTATGTACAGCAACATTACATTAATCAGAATTGAATTCTCAGGGACTTCCCTGGAGGTCCAGTGGTTAAGACTCCGCGCTTCCAAGGCAGGGGGCACGGGTTCAGTCCCTGGTTGGGGAACTAAGATCCCACACGTGGCGTAGCCAAAAAATTTTTAAAAATTAAAAAATAGAAATAAAAAGTCCTGGGGATGTAATGTACAGCATGACGACTATAGTTAACAACACTATATTGTATATCAAAAAAAAAAAGAAAGAAATACAAAAGGTCAGTCTGATTGAGTTTTAAGTCACTTCCACGGTAAGAATGGAACTATTTAGAATAAACCATTCCAGGAAATCTGGTCACATCACATACTCCTTGAACTAAAGATGTTAGCTGTACAGGTAATAGAGCAATGGTGCTGCTACACTCATTTCCCCAGACACTGTACCACTAGCCTGATCAGAAAAAGTTCAACAGTGATTTTTTAAAAACTAAACTCACTTCCAGGTACAATGGAATATTACTCAGCCATAAAAAAAGAATGAAATAATGCCATTTGCAGCAACATGGATGGATCTGGAGATTATCATACTAAGTGAAGTAAAGCAGACAGAGAAAGACAAATACCATATGATATCACTTATATGTGGAATCTAAAAAAATGATACAAATGAACTTATTTACAAAACAGAAATAGACTCACAGACATAGAAAACAAACTAATGGTTACCAAGGGTAAAGGTGGCGGGGGGGGGGAGGGATAAATGAGGAGGTCAGGATTAACATATACACATTACTATATATAAAATAGATAATCAACAAGGACCTACTGTATATAGCATAGGGAACTCTATTCGTACTCTGTAATAACCAATATGGGAAAAGAATCTGAAAAAGAATAGATACATGTATAACTGAATCACTTTGCTGTACACCTGAAACTAACACAACATTGTAAATCAACTATACTCCAATATAAAATAAAAATTTAAAAATAAACTCATAAGATTGTTAAAATTTTTTAAATATCAAAAAAATTTTCCAATTAAAATTAATAGGAATTATTGTTACATTCAATTACCACTTTTAAGTCATAAGCTCTATTGGCTAGGAGATGTAAATGATTTTATTTTGGTTGTATATATAAAGATTGCTTTTTATTTTAACAATGTGTTAAATATCCAAAAGAACAGTATAGTTTAGAAGGCTTAATATGAGCAAAATTCAGGACTGGAAATACTGAGGTCTATGGTTTAAGCCAACACTGTGCTGGTTGAAATGATGGAAAAGCTGGAACGTAAGCTTTCTCCCCAAGTCCAGCTAATAACTTCTGACTGTGAAGAGTAGCAAATTAAGTTAAATCTTCTACGAAAATGCCACATGACTAGACTAGCACACAATTATGGAAAATCTTGAAGATGTCCAGGTCCCAGATCTTTATGGGTTTTGAAAAGGTAAAAATCCTTCTCCACCATCTTTAACTAAGTCTCTGATCTGAAGCACATTTTATAAAGCCATAGGTAAAATTATTTTTCTCTGGGCGTTCATTTAACTAAAACCGAAAATCTGTACATTTTGGGGATGAGTAGCTTTTATATCGAAGGGCAAGCCGAAAGCTGAAATCCTTGCTGACTTCCAGAGCTATAGACTGAACAGGATGCTCACCGAGTCCCTTCTGCAGTGCTATCGTTCCTGGCACCCGTTTTCTTTTACAGAGCTGCATGGATTACCTATTAAACTCCCTAAATCTAATTCTACTTTCAGCAAAGACAATTCCAAGGCCAATCACGGTTGTCCTCAAGCCTTCTCACTTTCATCCTCATATTCTCTCTCTTTTGCAGGCACACTTCTAACAGCACACTCTGTAAAGAGAGTTAGACCAGGAACATAGGTTTTCATCATAAACGTCTGTTTTCAAGCGTTTACTGATGCTGAAACTTTCCACACTTAGTTTCTCTACAAAGGTGAGGGTTATGCTTAAAATAAAGCATTACTGATTTAACGAGTGAGGAGTAAAAAACATTTCTTTTTTGATTTTGTTTCATCAATCTGTGGATAATGTGAAGCAATTCTAAGTTGGAATTTTCTACATACCTAGTTTTTCCTAAGAAGAGCTCTCCTACAGAGTTTTGTATAAATGAAAATTAAAAGTTTCAAATGAACTGTTTTATTTTTACCCTACATAATGAAAAATTTCCATTACAGTGACAGCATTATAATTTCCATGATTATTGCGGTTTTATAATGTGTTGGCAAAACTGCAATGACCATGGAAATAATTATTGACAGAATTAAAATAAGTTGACCATTTGAAAGCTACAATCTCAGGCAACTGAACTGTGAAAAAGAGATAAGTGCTATTGTTTTATCTTTGAGAAACAAATTCTAAGTGTGTACCCTACAGTCACCACTTGCCCATGGCAAATGCACATTTACTCTGTACCATCAAGAAACACAAGATAAAACCTTATAACATATTCTGACACAATTTACATATCCATGAGATGTAAAAACTACTAATACACCAAGTATACACACTAGTTTAAGAAGTGAGGTATATAGGCAATACTTCTCATATGAGAAAGTGGCTTTTAGTTATAAAACAATATTTATAGTTTCCTCATAAGTATTAGTTTCTTCTGGTCTACCTTTGTTTTAAAAATAAATAAACAACTAGCCTAACAAAATCTAGAGTATGCTGAAGTTAGCCCTGAGGGAATACAACTTTTTAAGTGATTGAAAATAACTTAAATGAAATCCCAACAACGGTAGCTGTTAACTGAGATTAAAATAATTTTGTTAATCAGCTACTGGGTTCAAAGCTTAGTTTGTCAATTGTTACTGTTGCTCAGAAGCTTTTTGTCTCTAACAGAAATGGTAAAGAACTTACACTGAACCAAAAGCTAGTAACAGTTGCAATTTAAAAATGTACATTTTTATACTATAAACATGTGTTAGGTTTTATTGCTAGGGAAACAAAAACCAAAGCAAGTTATTTTTGTTTGTATTTATTTATGGTGCAATCCAGGTACATGTGTTTCAGTCAAGTCTCTGCAGGTTCACCATCAGATCTATCTTGAATAATTTCCAATTACTACATTCCAAAGGAAGGTTATATTCTTGGCTTAGCTATTTTGAGTGGAACAAAAAGTATATTTTAAGTAGGTTCCTTCTCCAAAAGGAGAAAAAAATTTTTTTCTCATAAAAGCAAATCTATCAGTAATGAGGAATCTCACTTTCAAGGGATTGCACTGCATGGTGTATCAAATATTTTAATTGTAGTTCTAATGTATATACTATTTTACACTTGAACTTTATTAACACATAATATTAACAGATATAAGTTAACATAAGTTAACAGATATTGTGTGGCCACTAGTGAGGAAGGATCACAACTTTAATAAAGCATAAAGGAAAGCCTGTGTCTAATGTATATTCCTGCCAGAGGGAAATTTGGAATGAAAAGAAGGGGCAGGAAAATCCATTTCAAAACAGTAACTCAATAATGCATCAAGTGGCTCTAAATTTCACTAAAAGTCTCCTTAAAAATAATTATAGAAAAACCCTTTCTAATTCCATTAATATAATGAAGGCATTCAGTCACCTTCTAATTTGTTTTAAACGAACCAGTAATACCTTAGTAAAATGAACAGTTTGATCAGTACTCTTTGACTATAATAACATTAAATATAATTTGTTGTGAATGGTTATTTCATTATTATACTGCCTGGATTAACTGATTTAGACTACACTTTAGAATATTCATGATATATAACTCTACATGAATAATATGTGTTTGGTCACATAACTAACTAAATAGCACCTTTGGTATTTCCAGTTTAAAAAAAAAAAGTACCATATCCATCTTGGTTACGAATATAAGTTCAATTATGACAGAGTTTCTATAAGAAAATCAGATATGACATACTTGGATTTACAGAATAAAACTGATGTCATATCCTGCAGCCATTGAAGATCATGCTTGTGGGGAAAAAAATCTTGTAAATTGGGAAAATGTGCAGTTGAGACCATATTTAAAGAAAAATCCTAATTTCCCAAATTTGTAAAACACAAACATACACACAACATAAAAACTAACACAAAGAAACAAAAAAAAACTAACACAAAGAAACAGGAAGTTAGCACACCAAAATGTTAAGTATGGTGAAATTACTTACTTATGTATATTTCTTATTTTCTACAATGAACATTTGGTAGTTTTTGTTGTTGTTTTTTGCGGTACGCGGGCCTCTCACTGTTGTGGCTTCTCCTGTTTCGGAGCACAGGCTCCGGATGCGCAGGCTCGGCGGCCATGGCTCACGGGCCTAGCCGCTCCGCGGCATGCGGGATCTTCCCCGACCGGGGCACGAACCCGTGTCCCCTGCATCGGCAGGCGGACTCTCAACCACTGCACCACGAGGGAAGCCCAAACATTTAGTAGTTTTTAAAAACCCCCAAATTAAAATATTTTTCAACTGAATGCCTGAGTTTACTTTCCAAAGAGTATTATGTTTCAAGTAAATGTTATCTATTTTATGTGCAGTCTATATTATTGTGAATTTTTAGTAAAGAAAAGGTTCCAGGGTGGTAAATTTAAGCTAATAAATGATTTTTATAAGTTAGGGATTAATTTCAATTTGTGGCAAATTCCACGCCTCTTTTAAGGAACTTGTAAAAATGTTAACATCTTCCTAGAAAAATGTTGTATGTTTATATGGACTGAGTTTTAAGGATAAATGTAAGTTCTATGTAGTTTAAGTAGGAAAAGGTACATTGGTTATGTCTTGACTAAATGACCATGTAAATCTCTAAGAACAAGTTAAATTAAAATTATTTTTCCTAAAGTTTAAACATCATCAAAGTAGTTCAGAAGCTTCATTTCTCAGATGCCAAAGGAGGGAATAATTGTAACTATCATAGCATGTGGAACAAACTTTAAAACCTTTTATTTACTGATTTATCTAAATAAACCATTATATGATCTGGAGGAAAAAAATGAATTTAAATAAAAAGAATTAAAAACAGAATCTTAGGTTTTGACAGGAAGGCAAACTATTAAACAGGTATCTAAAAAGTAGCCAAGGAAAAGAGAAAAGCACTCCACACTTAATTCAGTCGTTAGAATCAAATCAGGTCACATAATGTATAGTTTCTCGTCCACAAGTATGTCAATGTCAAGCAATCAAAACCAGAACATAAGGGAATAATAGAAAACGCACTGCCTTATTTTAGAGAGAAATACTTAACATGAGAATGTATCCTAATAACTAGCTGATAAAAATATCAGACATCATAAAGCCAATTTTTTCAATTTTTCACATAGAGTTTGTTAATCACTTGTTTGATATCAACTGAAAAGCAGCCGGGTAATTCAGATGATACAGTGAACAGGAACAAAAACAATAAAACAAAGGGTTTTTTAAGTTGGTCAATTTCACTGATTCTGACATGAAGAATTAGCATTAAATTGGAGCATTTTACTACCTTCATATGTTCTAAAAATTATTTCTAACCTCATTTATAAAAGCTGATAAAAGGATACTCTATTTCTTCATTTATTCACTCAATAAATATTTGCTGAGTGCCCACTTAATGAGCCAGTCACTGTGCTCAGACAACATACACGTCCCTCGTGGAGTCTCGTAAGGGAATGACGTTAAACGGGTAATCATGCATATATTTAATTACGTTAGAATAAATACAGTAAAAGAAAAGGAACATGTACAATGAGACCCTATAAAGGGGGCCTAACCCAGCTCAAGGATTATAGGAAGGACTTTTGGAGGAAGTTTCATTTAAATGCTTCATCATCTGCATTTCCTTGGCATCTGTCAAAAGCTATAGCACGTAGTATAAACTCAATAAGTTTGTAAAATGGAATTGAAGAATTGCTTTAATGGTAATTTTTCAAATGTGTGTCCTAGTGCTTATTATAGTGTCTTGCACATAAGAGTGTCTTACACATAATAAATATTTGTTGAATAAATAAATTAATGAAGCAGTTTACTTTTGTGGAAAGAACACAGGTTTTGGAATCAGCTACAATTAGTTTCAAATTCAGGCTGTACTACAAACCAGCCAACCTTTGGCTTAGTCTTAAAAACAGGAATAATGTATTTTATCTTATTGGTAAGAGAATTAGGTACAATGTATGCAAACCACCTAGCACAGTGCGGGCCAACTGGAAAGTGTAAATGATCACTAATAATATTATTTTGCTCATTATATGCAGATTTAATTAAAGGTGAACCTTACACAAGTCAGCAAAGTCAAAGAGATTTAAACAGAATACCCTAAAGACCTCTGTGTGCAAAGAGTGAAGTTATATACACATACAATGAGAGTCAAGGATTAGATTCCTGGACATACTGGTAATCCTGGGAAGACTTAGGTTTTCACAAACCTATCTGGCCAAACAGCCCATCAAGAGATATGGATTTTCAGAGTACAATGGTTAAGTATCCTGTGGGAAGATTAGCTGTCTTTTGTAGATCAAGTAACGAGGATGTGTGGCCCTCTCTAAACCTACTGTGTAAATTCTGTAAACATTTCTGAGGCCCTATCAGGTGAGGTACGGTTCTACGCACTGGTGATGTAACAATGAACAAAATGCAGCCCTTGCTTTTGAGGAGGTAAATGTGGTAAAGACAGAGCTACATGGCAGGTGCTACAGCAGAAGATGATTGAGCACTTAGTCTGCTCTTGATGTTTAGGTGAGGCTTCTTAAAGGAGACTGACATCTGAACTAAGGCCTAAAGAATGAGTAAGAGTTATTCCAGAGGAGGAGGAGGAGGAGGTGAGGGACGTGTTGTTTTAGGCAGAGGTAACAGCAGAACAAAGTCATGGAAAAGTTAAATTGCATAAAAAGAGTGCCAAGCTTACACAGTCTGCTATGCTAGACCAGCACAGTGGAGTGAGAAATTAAGCTGATGAGGTTACAAAGAGCCTGGTAGGCCAGGCAAAACAGCCTGGAAACAATTAGATAGGACAGTATGTCAAAGCTAAGCAGCTTTCTGGCTCATAGGTAGAGGAAATTGTAATAGAGGAGAGCAAAAGTGTTTTTTTATTTTGTTTTTCTATTTGGATTGACTATAAGTATCCAGAACTAATGACTTTCATTAGATCATATTCTTGGCTTAGTGAAGCAATCTGAAAAAACAGAGAATCACTTTGTTTTAGGTAAGAACAATTCATTTATTATCCCAAGAGACTACAATCAATCCAAGTTGTGTCATCCCAAACAAAATATCTGATAATTTATAGGCATCTATGAACATCCTTGCACTTACCTAGCAAGGTCTTAAGACCCCGAGACTTTTGGTTCTACCATCTACGTCTAGAGTTTATTTGTAGGTAGAAGCTGCAAAGAGTATCCGAGAGAGTGAAAAGAAGTTCATTCTTCCTACCCTCAAGGATCTTATCATTTGGATATGAAAACAGGAGATACTAAACTCAGGTTAAAAAACAAAAATAGGAAGGAAAAGAAAGACTTACGGAGACCAAACTCTTGGGAAAGCCTCTATTTCTTCTTGTGTGTACTCATCTAGACGTCTGGGCACTTTTCGTGGTTGAGGAAGCTCTTCCACTAAATTCTTAAGAATATCTTCTGGTATATCCTAGAGTAAATAAAAATTTAGGCTTAATTTTCTTAAAATATATTCCCTAGTAATAAATTAGTAATTCTTAGTATTAAAAAATAATAAAAGAATGTTTATAAGATGAGAACAACACAATCTTCAAATTAAAACTTTGTAAAAATCCCTGAAAAATACATTAAATCAGTGACATAAGTAATCTCATTACAGTAATACATTCTATATTTTAATCTTGACAAACCTATTCCTAATGATACATTAGATGTCTTCAATTTTGACAAGTATCTGGTCAATAAATTCTACGTTTTCTGAATATTGTTACATTTTTCCCCTCCTTTCAACTGCAAAAGGCACTGCTTTGGCTCATTTTCACAATGTTTCATCTGATGAGTGTATGCACAAGGTCTGTTGCTTCCAGTGCCACAACCTTTTTCAATTAATGCTCCATGTTGTTGCCAAAAAAAACTTTCAAAAATGAAAATCTGCTGGATCTTTGAGTCATTTAGCCAACAAGCATTTACTGAACTCCTTCTATGAACTAGAAATTGTGCTGGGTGCTGAGTATATAAAGGAAAATAAAAAGATCATGGCTTCTAAAGGCTTGCAGTTTTAAAGAAGTCACCCCTTAGCTAAAAATCTCTCAGGATGAAGTTCTAACTCCTTAGCTAAACCAGGAAGCACACCTCTCCAACTTCACCCCTCCGCAAATGCCCATGGCTTCTGAGTAAACAACCTCCTCACCTTTCAGGCGTTGGCCTACACTCAAATCCCGGTGCCTTTATTAATGGCACTTGCCCAGAACTACCTTCCCCTGGAAATATATCCAAATGTTCAGAAAAATAAAAGGAAAGGTAAAATATGAGAAAGCCTGAACTTGGGTAACGAAAAGCAAGCTGAGGAGTAAAGCATACATTTGAGAGGTATCTTAGAAGAACAGGAAGTGGACTAAATAAAGGGAATGATAAGATGAAGAGCATGAATAACCAAAAGAATTAACATTTATACTGTGCTCATGGAACAAAAATAAGGGAAAGAGAATTATATTGTGGATCTGAATGATCAGTTAATTTTGGAGAGTCTATCAAAAAAAATAGTAAGATATCAATATGGAAGTGTCCTATGGGCATTTCCCCAGGGATCGTAGATAGAATTCCCTCTTTTCATTTTAGTGTGTTCCTAAACATTTTCAGAAAAGAAGGATGATTATACAGTAAATTACAGTTGTCTGCAGAGAGTAATAGTATAATTGGGAATCAAATATCTGGGCAGGGTCATGGCATCAAATAAGCTATTCAAGATGTCAAGAATCAAAATACAATTTAAAAATAATTTTAGAGAATCACAGAGCTCTACTGCACTATAAACTCATTCTAAAACCTAATATGGCAAAAACTAAAAAATATTTTTTAAAATTTAAAATGACTTTAAAATTATGGTTTGGATAGGCTGGGTCACTATCAACATATACAAAACACAATAAATACTATTGAGAAGTGTTTCTTCACTGAAAAGTATTTGAAAAATATTTAAATTCCCTTCCCCAGCATATTCAAATATGCAAGTGTAAGCACACAGAATCAGAACAAGCAGAGAAAGTCTGGACACATGAAATACCGTTAAGGGGTCCTTATTTTTTCTTACTAAAGAAGTCTATCTGCCAGTTTGGTATTCACGAAAATTTATGACTATTTCACACTTCTTTGGGAAGCCATTAAAAAAAATCCTTAGCTTGTATTTGCAAAGACAATTTTAAAAGTTGCCAACTGCTCACTCAGCATAGAGAGTTTGGGACATAGTGGGTTCCTGGTAAATGTTTGCTGAATTGAATAGAATTTTGACTGAAATGAGCTTACCAAATTTCACCACTATTAAAGGAATCCCCTGAAAGAATGGACAAAATCAATGCAAAGTTAGGAATTAAAGATGCTGACTAGGCATTACACATGAAACCGGAAAAACTTTCTTTTTATGCGTGTATGTCCTCTGCACAGAGCAGGCGGTGAACCTGAGGGAAATAAGGAAAAGAATAAAAGTAGAAAAAAGAAACACAGGGGCGAGGTGATCATTTACTTTTTTGAAATTTTTCCTCTTTATACTTTTTTTTTTTTTGACCGTGCCACGCAGCTTGCAGGATCTTAGTTCCCTGACCAGGGATCAAACCCGGGCCCTAGGCAGTGGAAGCGTGGAGGCCTGACCAGGGATCAAACCCGGGCCCTAGGCAGTGGAAGCGTGGAGGCCTAACCACTGGACCGCCAGGGAACTCCCACTTTTTTGCAAGTTTTAAAGGAATTTCAAATCTACCGAAAAGTTGCCAAAATGAGTGAACACTCATCTAACCTTCACCTAAATTCACTGACTGTTCAAATAGGACATGATTGCTCTCTCTCTTTTTATCTATTCATAAACACATACACCAAAAACATTCTTTTTGACTGCACCATTTGAGAGCAGTCTGCAAATATTTCATCCCTAAATATTTCAGCATATATATTTCCTAAATATAAGAATTGTCTCCGATGTAACCACATTACAAATTCATGTTCAGGAAAACTAACATTGATGAAACACCTTTTACTCTAATATACAGTGTATATTCAAATTTCCCAAATTGAATTTTTCCAATCCAAGGTCAAGGATCACATGCTACAGCTATTATGTTATTATGTTGGTTAACATACATAATATATTTGGTCTAGTTTCCTTTAATCTGAAGAGTTTCCTTGTTTTATCTCTTTTATGAAATTAACATTTTTGAAGAGGCCAGGCCGATTATGTTGCAGAATGTCCTTTTTTGGGATTTGTAGAACTCTCTCCTCATCGTTAGATTTAGGTTAAACATGTCTGACAGGACACTATGTAGTTTATGCCGGGTCTTCAGTGCTTCATTCATAGCAGGAGGCACGTGATGTCAGTTTGTCCCATATTGATGATATATTTAATATCTTGGTTATGAGTGGTGGTTCACCGGATGGCTTTAACGTAAAAGTATCTTTTCTCTTTTTAAATAGTAAGTACTCGGTGACATGATGTTTTGAAACTGTGTGAATATCCTGTTCTCTAATGCTTTACTCAATAGATCCAGAATATGCTGATAATGGTGGCTTTTCTAATTCAGTATTATTTCTACATTTTTTAGATGACATTCTTCTCTAAAGAAGAGCTTTTCCTTCTCCAGAAAGAAGGGAAATTATAATCAGTTAAAAATAATTTTGGGACTGTCATTGTGGGCTCATAGATTTTTGTTTTCTATTCAAGGTAATCCACCATTATGATCATTCAAGGCTCACACAGTCCATATTTGGTCAGTGGGCACCACTTCAAGCTGCCTCCTGTGTTCTCCTGATATTTCTCCATCGGGTTTTGATCACTGTCTTACTTTCTGTTACTTATTATTTTACTATTATAAACAATGCAGAAATAATAATCTCGTGCATGTGTGCACTCCAAAATAACCTTCTTCTTTGTTCCAGACCTAGAAACAACATTTCTAAGAAGAACCACATTCCTTTTAATAGGGAATAGCACTTAGAAAACACAATCTGTGCACTAGTTCTGCTTACTTCTATTGGTATTGTCCTTTTATTTTTTGAATATATAAAACCTCAACATGATAAAAAAGTTAAAGTAAAAAAAAAAAATCTAAAAGGTATTCTCCAAAAATCTCGTTCTCTTCCCTACTCCTTTCATCTTTTTGTGCCCATCATCTAGTAAGTAACCAACTTCATTTTCTCATTTATTCTTCTGTGTTTCTTTACGCAAAAAGAAGAGAGATAAATATATATGTGTGTATGTAAACATACATATGTATAAATGCATATAAAAGGTAGTATGCTATCTATATTCTTTTCCACTTTGCTTTTTTAAACTTAGCAATACATCCTGGAAAGGATTACTTATCATCACAATGATATCTGTCATTCCTTTTTTATAATTGCATAGTACTCAATTGAATAGATATAGCATAATTTAGCCAATTTCCTATGAATAAGCATTTATTTATTTCTATTACTTTACTATTGTAGATAATGTGGAAACAATAATCTTGTATATGTGTATCTTCAGGGTAAATTGCTATAAATAAGATAGCCGGATCAAGCATGAATCTCCTTATGTATGTATTTTTGTTAAATGTTACCTAATTCCCCGATTCCTTGTGGGTTGCACCATTTTGTACTGCTACCAGCAATGTCTGAGTGCCTGTTTCCCCATGGTCATGACAGTAAAAAATCTAGCAATCCATTTTTGGAGAAATGGGCTCATTTATTTTATAGCCTGAAATTATTTAAGTAATTTATGCTGAAATGTATCTACCTTATAACTGGTAAAAATAACATGACTATTTTTTTGTTCCTTGTAGAAATTATGGTTCCTAAAAGCATATGAAAGTATAATCAGAAACAGGAGTTTTAAAATTCTTGTGATTTCATGCCCAAGGTCATTTATCCTTATATAATGATACTGCTCCCATACTTGTTACCTCGGAGGTAAAGTGAATAGTGGGAAATTGTTCTACTCATTCATGCAAAGTAAAGGTAATAAATTAGCCACTTTGATAAAAGCCTGAATAATTTACTCATGCATTATTTAAACTAACAACAGAACATACAAGTGTCTTGAACAGTTGTATAACTTTATAGTCTGGAATGAATTCTACCTTATTCCTCTAGTAGGAACTAGAAAGACAACAAGTATAACCCATAATATTGAGAGCAACTAGAACTTACTGTTCCAGGGCCTGGTCTAAGTACTCTACAAATGTTATCTCATCTAACCCTTACAGCAATCTTATGAAGCAGGTACTATTATTATGCCCATTTCACAGATGAGAAAACAGAGATAATAATGGCCATGAAGTCAGTAGATGGTGGGGGCATGTATTCAAACTCAGGCAGTCTGATTCCATGGCCTGGACTCAACTATTTTATTATAGAACCTCTAGTGTTTCATTATATTATACCAGAGAGAAAAACCAAGTACTTATACCAGTACAATAGTTATGGATAAAAATGTCTATTTTTATTTTCAAGTACTTTTTAGTTGAACAAATTCTGAGTAGGAATAAGTATTCTCAAGTTAAATCATGGGAAATAATTAGCAACCAAAGCCGAGCTATTAATCTATGATTCATAGAAGCTACAGATCACAAAAAAAGTAAACTAAATTCATACTTTTTTGTAGTTCATGAAATTATCTATGAGTACCCTCAATTTAACAGGGGCTCTAATTATAGTTTCTTATTCCAAACAAAGTAGACTATAGTTCCTTTTTCCAAAAGCAGTTATTAAAATGAAAATACAGAACTTACAGACTTTTGGTTTTTAGTCCAATGATGGCTCACTTTATGATTTAAGATAGAAGCAATTGTTATTATCGTGCATTCACTATAAAATGCAAAAAATATTTCAGAAGCTGACATAAACTTACTGAAAATACAACAATTTTTAAAATGAGAAAACATTTAATTAAAAATTTAAGAAAGCAGCTCAGTATCAAAAAAACAAACAACCCAATCCAAAAATGGGCAGAAGATCTAAACAGACATTTCTCCAAAGAAGACATACAGACTGCCAATAAACACATGAAAGAATGCTCAACATCGTTAATCATTAGAGAAATGCAAATCAAAACTGCAATGAGATATCATCTCACACCGGTCAGAATGGCCATCATCAAAGAATCTACAAACAATAAATGCTGGAGAGGGTGTGGAGAAAAGGGAACCCTCTTGCACTGTTGGTGGGAATGTAAATTGATACAGCCACTATGGAGAACAGTATGCAGGTTCCTTAGAAAACTAAAAATAGAACTACCATACGACGCAGCAATCCCACTACTGGGCATATACCCTGAGAAAACCATAATTCAAAATGAGTCATGTACCACAATGTTCATTGCAGCTCTATTTACAATAGCCAGGACACGGAAGCAACCTAAGTGTCCGTCGACAGATGAATGGATAAAGAAGATGTGGCACATATATACAATGGAATATTACTCAGCCATAAAGAGAAATGAAATTGAGTTATTTGTAGTGAGGTAGATGGAACTAGAGTCTGTCATACAGAGTGAAGTAAGTCAAAGAGAAAAACAAATACCACATGCTAACACATATATACAGAATCTAAAAAAAAAAAAATGGTCATGAAGAACCTAGGGGCAAGACGGGAATAAGGACGCAGACCTACTAGAGAATGGACTTGAGGACAGAGGGAGGGGGACGGGTAAGCTGGGACGAAGTGAGAGAGTGGCATGGACATATATACAGTACCAAATGTAAAACAGATAGCTAGTGGGAAGCAGCCGCATAGCACAGGGAGATCAGCTCGGTGATTTGTGACCACCTAGAGGGGTGGGATAGGGAGGGTGGGAGGGAGGGAGACGCAAGAGGGAAGAGATATGGGATATATGTATATGTATAACGGATTCACTTTTTTATAAAGCAGAAACTAACACACTATTGTAAAGCAATTATACTCCAATAAAGATGTTAAAAAAAATTTAAGAAAGTATCATCAGTGACTTACTTCATCTGGGAAAAGATGCAACCTCTGCATCAGAGTTCTTCGGTGAAGGTTTTTTGGCAGCATGCCATAAATAGCTAGTTTAACAATCTGAAAAACAGATACACGGGGGACTCAATAAGAAAAATGTGCTGGAGATATAAACACAATAAGAGATAGTGATGAAAACGAGTGGGCTACAATTCAATATGAATATGAAAGAAATGAAACTGAGACCTAAGCAGATACGTGGCAGTAACAGAAAAGTAACTTTTATTATTTTGTACATTACTATTTTCTTTCGAATCTGTTTATTTTTATTTAGAAAAGGGACAAAAGGAAGAGATAACAGATAACTTGTGTGTCAATTTTAGATAGAATTAGAAAAAATTCTTTAAGCTTATACAAGAACCTGTGGCTCAAATAATCTATTACAGGGCTTCCCTGGTGGTGCAGTGGTTAAGAATCTGCCTGCCAGTGCAGGGGACACCGGTTCCATCCGTGGTCCAGGAAGGTCCCACATGTTGTGGAGCAACTAAGCTCATGTGCCACAACTACCGAGCCTGCTCTCTAGAACCTGCGAGCCACAACTATTGAAGCCCACGTGCTGCAACTACTGAAGCCTGCGTGCCTAGAGCCCGTGCTCCGCAACAAGAGAAGCCACCGCAGTGAGAAGCCTGCGTACCGCAACGAAGCCCCAATGCAGCCAAAAATAAATAATTTAAAAAATTTTATTTAAAAAATAATAACCTATTACATACAGGTTACAGCAGATCCTAGGGAGGCTTAATCTCGTTTCCTCCAGGTGGGAGATCAGGTTTCCAATTCATAAACTGTGCCTGACCATACAGTCATGTGACTGACTCTGTAAGTCACCAATCTGTAACAATGGTAATGGCTAGCACTCACTGAAAACTTACTGTGTGTACAGCAGTCGCTGCATTACATTTGTTATCTTGCTTACGATACTAAGTCCCACTTCACAGATGAGGAAACAAATTTAGTGAGGTTACAGAACCGCCCCCCGCCCCCCCGCCTATTTCATGTATCTATTAAGCGGTGGTGCTGGATTCAATCCAGGTAGGTTTACTCCCAGAACAGACATACAGGACATGCAAACACACCTATAATGTGTTTCTCTCTGTAACTTTTCAAGAAGACAAAGTCCCTTCTCCCTGTCATACCCACTCGTAAGATGGCAAACTAACCTTTTCATGATTTACTTTTCCCCTTGTTAAGGTTATCCTCACTGTTGGTCTGAATGTGATTTTATGTATGTTTTGTCAAGAGAAAGGCACTCAGTGTCACCTTGTGCTCCATAATTTCCTGGGGGCCTCCTGGTATACAGTGTATACAAATATACTGCAAAAGCTTCATAAAACTAAGACATTTGGAGAGTCAAACTGATTTTTTCCATCTGTACTCATATTTCAAGGCTATCATTTGGCATGTATGAAACTAAACCCATTAAAACAATACACATTGGAATAGGATTGCACTACAAGAGGATTTCCTGATCCTTTTATTTTCTCATCACATCAGACTACCTCACTATGTACTAAAGCTAATGGCATCCCATATATATTTTCCATCTATTTTCTGTGTTAGTGCTGTTGAGACTTTATGTTCTGGAGACTATTTAAATACAGACTTACATTGTTAAAATTAAAAGCAATTAGAAATTCAGTTCCTGAATCACATAAGCCACACTTCAAGTGGTCAGACAAAGAACATTTCCATCATAGCAGAAATTTCTCTTGGGCAGCACTGATATTAGTCTTTAAAATATTTAATGTTTTAAAAGTCTTTAGTAGAAGGTGACAATGTTAAGACTACTCAGCATCTTATCTAGATAAGCAAGTCATATCTTCTGTCATTATATCATCCTAACAGCAATTTTGTTGCATTAGTAGGGTTACCTGGCATTTGGTTTTCATGTTCTTAAAAACATTTAGTTGTGTTTACTTGAATTAACAAGTTGGTATTTTTAAAATATGCCCTATTAAAAAATGCAAACGTAACACTCAAATTAGAGAAAGCTGGAAAGTATGAAAGGGTTACAAGCTGCCAGGTGAGAGATAAAGGGGATGACAGACATACAAATATACATACCCCAAAAATAAATGTGCCACAACTTGCATATGCAATGAAGTAATTCTAGCTGTACAGACTTAAGCATAAACTCTAAGGAATTCAGAAAGTGAGAAAGATAGAACAAGGTAAGGTTAATAGGTGTTAAATACTTTCCGCATCTAATCTGTAACCCAGGCACGTGACATTTGTTTCACATAAAGTGTCTTTATAAACTATAGGAGAGGGAATAAACATAAGAAAGGAACCATATTAGAAGAAAAATACAAGAACACAGAGACTCTTAAGGAAACTAAAATGTATGAGAGAGGGAGAAAGGATATAAGGAAAGGGCTGAATCAATATATTTATTTGAGTTTAGAATTAGTGATCTTCTATGTAATTATAAAAATATATTGAAATATTTAAAAGCCTACTATTTAAATATGTTAATCAATGTACTTTACAAGTAATATTCCAAGATCGTACTAATAATCAGAAAGATGCTTCATGAAACAAATTCTCCTAAAAGCCACATATACCAAGTACTGATAAGCAAATTATGTCTGCTGGAAGAAGACCTACTGTTCCAGAAAAACACTGAGTGTTTCAATTGGAAGTAAAATAACTGACCTCTTCTTAACGTCATTCTCTTTAGAAACACAATCAAAATTAAGACTTAAAAAAAAAATTAAGATCTTTTAATGAGGTAAAAATTCAAATGGATTTAACTCTAAATATTTCCCAAGCCGTCAACAAACATTTTGCAATGCATTTCAATCTTTGTTCATAAAAAATAATTTGAAACAAATTCTTAACATCAAAAGTTGGACTATACTGCCGCCTAGTGTATAGTTAGCATACCTGAATAAACTAGAAACTAATTTTAAAAACATTGAAACATATTTATAAGTATTAAAACTATAATTTGTTGTAAAAGTTGCGGTATATATTACCAGTAGCCCTAACAACTTTTTACTACTATTATATGCAATCCATATTAATAGTCAAAATAGGATATTTTATTTTGACCCGTGATAATCTAAAGACACATGAATTATAAAGCAGAACATTAAATATTTCTTAGGAGGCAATTTCTGAGCATACTTTTATAATTATGAAAAGTAAAAATAAACAGTAAAGCATGGAACGTCTAAATGTCATGTCAGACCTTATAATAATAAACATGCCCTTCCCCACCACCACCTTTGCCAAGAAAATTATAGGCAGTACAACACCAAACAAATGGTTGCATCCTGACAATAGACATTTATTTTTATTCACCATTTTAGGGAAGTAAAAAGGAGTGTCTTCACAGTCTAACACTTTGCTCATTTAAGTAAAAAGCTAAAAAAGGTCCCAATGGGGAAAATGCTACCAAATCTAGGAGTACAGTTTAAAGACTAGCTTATCAAGAGTTAAGGAAGAAAAAATAAAACTGTGAAATGGCAAAAGGAGGATCTGCTTTTAGCAATACTGAGGACAAGCATTTGGATTAGAAATTTCTCCCAGTATATAACTCTAATGATAACAATAATAAACATTAGTGAAGTTAACAGGATTGCTTTTTAAATCTTTTTAAAAGCATGGAACTGACTAGAGGCCAAAAGTGAAAGAAAGGACAAAAGAGTCCTAGGGCTGGCATTGGCCTTGAGGGCATCAGTTTAGTGCAGGGCTTGGGTTTTACAGGACTATGACTTTGGAGTTAGGAGGTAGGATCAAGATGACCTCATAAACCCAGCTTCTCAACAGAAAGGCAATACTCAGGGTGCTGAGTGAGGAAATGAAAAAACAAAAGTCTTTCCTGAGAGATAACTGCTGAACTATGAACCTGACCTTACAAGGCCCCAAATTCACCCTTTTTATGGGGACCAAAATCCAGGGGTCGAAAGTATAGCTTAAAGAGGTCTTAGGATGCCATATATATACATATATATATGTATATATATAGGTATATACATATATATGGCCCCAGGTACCTGCCAGAAGCTAAGTAAATCTTTTTTGAAGAAATTCATTTTTAACGTAGGTCTCAAAAATTCCCAGAGATGAAGTTCCAAGGTACATATACTTTCCAAGTATCCTGAACAGAAACAATAAACTGCAAACCCACAAAGACCACAAATATCAGAATCAGACATAAATGCTAAGAATTACGTTTAATATCTTTAAAGAAATATAAGAGGGAACCAAAGTATGACAAAGGGAACAGACGACTGTCAAAACCGACCAGCAAATTTGAAAAAGAAACAAACAGTAAAAGCTTCAAGAAAAGGAAAAAAATACAATAATTGAAGTTATTTGTGTATGTATGTATAATCTGATTTCCAAAGGGAAAGGACAGAGAATAAAGGGAGCCGATATTAGAAGATACATAGAAGAGCTGACGAATTTTCGGAAGACACCAATCCGCAAGCAAAACAAATGACAAAGCTCAAAAAGAAACATATAAAAACCAAAGCCGACGAAAAGATCTTAAAAGTATTCAGAAAGAAAAGACAGGATACACACAAAGAAACAATTAAAGTGACATCTGATATCAACAGTAATAATGGACACTAAAATCTATGTGAATCATAGTTTCAAAAGGCTGAGAGAAAAAAATCGGTTATCCTAGAATTGCATATAAAAGCAAAACTATCTTTCAAGAATGAAGGCAAAAATATAGCTTCAGACAGAAAAGGAGAGTTCACTATTCAGAATGTTATGATAGGAATGTCAACAAGAAGTACTTCGAGGAGAAGGACATTGATCCCAGTTACAAGAAGCGATCGTAAGCAAAGAAGACCATAAAGAATCAGTAACAGTATAAGACAAGAACAAGAATGCTGAATTTTAAGAGTTTTTAAAAATCTTGAACAGAGAAAACATACAGGTTGAAAGGTATTAATAAGTATTAATAATCTTCTAGGGGCCTTGATTTGATTTTGAGGAAAGTAAAGATATTGATTAATCCTAGACTTCTAATAAGCAAACTCAGTCAAACCAAAAGAAGGCAAGAAAGAAGGGGATAAAAAAAGAAAATAAAATCTAGCTCAGTAAAGTTTAAAATTAAACTGTAAAATGATATATGAGGCAAACAAAATTAAAAAACTGGTTGATATAGCTATATTAATATATAAAAAGAACAGACCTCAAGTTGAAAAGCATTATTGGAGATAAAGAGAGTCAGTATATGCCTTGATCAATTCCTTAAGAAGATTATAATCCCAAACTTAAGTTAATTCATCTAGCACTAAATCTTCAAAACATACAGAACAAAAAACTGACAGAACTACAAGGAAAAATTAATAAATCCACAAGTGAGATTTTAACATAACTCAGGTAATCAGTAAATCAAATGAACAACAACAACGAAAAAGTCAGTGAGAATATAAGATTGGAACAACATACTTAGCATATTTGATATAATGGAAATATAAACATATATACACACATACAAACATACATCTGTCTCCCCCAAACATTTTCAGCAATCATATCATATTCTAGGTGATCAGGTAGATGTTAAGAAATTAAAAAGAAAAGCATCAAAATTCTTTGACTAAATGCAAAACATACTAATTAGAAAACATATAGAATTGAATGATAATGAAATAATACCTATCAAAACTTGTGTGATATAATAAAAAATACTATAAACTTACTGCCACTGGATCCTTCTGGTGAAGCTGAGCGGCTGTTACTTGTCTAAATCCACCTGGGTAGCTATTAAAAGAAACAAAGTCATTAAAATTGGGAGTAGGCTATGGTACAGTATTCTTGAAATGAACATTCTTTTATAATATGAAAACTATTTTTATTATGAAATTATACTTGTTTCTCGAAACTATGCTGTTCATCAATGTCTTAAAAATTAAGCAGTAACCTATGCTATTTGAAATGCTATTCTCTTAAGTGGTCAAATTAGCAATCATTATTTCATAAAAAGTTCCACATCTTAGAAAATTTCTTGGCTAACTATTTATATTTCTACTGGAAGTTAAAGTTATCCATCATTCATTCATTCACCCATTCAGTCAAACATTTTTATCACTGCTTGAATTAAAAAAAAAAAAAAAGCAAAGTGCCAGAATGTTTCACATTCCCTGACAAATCAGACAAAGTGAATAAGCTAGGGGTCAGGTTTGGAGAAAATAGTGGTAGACTACTTGGTTCTGAAGGCAAGTTAATACTCTAAACAAGTCGTGCTCCTGTTTCCTATTAACAGGAAGTCATATGTTGGTTCTAAGTAATAAAATATTTCATTGTGTTCAGATCAAAATTATATATAAAATGTAGATTAAAAAAAAATATTTGGGATAGTACTGGAGGCATCTTGGTAACTTGAATACCCCAGATCCAGGTCTGGAATCTAGGTTTTGCCAGTGGCTACCAGTATAATATTAGGCAACTCATTTCATCTCTTTATATATGACTTTGCTCATATAAGAAAAATGATAATATCTGCCCCATCTACCTCTCATGATTTTTATCAGAGTCAAGTGACAGTGCTTAAGAAATTTAAAACAAAAACAACATACAGATGCAAGGTTTTATTACACTGAATGGTAATGAGTTTTGAGGAAGGGAAAAATAAAATGTAAAGGCAATAGACTCTGAAAGAAAAATGTAAGGTTACCTAAATATGATTCCTTTTATAAGTTTCTTTCAACAAGACTTGAAAACATTTTAAAGATGATTTAGAGAACCACGTTTTAGGAATAAAATTTAAGAAAGCAAATTTAGAAATTTGCTGAGAAAGATGGATAATTTTCAAACTGATGCTCTTTCATTTGCTTCATGGAATTTCAGCCTCAGAAAAAGAAATACCTGTCTAGACTTCTATTCCTGTATTCTTTCTCTCCAGGAAAAAAATACTTTATGTTTTATCACATTGTTATCTTGTATTTTCATATTTCTTTCCCAATTACCTGTAAATTTTATAAAACTTGGCTTGTATATAGAGATTTACCAACAGTAAAAATTACTAAAGATGGATGTGAATTCATTTTCGTTACATTAAATAAAGAGTTCACAAAAGTGTTTAAGTGTAGGAATGGGCAAAGGCTGGCTAATGGAAGCAAAAAAGTTATTCCAAGCATTTAAGACCTACTTGGGCAAGAGAGGAAAAGAAACAGATGGGAATATCGAAGTCTGCCTGTCTAAGATGAAGGTGCACTTGGAAATAAAAAAAAATAATAATTTTGATCAAGAATGAAAAGCCAACATTTTTAATCATATCTTGCATGATACTGAAGAAGGTATGCTTAATTAAATTTGTACATGACCTGAAACTGAGGGGTTAACTGACACATTACATGACATAATCAACATCTCAAAAGATCTTAGAAGGCCAGAGATACAATTTACATGGAGTAAACTTAAGGTACTACAGTTGATTAGAATGCAACTAAAATACACAGGAAGGAGGCTACATGGTTGAACAGCAGCATGTTTGAAAAAGACCTATAAGTTTTAGCTGATGGTGAACTCAATGTAGCACATAGTGATATGGCATTGAAGAAAAGTTCTACTACAATAGAAGATTGCATAACTGAAAGATGGTGGAGTCACATTATACCAGAAAACCACTAAAACACAGCCAGGTGAGTGTATTTAGTTAAGAAAGATACTGGTAAGCAGTGACTGCACCCAGAGAACAGTGACCAAGGTGTAATGGAGATAAGACATCTGAATGGAAGCCATAAAAAGAACTTCGAAGGAACTACAGGTGTTTAGTCTAGAGAAAAGACAGATCAGTGGGTACTTGCTGATCATTGTCTCAAAACTATCTGAAGGATGTCATGTGGAAGATATAATTTTACACTGTCCAAAAAAGGACAAAGACCATTCTGAAAGCTAGAGGAAAACAGATGATGACTCAAGAGCATTGAGATCTTTCTAAAATTTAGACCACATCAAAGGCAGAATGAATGGGCTGCCTCATAGCTAGGAGATAGCTACTATTCAGACAGGCAGACCTATAACTTGAAAGGCATGTTGTGGAGATTTTAGGCATCTTCCAAACTTGGGATTTCACTCACCATTCTTTCAACATCTCATGTGCTTTTAGAAGTTCAAGATGGTTCTGGAAACAGCAGTAAGATGAATTATAGGAAACAGAAAGAAGTGAGAAGACTAACTAAAAAATGAGAAGAATCTAGATCAGAGAGGTTATATGAAAAGCTTCCAGGAAAAACAAATATTCTCAGGTAATCATGAGTATTTGGTACAGTATTGTGGTGTTTTTGAGTGAGTAAATCATACATGTGGCATGAACAAATTGGTATTTTCTTAAATTTCGAAAAAACCTTTTTCTTTTAAATAAGACCAATAATATTCTTAAAGTAATATATTCAACTGCCTATCTTCCCTAACAAAAGCATTATCTTGGGCTTCCCTGGTGGCGCAGTGGTTGAGAGTCCGCCTGCCGATGCAGGGGACACGGGTTCGTGCCCCGGGCCGGGAGGATCCCACGTGCCGCGGAGCGGCTGGGCCCGTGGGCCATGGCCGCTGGGCCTGCGCGTCCGGAGCACAGGCTCCGTAGCGGGAGAGGCCACAGCAGTGAGAGGCCCGTGTACCATAAAAAAAAAAAAAAAAATTAATGTCAAAAGCATTATCTTACCCAGTATGTGAGGAGTATACTTTTTGTTCCCATTTGTTTCCAGAAAATGCAATGTGCCTTGTGTTCATTATGACAACATGATCTCCACAGTCACCTAGATTTAAAAAGAACAAAGAAGAAGAAAGATTTTATATGAAAATTCTTGACTTTAAGAAAAAGGGAGCTTGGTTTTTTATAAAGCTTATCAAAGTCAAAAAAACACATCAAAAAATATAAAGCAAGTCACAGTGCAACATCAAGATCATTGAATAGATTTATGTTTCTCTTTCACATAACATCTAAGCATCGAAAGAGTTGGCTAGACAGTTGGAAAATCAACACTGGAAGGTAAAAGAGAATTCAGTAAAGATCCCAGTAACAATGACATCTTTTAAAGGCAAACCACTGTTACTCCTATTTTCTCTGCTGATTCATAACTACACTTCATTAAAATGTACTATTAATAATTACACTTCACCACTTTTAAATGTCTCATACAAATTTTCCCTTAAAAATAAAAGAGAAAATGAAAACAATATGCATATAGATGAAAAATGGTTTGTTTTACCAACAGGCAAATTGGAAACAAACGTAAAACATCACAATTGATTACTCTTTTCAAATTCAGAGAAAAGAATACTAGGATCTTATGCTTAACTACTAACCCAAGGTTTTTTTCCAAACACATTTAACTAGTTAAATTTAAACCGCCACTAGCAACTATGAGTACACATATACTTGATGCAACAGATGATCTGAAAGTCAAAATATATGTTTTGGATTAATTTTCCAGTGAAAAGTACCCCTAGGCCTGTCTGTTCATCTAAAAAAAAAAAAACCTTAAAAGTCAACATGTGAGTTTTCACAAGTCACTGTACATGACAAAATCAAGTAGTCAGAAACATTTATCAAGTGCCTATTCTACTAAAAGAAAAACAAACTTCAAAAGATTCTTAAAGGTTATTTATTTGAAAAAAATCACCACTGAGGGCTTCCCTGGTGGCACAGTGGTTGAGAATCCTCCTGCCGATGCAGGGTACGCAGGTTCGTGCCCCGGTCCGGGAAGATCCCACATGCTGCGCAGCGGCTGGGCCCGTGAGCCATGGCCACTGAGCCTGCGCGTCCGGAGCCTGTGCTCCGCAACAGGAGAGGCCACAACAGTGAGAGGCCCGCGTACCGCAAAAAAAAAAAACAAAAAACAAAGTCACCACTGAAAAAAATAAGTATAAATAAGTATAGTATCTCAAAACTGAAGATTACATTATAAGAGTCTATGCAGAGCTTGAATTTGAGTGACAGAATTTTCAGTGAGAAGTTCATAGTTTATATAAGGCAAGGGTAAAGGAAAGAGGATAAAGCAGGTGAGTTTTCTTCATTAGCGTGTAAGGGAATCCAGGGGTGGGAAGGAAAGATCTGGGAATGGGAAGCTTGCTGTTAGCTGGTTGAAAAGGAAAGTTTGACTATTTGGCAAATTAAGTGACTGAAGTTCCCAAAAGTGACCCATGGTGGGCTACTAAGGCAGTTGGGCAAATGAACCTGAAGAACAAATGAAGAGGGTGAGAAGATACCTACACAGTCCCAAATAATGCTGAAATTACGTTAGCTTTCAACCGGACGCTTACAGTTGAAGAAGCTAAGGCTTGTTAAGATTAAGTGATTTGTCAAAGCTCACACCAAGGTATTTAACTCCCTGTTCAGGCTCTTTCTGTGACACCTATTTGCAGGAAAAATGGAATCTTTAACTTTCTAATAAACCTGAATTTATTTTTTAAATGTTGTTTAAACTTTAAATATGCAAAAAGCATTTTGCGCCATTCAAAACACATTTTTACTTCAAAAAGGATCTTTCAAGGGACATTAGAAAGAATACCACAAATCAGGTGAAAATCGTGTTCTTTCAGCTCTAAGGTATGAACATCTAATCTGGGAAAAATTATTCTCCCTTAATAACTTATGCCAAATCTCTACTGTATTTAATAATTCTTAGAAGCACTTCTTCACTGTCTCTAATTAAAACCAACCAGCAATTAAATCTTTTTTAACTGCACTACGTATTAAACCAAAAGCTAATATTATGATTAAAGCCTAAAATCCTGGATACAGTGCAATCATTTCTATCTAAATTTCTGTTAATCCAAATAAATAGATATATGTCATTTTAAAATTTTAATTGAAACATTTTACATTTTACAATATGCACCAAATACATATAAATTGGAACTCTACTGCCTGATCAAGAGATGGTGGAAGTTAATTAATATCTTTCAAACTTAAAAACTTTTTTTTAAAGTTAAAGTTTAGTAATAAGCAATTTTTAGAAAAAGGAATTGAGTTTATTTACAAAAATTTATCAACTTAGATTTCTGACCTTATTTGATTTCTTTTTGTAATATTAGGTGCTATATTAAATGGCCAAATAAAACTCCAACTACTTTAATCAAAGGGAAAACTCAAAGGTTTATGTCAGGGAATCTAAGGTCTCCTTCATCCAGTGCAACACTGCTTTTACATATTGGGTCTCCTTACAAGATTTGGTTTGAGAAACGTTTGAAAAATAGCTGTTCCAATTTAGTGATAAGCAACAAAGGTTGGCTTTGGCCTTTATGTTTGTTTCCAGCCTTGAAGGACAAATGTCCAAATGCCTACTTCAACAGTTGTTTTTAGCATCCCTGAAATTCTGCAGGGCTAATGTGACAGGTGATCATGTAAGTTACCACAAAATCTACCGAGTGTAAAGACATTGTGAGAGGAACAAGGTGTGTTGTTCAAATTTATGATAATATGTAAATATTCCTTCTAAAAGAGGCATGCATTCTAGATATAACCTGGAGCAAAAAGCTTCAGTGCTTTGTACAATGATATTCTAGGAGCGAGATGAAGAATAAATGTGCGATTAAGACTAAAATTTAAATGACACAGCGTTAATATTTGAAATAGACTGACACAACTGAATAGTAAGAGAAAAATACATTAGCTGCGTAACTTTAAGAAGAGCATTCTAAACTTTTTTTCTAACAAATCCTTAAAAGATTTAAATAAATAATGCAAGGCAGAATACTAGAGATTAGACTAGTGAATTGTTAGAATTGTTTGGTGTGCTATCATTCATAACATTAACCTTTAAGAACTGTGCGAAACTTTCGTTTGATTTCATTCCA
Source organism: Neophocaena asiaeorientalis asiaeorientalis (assembly GCF_003031525.2). Taxonomy (NCBI): domain Eukaryota; kingdom Metazoa; phylum Chordata; class Mammalia; order Artiodactyla; family Phocoenidae; genus Neophocaena; species Neophocaena asiaeorientalis. The sequence continues at coordinate 5,533,759 of NW_020172779.1, forward strand.
TGTGCACCAGAAGTATTTTAAGATGATCTAATAACTTTAGATAATGCTTAAGAAAGGTTTCCCTTTGCTTCTTTTAAATGCTCATAGGGTTCTCCTCAACTGGTTAATTTGTAGGCAGTGAAAAGAATGGAGTCCTCAAGAAGAATAAGGCACAATCCAAAAATCACCAAGTGGCCTTCCTTTTCCTGTATCAGTGAAAAGCAAACATGTTCAAAGAGCTCCCAAGTCTCCCATTCAGGAGGGCAGCTCTAATCAGAAGGAGAAGGGAGTGCCTATAAAATGGTTCAAATATTGTATACATTATGTATCTGAACATACATACAGGTCCATGGACTTTGTGAGATGCTGTGGCAAACCAACGTTCCACTTATAAGGTTATTTTTTTATGGAAACTGTGGTCTGGGTCAAGATCGAGATGATCTGGAGTTAGGAGAAGAATGCCCTCCTTTCACAAAATTTGGGAGAAGGTGGAATCAGTAGTAGCCACCTAATTCTTCTTAAAGTGTAGCACTTATCTGTCCACTGAATTAAAGTTCTGCTTCCTTACAAGCACGTCATTACTGCAAAAGTATTCCTTAAGTACTGATGAATAAGCGTGCTGCTAGAACACCAGAGGAGCTTTTGGGGCTGCCTGTCGGGCCATCCTTCCCTGGTAATGGAGAATAGCTTTTCTGTGAAATTAGAAATTTACTTCTTAAAGAATGAATTGCATTTTTGTTTCACTATATTTAATATTTGGCTTTTATCAGCAAAACTTTGGACTTTTCATGTCCATAAGATGTCACTAAAATCAAAACAAACTGCACGCAATTTTCAATTTACAAATATGTTGTTTTAAGTTTTTTCTAACATATACTGGGTATGTTTCATGTGTTCATAATCACTGTAAACATGTTTATTTGAAAACTGACATACAATTTCCCAGAAAAACAATATGACAAACGATGGCCATATATACAGGAAGGGCTATAAAAGTTAATATTTAGGTGTGATAATGGCATTTGGGTTATATAGGAGAATATCTTTGTTCTTGGGCGACATATGCTGAAATATTTAGGGAGACGTATAATGATATCTGTAATTTATTTTCAAATCATTGAGTAAAAAATATGATAAAATATTAATTGTGTAATCTAGGTGCCTGGTATAGAGAAATTCACTGTACTACTGTTTGAACTTTTCTGAAAATGTGAAAAATTTTATAATAAAAGTTAGAAAGAAGTAAAGGACAAACAACTCAGTGGAAAAATGGGAAAAAGAAATGCATAGACCTTTTACAAAATGGGAAATGACAAAAGGCCAATAAACAAATGAAAAGATTCTCAGCTCCATGTGCAGTCAGGAAAATGCAAATTAAAATGACAAAGAAAGAGCATCTCCCATTTACCAGAGTAGTCAGTACTAAAAAGAACGACAATATCAATGTTACTGAGATGAGGAATAATGAAAACACCTGCATATAAAGACTAATTAGGTTCCCATTTTCAACCCAGTAATTCCTGTCCTACAGACAGACCTCAGAGAAACTCTTCCACATGTGCCCTGGGAAAAAGGTACAAGAATACTGATAGCAATGTTGTTTGTAACAGCAAAAAAGAGGAAAACAACCCAAATGCTGAGTGTATGGGTATTCATTTCACCACCATTATTATTAATTTTCTTTAAAATATTATCTATATTTATATACAGGCAGAGGAATACATCTCTATCTATCTAAATATATCTTTGTATATTTCAAGTTTCAAAATAAAGTTTAAACTATGATCAACTACAAAAAATGCTGTTGACAGGTCAGGCAAGATGAAGAGTAAGAACTGATACTTGGATCTTACAGGGAAGTCCCGCCCCCAACAGGTTTTTAGCAAGAATGGGATAAGGGATTCTCAGTAATAAAGAGATCCTTAAAACAGCCCAGGGCTTCCCTGGTGGCGCAGTGGTTTAGAATCTGCCTGCCAATGCAGGGGACACGGGTTCGAGCCCTGGTCCCGGAAGATCCCACATGCTGTGGAGCAACTAAGCCCGTGCGCCACAACTATTGAGCCTGTGCTCTAGAGCCCGTGAGCCACAACTACTGAGCCCACGTGCCACAACTACTGAAGCCCATGTGCCTAGGGCCTGTGCTCCGCAGCAACAGAAGCCACCGCAATGAGAAGCTCATGCACCACAAGGAAGAGTAGCCCCCGTTCACCACAGCTAGAGAAAGCCTGCGTGCAGCAACAAAGACCCCCAACACAACCAAAAATAAATAAAAAATAAAAAAGCAGCCCAGTCAAACATCTTCAAAATTCTATCCTGACATGAAAACTGTGATTACCAATAACAGGTCTAAAATGATACTCACTCAGTTGATGGTACACAGGTTTATGCAATCCTTGAAGTTTAACTGATGCCAGGGCAGCAAGTTTGCCAGGGGGTTGCATTTTCCCATCTAAGAGATACCAAACTCGAGCAAAAGTGGCCCATTGCTTGAAAAGACAGAAGAGGAAACAAAGAAAATTCTAATTAAATGGAAACAGCTGAGTTTGCTATTATATACCATCACACGTAATCTACAGTTAACATCAATAATTATTATGAAAAAAGATCCTATCACTAAATAATTTTTTTGTTTTGTTCTCATTTCTATTTCTGGAAAAGGGGGATCTGTTCTCATTATTCTGCAAAGATTAACACAGTAATCTTTCCTGCTTGCTTTTCTATTAGCAATATGGATTATGCTCTTTTAAAAACATTCCAAAGATATTATTTCCCTTTACATTATAACTTATATTTTTTGTACCGCATAGAATAGAATCTGGAGGGGTGACGAAAAGCTATAAGAGCTTTCGTAAGAAAGCTATAAGAGCTTTCATAAGAAAGTAGAAGTTGTTTATGAAGGTCTTCAAAAATATTTTGAGATGGGAAGGTACATTAACATTGAAAGATGAGTGGCCAATTATGAACTAAGACTATTCAGGAGTTTAATTCCAAGGGAGAGTTTAATAGCAGAATGTAGCTGGAAAAGCATTGATGGATGATGTTGAATAAACTTAAATTTTAAAACACTGCCTTAGATAGACATCTTAGGCTGGCTCAGGACTAAACCGCTGTCTTTGCAGTGTCCATCACTGCCTTCAAACTCTAAGAAAAGCACAGGCCAGAAAGATCTTGATCATATGCTTTCTCTATGGATATACACAAGCAGCCAAACAGTGCTGGAAAAAGTACAACTAGGCTCTCTGGTTTTATCTTAAATTTAATTATCACAAATCTCAAATCAGCTTATAAAACTGCTTACCAATCTGCTGTTTTCCTGTTCTCATTTTTCTAGTCTCTACCCCATTCCCCTTTTACATCTTTTGTCAAGTTTATTTCATATATTTTGATGCCATTGTAAATGGTATTGTATTTTTAATTTAAATTTCTGATTGTTGCTAGTATATAGAAATGCACTACATTTTTGTATTTTGGTCTTGTATCCTGCAACCTTGCTAAACTCATTTATCAGTTCTAGTAACTTTTTGTAAATTCCAGTTTTTACATAGATGATCATGTCCTTTGCAAATAATGAGCTTCTAGCCCATATACTTTCCATACCTCTCTCAGCTTATGAACTAAAAAAAAAAAAAAAAAAAAATTCAATTCAATTGTCTACAGGACATATCTTGTTTCTTCAATAAACTGTAAGAAAAAAAGACAGGAAAAGGAACCTATTATTAAGAGAGACATAAAAAAATAGCAACTTATTGCTACTTTGGATCCTAATCCAAAGGAAGAAACCGTAAAAATATTACATATTTATATAATATACATGATATGTGTGAGAAAATTGGAAACTTGAACACATACTGGATATTTGATGATACTAAGGAATTGCTGTTAAATTTCCATTTAGCTTTGATAAATGGTAATGGGATTTTTAAAAAAATCCTTATCTTGTAAAGAACATATTGAAATATTTACTGATGAAATAATATGAGTCTGAGATTTACCTCAAATTCATAAGTAAGAGAAATAAATGAATGGGGGTACAGATTAAATGATACTGGCTGTGAGATTTTTGAAATTGGGTGATATCTACTTTTATGTATGATTAAAATTATCCATAAAAAAAAACAAACTCCTGACCTCCCTTCCCTACCAGCGACTGCCTCATTTCTTTCCTCTTCTTTGTAGCAAACTCTTGCAAAGAGTTGTCTTTACTTTAATTTGTCTCTCCTCATTCTCTCTTCAACCTACTCCACCCTGGCTTTTATCTTCCCACACCATCACCAGCACACTACTGCCTGCCAAGTTTACCATGACCTTCACATTACTAAATCCACTGGTCAATTCTAAGTCTTTGACACAGTTGATCATTCCCCTCTCCCGGGTATTCTTTCTTCACTTGATTTCCAGGATACCACCCTCTATTGCTTTGTTTTGTTTTGTTTTCCTATCATGCTAGTTCTCTCTTTCTCTTGCCTCTGAAATGTTGAAATGTTCCAGAACTGTTCTTGGTCCTCCTCTCTTTTCTTTACACATTTCCACACAGGCTTCATCCAGACCCATAACTTTAAATGCCATTTGTATGTTTATGATTCCCTAATTTACATCTCCAGCCTGGACCTCTTTCCTGAACTCTACACTTGCATTCAATTGCCCACCTGGCATATACACTACAGTGCTTCTTAAACCATATGCAGCAGAAGACTAGTTTTTCCCCAATCCACTGCAGACCAATACCTGATAGAAAAAACAAAACAAAAAACAAAACCTTTGATAAAACAATTAAAATACTGCCACAATGTCAAATTGCTACAGTTTTGTTGCGGAGCACTGGATCCAGACGCGCAGGCTCAGCGGCCATGGCTCACGGGCCCAGCCGCTCCGCGGCATGTGGGATCTTCCCGGACCGGGGCACGAACCCGTGTCCCCTGCATCGGCAGGCGGACTCTCAACCACTGCGCCACCAGGGAAGCCCGGAATGCTCCTTTTAACACTTAAGCGAGATCATGTTACTCCCCTTATTTTGCTCAGTAAATCAAACTCTTACAATAGTCTACAATGCCCTATATGATCCAGCTTATTACCTCTCTGACCTTCCCTCCTTCTTCCCGAAGGGGGTGGGGGAAAGAAACACGACAGGGGTTGACTGAAAAGGGGAGGGTAGGAGTACCAAGAAAACGACAGCAAGTGGTGGTCAGAATCACCACCCTTTGTGCTTCACCGAAGCATCTCCTGGCCCAAGGACCCGGCTTCCCATCCTACTCAGCTTCACTAAATCCGACCTCCTTCTGTCAGCGTAATGAATGCCATCGAGCTACAAGAGTCCGATCTCACCTGGGGCGCCCTAGAAAAACTCGACATGTTTCCCCAGTAGCAGGACAGTCCTTTTTCCAGGATCCAAGACCTGTCCCGCAGCATCAAGGGCCCGGCGGGAAACGCATGCAGCCGAACATGTCAGATCCTAGACAAGCCAGCACTCGTCTGCTTCTCTGCTTTTCCTGCATCTCCTCCAATCTTGCCACCGTAGCAGTTTCGTCATGAAGCGAGGAAATGATCTAGTTATTGAGAAAATAACCCCCGAAAGTAACTCGCTTGCTGGAAAAGCTGCGGAAAACCAATAGAGGGCGCACAGTTTCCAGCCGACCTAAGTAGAAGGAACCGGAAGTGCGTCAGTAGCGCGGGCTTGTTTGGATGTGGAAGCAGAGACCTGAAACGGGGCCTCAGCCCTGAGAGATGGATCGGTACCTACTCCTAGTGATCTGGGAGGAAGAAAAAGTCCCGTCGGCGGCGGGTGCGGTGGCGGAGCATGGGCCAGGGGCTTCGTCCTCTGAGGGTACCGAGAAACAGCCAGGTAAGCGCTGGTCTGAGAAAGAGCGGGAACGGCTTGCAGGGAGGAGAAAAAAATTGTGATCAAGTTCTGCTGGAGTGACCTGTGTGGAGTTGTCCCAGGAAGCTGTGAATTTATCTGGAGTCGACCTGGTAAGGGCTGATAAAAATATTTTCTCCGTAGAAAAAATAGGGACAAAATTGTGGATGTAAGATTCCAGCGCTCATAAGTTTTCGACACAGTAAATATTTAACTGTATAAATTCCCTACGCCTTGGAAATGGAATTTCTGTTCTTTGGACATATATGCATTCAATAGGTAGTTCTGCCTCCTGTGTTCCAAATGCAGGTAATACAGAAAGGAACAAGATGGAAAAGGATCTTACTCTCCTAGAGTTTACATCCTAACGGGAGGAGACGTTCCACACATAAACTAAGTTAAAAAACAAATTATAGGGCTTCCCTGGTGGCGCAGTGGTTGGGGGTCCGCCTGCCGATGCAGGGGACGCGGGTTCGTGCCCCGGTGCAGGAGGGTCCCGCATGCCGCGGAGCGGCTGGGCCCGTAGGCCATGGCCGCTGGGCCTGCGCGTCCGGAGCCTGTGCTCCGCGGCGGGAGTAGGCCGCAGCGGTAAGAGGCCCGCGTACCGCAAAAAAACAAAGAAAACAAATTATAAATTTAAGACAATTACGACCGTTTGAGAATTCACAGCTTTTTGGTGCTCCTGTCTAGAATCTGTATTGCATTTTATTTAGCTTGTTTTGATAAAGCGGCGCTTTGAGGAGGAAGTGTATGGGGTTGTGTACAGAGTATTGTAACAGGATTTTCCTTCTCCGTTTAAAATTATTCTTTTGGGGGAATTTTGGATTTGTGTTAACTGGCAGGCATGTGCAAACCGGGAGCTTTACCTATTTTCTCTGCTTGCTTTAGATTTATTATATCAAAACTTGAACAGAGTGTAGTTCTTTTTATGTACAATATAGTGTATTTGAGAATGTCTGATGGTGAAACTGGAATAGGTCTACATTGTGTAACTCTTGAACCCAGTTGACTTAGTTTGTTTTTTTCTTTTTCAGACTTAAGAGCAGCAAATGTTTATCACCTCCTGAAAAGAAGCATTAATGCTTCAATTAATCCAGAAGATAGTACCTTCCCTGGTAAGTAAAACATAAACCCCTCTTTTCACTGGCACAGCATTTGCATTGGAAATAAATTTAATTAATCTCGTCACATGGGAGTCCAAGAAACACTTGTTGACTGTGTACAAGTCACTGGGATAGGGAAGCAATGAAAGAAATACAAAATGGAAAAGACGCTATCCCTCTCTTCCTGATGCTTGGATGTCATAAAGTTGTTATGAAAATTACTTTAGGGTCTCAGTTTGAGTTTTGTTCCCTTTATGAGATTTTCTTGCCCATCTTCAGCTCCATATAAGATAGAGTAATGTGGCATTATAAGGAGGATTTGTGGTTTTGTCGTGAGTACAAATACATCATTAATCTTATACCCATTTCCTTACCTTTTATTTTTCCATCTTTACCTCTTACTGATTCTTTTAAAAGCACTTCATAATTGTTAAACTCAGTAATCTTTTCTCCATTCTTATCTGCTTTAACTTTTTCAAAGTATTTGACTTTTTTGAAAATAAAATACTCTTTACTTTGTAAAAATCTTTTCTCCTTTGGTTTCTATTGGCATTATACAGATCCATGTATTTACATCTTTGTTAGTTATCCTCTTTTTTTCTTCGTTTTCTTGGCCTCTATCTGAGAGTGTCTTTCAGAGGCTCAGAAAAAAGGAGATATCAAAACAGGTCTGAAAGCTGAAGGAAGTTTCTGGAGTTGTCAGGGAGAGTGTGCTTGTTTTGATACCTTTATAGTTCTCATGACTGTACAATCTGTTCCTTTCTCTTTCATCAGAGAACCTGTCTCTTGGGTTTCAACTGTCACCTTTGGGGAATTATTTCTAATATCTATATGCTACCTTAGCCAGTTTGCCAAGTGCTGGTAATACTCATTAATTTTTCAAGTTGGTATAATTTAAGTCAGTACTAGTATTGCAAGAAAGATTTTGATGGACTATGACATGTTCAATTAAGAACATGTGATTAGTTGCCTGTAAGATTGCAAAGTGAAAATATTTTGTAAAAGTTGGATACATGTGTCTGGAACTCCAAAGGAGAGTGAAGCTGGAGAAACAGATTATAGAATCATCAACATATAGATGTCAGTTCAAGCCATGAGAAAGGATGGGATTGTTTTGGATAGTGAGAATAGCAGAAAATCTTGAAATGAATCCCAGTATTTAAAGGAGCTGAACACCAGTTTTTAAAGGAATGAGAAGGAGCAGTGAGAAAGATAGGTTCCACAGAAAGCAAGTGTTTTCAGGAGAAAGTAGTCAAATGTGTCATTTTCGATTCCTTTCTTAGTCTTACGTTGAGAGGTCAAGTACCAACAGGACTAAAAACTGTTAAATTCAGAAACACATTAGTCATTGGTGACTTTGGTAAGTGTAGTTTCAGTGGCATGTTGGAGACAGAAGAACAGATTAAATTGGATTAGAAGGGGAATAGAAAAGGTAAACAGGAAATAGAGACAGTCAAGTGTAGATAGTGCTTTTAGAAAGTTTATCTTCCTGAAGAGTAAAGAAAGAGATATAGTAGTAACTGGAAAAGGGTGGTGAATTTAAAAGTGATTAAAAAAAATAATTTGAAAAATACTTGTGCATATTTAAATGCTAATGGGAAGGAAATGAGAGAGAAGGAAAGATTGAAGATGCAGGGAAGTCAGTGGCCTGGGGTCCCAGCAGAAGTCTGAGGGATAACCTTGATCAGAAGGGTAGTGCCTCTTACATGTAACAGGGAAGAATGAGGAAAGACCTAATGGGAATGCAGGAAGGGCAATATGTTTGCTGACAGGATGTTATGGGAGTTATAATGGCTTCTGTTTTCTTTATTTTTTTATTTTTTAAATAAATTTATTTATTTTTGGCTATGTTGGGTCTTCGTTGCTGTGCATGCGCTTTCTCTAGTTGCGGTGAGCAGGGGCTACTCTTTGTTGTCGTGCGCGGGCTTCTCATTGCAGTGGCTTCTCTCGTTGCAGAGCGCGTGCTCTAGGCCCGTGGGCTTCAGTAGTTGCAGCACGTGGGCTCAGTGGTTGCAGCACAGGGGCCCTAGAGTTCGCGGGCTTCAGTGCTTATGGCACGTGGGCTCAGTAGCTGTGGCTCGTGGGCTCTAGAGTGCAGGCTCAGTAGTTGTGGTGCATGGACTTAGTTGCTCTGCGGCATGTGGGAACTTCCCAGACCAGGGCTCGAACCTGTGTCCCCTGCATTGACAGGCGTATTCTTAACCACTGCACCAGCAGGAAAGCCCGGCTTCTATTTTCTTAAGGAAGTAGGAGGTAAAGTCTTCTGAGATTTTGGCAGTAACTGGTAATAGGCACTTAGCATCATTCTTGGCTTCCACGAGTTCGACTCAGTTATCACATTTCTCCTTGTCCCTCCTTTGAATACAATTTCTGTAGCTCTAAATTCTTCATTGCTCTTTTGATTCACACCCCGGGGTGACCCTGAATTTTGTATCTTCATGTAATATTCCAGCCTCCAAGAAGAGCATCTTCTTTATCTCTAGGCTGAAATTACTCTTTAACTCCTCTCTCTTTGGCAAGGCTGAACCAAACCTTCATGGTCTTTGAGGAGGGAACCATTTCCTTAAAATGACTTGCACGGTTTTGTATTACTCAAGAGTAATCGAGTGGGTGTAGTTTTCAACATCTTTAGAGTAGATTTTAGTGTTTGACATGATGATTAATATAATGATGTCGATTTTGAATTGTGATGAACTAAAGCAGAGTATCCATAGCGAGTGAATCATTTTGCTCTTTAGGTAGCTTCTCCTGTTTGAATTTTTAGCAGAGATTTTTAAAGATCCATATTTTTTATATATATATATATATATTAAAATTACATAACTCTCTAAGTATATATGCTATAACATCTGCTTATTTGTGGTATGCCTTTCTTCTAATAAGTATGATTTTGTTTTCAAGGCTGTTTGGTAGGCGGTATACCGGGTTCCAGGAAGTGGTTCTTTGCAGTGCAGGCAATATGTGGATTTTATCAGGTAATATAAATAAGAAAATAGTCACTAGTGAATGTCTTTGTTAATATAAATAATTCCATGAACCCATTATTTAATGCAATCTTTTGCTATATTAGTTTTGTAGTTCTGACTGGGAAGAGATACGTTTTGGTGTGGAAAAAGATGAAATTGAAGATGTTCTTCAAAGAAATATCGAAGAATGTTTGAGTGCTGTTGAGTGTTTTGAGGAAGAAGATAGTAATAGCAGGGAATCATTATCCTTGGCTGAGTATGCTTATGTACTTTCTATCGTGTCTTTAAAATATTTGACATTAGATAGTATTTTAGCCGTGAGAGTGAAGATTTGATATGTTAGCAGCTATAGTGAGGGAATTTTACATAATTCAAATTTTTAACTCTTTGTTTTGGAAGATAGGCAATTTGGGCCTTTTATTTGAATAAAATTCTTTAAAATGCACAAGCTGGTATCTGAATATGTTTAGCTTCTTAAGCTTGCATAATTGCAGGAATCATAAAAATTGATATTTTTATTAATATGTCACTTTCTTGAAGCAAACTTCTGCCTGATGTTATATTTCAAGAGCTTGAATAGAAACTTTATTTAAGGTTAATAACTGGCATTCAAACCACAGTATCATTTTCATTTTGCTGTTTGAGACTGAAATATATGATTTCTTCAATTTATATGTATCTTCAGCATTTCAGGCACCTATAAAATCCATAGTTTCTGAGGTGTATGTAGATGATTGAATTCACTTTTAGGTTTTTTGAATTGTGGTACAGTATATAAGATGATCCAGGTGATGTGAGTTTTGATAATTTTTTTTCTTCATGAAATATACCATCTCTGAACCATAATTCATTCTTGTCATTTCAGTCTTCTGTAATACTTCATTACAAAAAACTCCTTTGTTTATTTTAATATTCAAATATTATACTTCTATAAATTGCTGCAGATTTTCAAATTGTGTTTTCCTGTTTTCAAATCATATTTGTTTATACTGATAAATGAAGGGAGACATTGTAGAACCATAGAAAGGGCATTGTAACAGAGGCTAATAGAAGTGGTCTCTAATTATATAATCTTGGGCCAGTCACTTACCTTCTCTGATGCTTTATTTTCTCATCTGTAAAGTGTTGAGATCCTTTTAGATGATTTCTAAGATGCCTTCCAGCCTTAGGACTCTTACCATTCCATATGTTTTCTCACCACTATTAGAAGATGACAAGTATAAAAGTGATTATTTCTAGTAAGTGACCTAATAATTATTTCCACAAGAGGGAGCTTGAAAACTATACTTTACCGTAAGACGCCTTAAGTTTTTTAGACAATGGTGAGTTTGTAACAAAGGATTTAAATACCTTTATGTTATATAATAAACCATCTTGAGAAAAAAAATTTATCATATTGGTAAAATGAATAGATTTTAAAGAATTGGAGGAGAGTATCGTATTTTCCTGTCAGGGCTGTTATGTGCCATTTAGAGAAAAGCAGTAGCCTTCTTTATTAAATACTTAGTAATACCTTACTTTTAAGGTTCAGAAAAATGGTCTATTAGTTATGATTTATATTTAATATACTAGATATAATTTAGGGAGGGCTTTTTCCCCCTTTTTTGTTAATGCTGTTTGTTTGTTTTGGGGGTGTGGCTAAGAACTTGGACTCAGGGTAATCCTAGCTTCCACAGCTACAGCTTATGTGGACTTTAGGTGAATTATTTAAAGTGAGGATAAAAATAGTATTATAGTAGTGCCTCATGGGATTGTCATGAGGATCAAATGAGATAATGCTGAATGCTAAGTATTTAATAGTGTATGGCACATAGATCCATTTAATTAATATTACCTATTATGATTATATGTAATGTGTGTATATATATTTTTTCCTAACCTACTGTTTTATTTTAGCCTATATGAAGAATCTGCAGAAAATTTGCATCAGTTATCAGACAAACTTCCTGCTCCTGGTAATATTTTATGACTACTTTCAATAATTTGTACCTTATCTTACACTTTCTGTGAATGAGTGATAACTTCATTCTTTATGCTCGTGTTCTCACTTCTAACGTTGAAATGAAAAATGAAAAATAATTTTCTATATGAAGTTGTTAAAAAACATACTCTACTACTTTAATAAAGTACCTTGTTGAGACATCACAATTTTCTTAATTGTTTTCATTTACTTAGACAAAAATTAGAACTTAAGAAATTACTCATCTGTTTCCTTCTTCAGTTATTACTGAAGAAGCAGCTTTGCACTGTATATACCATTGTTTTCCACAATGTTCTGTAGAACTCTACTCCCATGAGCAAATCCTGGAAAAAGAAGTTCTTTAACCTAGATCATTTGGATAACATACTTTTATGGTGTGAAGTCACTATACATATTATCAAATAGAAAGTCATGCAGTAAAAGAAGCCCTTGACTCAGCATTTTTTTACACAATCCATTTTTTTCCTATAATAGAAAGCATATTTTATGAAATACTGCATCATACTATTCTTAAAACTGTATTTTGTCTTAAATTAATCTTCCTTTGTGTGAATCAAGTAGCTGATTCATCTAAAGCTTGGTACGCTTTGGCATCCACAAATACTTTTGAATACTTTTCTGAATATTTTCATTATTGGAGGTCATTTATTAGGCAGATAGTTGTTGCGTCTGTTATATGTCAGGCGTTGTACTAGGAGCTGAGTATACAATGATGAGTAAAGCATATGTGATTATCATAAAGGACTTTATAGCTCACAGTCTAATCCTTATATTCAAGATTATATTTTCGTATAAAAGATCCTATATGGAAGATAACTGAATACATTGATAAACAAACATGTCAGATTTTTATATGAATTTCAAAATATGGAATGTACAGTTGCTATTTTGGCAAATTGGAATACTTTCATTATCAAACTTTTATTTGCTTTCTGTTTCATTTTGATTTTTCTGGTCCTTCAGTAAAATTTATCATTTTTATAAAATTTAAAGTTTCATGAAGTTAACCTTCTTTCTCAGGAACCAGTGATGTTGTCAGTATAATTGAGTTTTCTGAGTGCTTTATTGTTCTATAAAAAGAGAAATAATTTATTTGAACATTACAGTTTTATACTAATTCATTCCCTTTTGTATAACAAAAGTATAGAAGAACATAATGAATTGCACAGGTTTTTTTCCCTCTGTTCAGTACAACAATAGCATTGATGATCTCAAGAGCAATGTATAATTAACCACTGGCACATAATTGGCAAGTAATTATGATATAGTTCATTGTTTTTCTGGCATATGCTAGCTATTTCAAGGTAACATGGCTTTAAATCAAATGTGAACATTTAAAAATTTTGAACTCCTGAAGATGTATATTGTTTTGAAGAATTTCAGAAATTAAAGTTAAAATCCTTCTTCATCTTCTAAATAAACATAAAATTCAGTTAGTTGTTCAAGGTACTGTTTTGAGACATTTCAGATCTAACATCTTTAAAAAATTATAGTTAATCAACTATGCTCCTATATAAAATAAAAATGTTCTTTAAAAATTACAAAAATGCCTTTATCTCTTTCTAGGTAGAGCAATGATAGATATAATACTGTTGCCTTCTGACAAAGATCCGCCTAAATTGAGAGACTGTTTGCCTACTGTAGGAGCATTAAAACATTTGAAGGAATGGTATTCAGCAAAAATTACCATAGCAGGAAATCATTGTGAAACGTAAGCTTCTTTGTTCACATTTGACTACTATCTGTGTTGTCCGCTTTTACAATTAACTTGCTACCCTGCTTTTAATAGACCCAGCCTTTGAAGATTTTTTAAAATGTGACAAGATAGTTTTTTTTTTTTTTTTTTTTTTTGGTACGCGGGCCCCCTCCCCC